>NC_092816.1:164024148-164353870 GCF_023375885.2 Dermacentor andersoni
CGCTCGCTAGAGTTCAGCCGCCGTGCAACGACCTGATCGGCTTTTGTCCATTCACGGTGCAATCAGTTGACATTGGAGCTAGCAAAGTGTACTCTGAATCGATGCAGTGCTGTATTTACTGCAATATAGCGGGAAGCCATGAAACAGTAGAATAATATGAGCAAAAGCTCCGTTATATCTGAAGTCCTTGCACGCGAGCTTAGGGTAAGCAGGTGCGCGTGGTGCTTCACTCCGAATACCCTCCCATTGTCGCTTTATCTTTTAATTCGAACTTCGTTTTTTCGCTTGCAAAGAAATGTGTTCTGCCCTTGCCTGCAAGCAGTCATCCCCAAAGCTATTTGTGGGCTGCTGTCTATTCATTTGGGAACGGGGAATGTTCGCCGGCTACTTAAAAGAAAAATCCCGCTTTCTCTATGGCCTAATAATGCATGTTTATTTGTCACACGTCCAATTGACGTAATGAATTTTCGGTGCTCGTGGGCGTCGTTCGACAGACAGGTGAAATGGGCGTGGCCAGAAATGCTTGCGCCAATACCGTAGGGATAATGGTGACCGCGGCGTGGAGTTGCAAGGACTTTAATAATATTCTCAGACATGGGCCCTATAACGTAAAACTAATCCAGTCTCCTGACGTCAAATTTACGTAACCGCCGACGCAAGCATCGGGCGGTAACCCGAAACGTCCTTGAAAAGCCCAATCAAACGCGCCCCTCATTCATGGGGCATCCCTTGTTTACTTTCAAAGCGTATAGCATTGCCTACATCGAGCACATTTTCTGATGTAATTGGCTGACAAGAGGCGAGGAGCACGCTCAAGTGGAAAGGGTCTCGGTGGGGCCAAGCATGCGCATTGCATTGAAAACAGATAACTAGACGAGGAGAGTGGGCCCGGCGTCTGCGGTTGGTCTGCTTCCCCTTACTTACCTTGAACCGGCTGGTCGAAAATCACGGCGCCGCGCCACGGAATGATGAAATTGAAGCCAGCACGAATCCTCAGCAAAGAATAATTGGCAAAGTAATGTCGTATACGTGCCGAAAGGACTCGACAACGCTACACTTCCATACAATATGTTTATTATATGCATATAAATCCATGCTCCCTGGCCGCTCCGAGAAGCTAGTGCCACAGCAAACGGTGGGCAGCCATCTTGCATTCCTTTCAGAACGGGCAGCCTTCAGGAATTCAGGAAGAAATTGAGTTTTTCTCGGCGTAATAATGCGTCTTTAACGTGTCCACGTAACTTTTCCGCGGTGATTTTTAGTGGTTTTTGTGACGTCTCGTGACAGACAGGCAAAGTAATAAAAGCGCGAGGACGTTTAATCAATGGCAGAGTATTATGGCAAAAAAGGCGCCGACTCAGAAATAATTATTTTTATTTCGTTCGGTCTATTCATGCATAATGAGTGTGCACACATCACATTAGACGGAGTCTTATCGCGGTTTTCGTGATGTCGCGTGAGGGAAAGGCGAAGTGGGGGTGGGCCGATAATATTTTGGCCAATCATGGAGGGCTGACTGCCTAATTGAAATCGAAACCTTCGGAATAGCTTTACGTTATAGCGCCCATGAAAGCACATATATGATATGAGCAGGTAGGAAAATAGAGAGAAAGCCGACTGGCAACTTCCACCAAGAAATGCACAAAAGGACTTTTGCATACACTTTTTAAGAAGGAGGGAATAGAAAAAATTCTGGAGGGACAATTAAGACTGCTTCCGTGTTGGAATGCGAAAGCATTGTTGTCCCTTTGGTGAAATGTTTTTATTTCATACACTCGTTTTCTAGACTGATGACGTGGCACCGCCTCCTCCGCATTGGCTGCGCGGTCACGTGCGCAATGACGCACGCATGAGGTCACACCTTTAGTCAGCCAGAACTATGGAGCCGCCCGGCATTGAGGAAGTGAGCTGGTCTCGAAGCTAGGAGGCCAAGTATCGATTCCCACCCAGACCAAAATGTACCAAATCCGGTTTTCAAAGCCACTGATTTACATTGTTTACAGAAACCTTCCTGAAAATTTTGATGTCAATCCGAGGATATTTTGACGTGCCTTTACTCTTTGCGCTGTCGGCCATATTTGGTAACATCGCTGGGTCACGCGGCCAACGACGACGCTGGAATTTTCTCGCAATGGGGAATATAGTGATTTCGTATTAAATGAATTTCAAGGTAGGGACATGAGAAATAAAAAGGAAAGCACATCCAGATTCCACTAATTTCAAAAGAGCCGATTCAATCTCTTGCTGCTGCCGATAAAAAAACATTGTTTTGCTGGTCGAATTGAGTATGAACATTTATCACCACTAGTGCCACAGCTTTAATTGTAGTAATCATTATAATCATAACTGTCCTCTTCATTGCCATCCTTAGCGTAATTTTTATAACAATTGCCTCTATCATCATGACAGTCATCATCAGTGCGCCTTTCATAACTAAAATGGTTCATCCCCTGCAGTCATAATCCTAAGTTTTCTCACATTTTTAAGCCGTACTATCTTCGGTATCATCGAGGCTCTAAATAGAGATTAGAACAGACATACCAGACACTGTAAACTGGCGCCCATTATCAATTCAAAAGTAAAAAAAAAGTAAAAATATTGCCACGTGCGTTTATTTCGGCTTCCAGCGATGCGAGCTACGCAGCTCGCGTCCCTGGAATATGATATGATTTTTGTCCGTGTACATTCTACGTTACATTGAAAGAAAATCGAGAAATAACTGAAAACAGACGAGTGAGCCGGCGAAAAATAAGCAGGTTCCGAAAGTTCCAATCACCTCAGAAAAAATCATCACAAGCCCGCTACCTCAAGAATAGTAGCTTACCTTTGATGCACAGATCAAATAATCGAAACAGAGAGGAGTCACAAATCGTCCACTATTGGAATTCAAACCTTTAGGTCAGTGCTCCGAAAGAACATCCGCGTTGAAGGCCTTACTCGCGTTATAGGTTCCTGCGGTCTACGTGGCTTCACGATAGACTTTGAGAATGCCACCCCCTACCGCTCTATAGTGTACGCTCTTTGTTCGTGCTCGTCTATCTTTCTCTCTATCTCCCCCTTCCACCCTCTTTCTATTTTTATCCCCCTTAATCCTTTCCCCCGTGCAGCGTAGCCAACCTCATCTACCTCTGGTTAACCACCCTGCCTTTCTCTGCATTCTTCTCTCTCTCTCTCTCCTGTATTACCAAAGAAATGCTATCCGAGAAGGAAGACCAGAATATTGTTACGTGTAGCTGACGTACGAGTCTATTTACAATATATTTACACGTAGACAAACGGTGATAATGATGGCGACGCTATATCAAGCGGTGGCCACGTCGTCTTCCTTCTCCTCAGTGCAGCCACACTGTGGCGGCTGTTCCGTAGCATCACCCCCGGCAGTAGAAGCGCCGTCCCGGTGCTTAATCTACACATCCGCGGCGAAAGGTGTGTGATATGGCTTTAGTCTCGCCACGTGAACGATGTCACTTGCAGCCGACGATGACGCTGAGAGGCTGGCGGGGATGACTTCATACGTGACACCGATCACTTGTCGCACCACACGGTATGGGCCAGTGTAGCGCGACAGCAGCTTTTCGGAAAGGCCCACACGTCGAATGGGGGCAGGCGTCAGAACTTTCTTGAGCCGACGGCGAAGAGCAGCACTCATAATGGACACATGCGCCCCGGTGTCAATCAACGCGCACACAGGAACATTGTCGACGAGAACGTCCAAAAGATTCTTGTTTGTCGGTAAGGTGAAGCGAAGATTTTGAGCCAATGTCGTCTTTGCAGCTTCACCTCCAGAAGCTGCGCTGTCTAGTTTTCCGGTCGGGGGTGCGGCGAGTAGGTCGGAGAAGGAGCACGGCGAGACGGGGGCGAGCGAGATTGACGACGGGAGGGAGAAGGCGAGCGGGAGTAGCGGGGTCGTGTCAAAGGCATCGCAGGGTCAGATGATGGGGTGGGCATAGAAGGGGCGAAGGAAAAGGACGCACTAGAGGGGCGAAGGTGGTAATTAGGAGATTAGCGTGTCGGGGAAGTCGAGCGGCTGCGGCAGTGGCGAGCGACATGTCCAATGCGTCGGCAGTTAAAACAGATCGGCTTGTCGTCCACGGTTCGCCATTCGGAGGGGTTGTGCTGTGCATAAGAGTAAGAAGGGCGCGGTGGGGCCGAGCGTGGAGAGAGAGGTTCCGAGCATGCGGAACGAATGGAGTGCAGGCCGACGTTAGATAACTCTTGACGGACGATGGCCTGGATCAAGGAGATTGTCACCGGAGAATGATCAGGTGACGGAAATGAAGGGGCCGCTGGTTGTGCCGCTTCGACCTCACGACGAATGATGCGGGTCAAGTAGTCACATCGCGACGGCTGGTGGAAGAGGTCGTCACAGGATGACGTAGCAGCTGTGTTGGGAAGTCGCGTGATGTGCTGGGATACCCGGCGGCTTTTAGCATGCTCAAGACGGCGGCACTCCTTGAGGATCGTATCGATGCTGGTGACGTTGTTAAACACCAGTAAATTGAAGGCGTCGTCAGCAATTCCTTTGAGGACGTGATTTACCTTATCGTCCTCAGGCATGGTCGGGTCAGCCTTGGCACAAAGGGCCAAGACGTCGAGAATGTAGGACACGTAGGACTCGGTCGACGTCTGTACACGTGTGGCTAGGGCTTTCTTGGCATTGACTTGACGACCGAAGGGATTGCCAAAAAGGTCGCGGAGCTTCTCTTTGAAGAGATCCCAGCTCGAGCTCTCCTCTTCTTGAGTCTGGAGCCATGCAAGTGGAGCTCCGTCGAGGTAGAAAAGAACGTTCGCGAGCAGAATAGTCGAATCCCACCTGTGACTGGTGCTGACACGTTCGTATAAGCGGAGCCAGTCGTCAACATCAGGACTGCCGACTCCGTTGAAAACACCAGGATCCCGAGGTGGGAAATGGCGACGTAGGTCGGGGCTGCAGGTGGAGACGGTTGCGTAGATGAAGTGCCGCCAGCAGGAGCCGAAGTTGCACTGTCGCCGTTGCGACCGCTGCGAAGCTCCATGACGGGTACGGGGAACGTCCACCTCTACCAAATTAATGTTACGTGTAGCTGATGTACGAGTCTATTTACAACATATTTACACGTAGACAAACGGTGGTAATGATGGCGACGCTATATGAAGCGCTGGCCACGTCGTCTTCCTTCTCCTTAGTGCAGCCACACTGTGGCGGCTGTTCCGTAGCAATATGTTTGGTCGCCACGCAACATCAGCACGAAAGAGTCAAAAGGAAAATGACTTATTGGTTTATCATACTAAAACTACTAAGTAGACAATAAAGATAGATGTACAAACCCGTGTTCATCACAACTGATGAACAATGAACGGTAGCGAGAAAACATTTAAATCACTAGGAGTATTTGTGGCGAAGAAGCATTCGAAATGGCGTACACTTTCACAACATGGACATACATAATCAAAGGTCTAGAGCAATTCATGGAAATGACAATGAATAAATAAAATTGATAATAATCTCGCTAAAACTCTAATCTCTGCTTATTTCAGGGCTCTCCACGGGAACGCTTCTGATCGGCACATCCGTGTACGTTGTGTCATATTTCGACGAGTACCGAGGCGCTGCTACGGGAATCAAGTATCTCGGATTGTCAGTGTCAGGAGTCATCGGTCCTGTTCTACTCTCCGCCTTGGCGGAAACATTTGGCTTGCAATGATTGCTGCTAGTGGTTGGCGGCATTACATTGAATGTAATTCTTTTGGCACTCCTCTTTAGAAAGCCACAGCCTACAAAACTGCTTCTTCGCTGCCTTACGATGACAAGTAAAAGCTCAAAGAGCTCAGAATCACAGAAGCTTGGAGCATCAGGCTTAGCGACAATGAACATTGGTAGTGGACATGATGAACCACAATTAGCTGAAGCCGGAAAGACAGGTTCTCAACATGCCACTACTTTACCTAAACAAAATGAATGTGGTATACTACGGCGTTTAATATACGGATCAGCATTACCAGCGCCTAATGCGTCAGGGCCGAAAATTCAAGTCGGGTTTCATACCGGAACGGGCATCTTGACACAAATATTGGACGTTCTAAGCACGCCAATGTTCTCTTCAATATTAGTGCCCATTGTTTTTGCCGATTTCACTCTGCCGCTGCATGCGTCTACCATCGTGGACTACGCCAGGGACAAAGGTGTTTATAATGAAAACGCCGCGTTGCTCGTGACGCGCCTGTGCGTCGGTGGGTTTTGCGGACGCATAGGAATTCCGGTTGTGTCGGACAAAGTCACCAACGGTCGATGCATCATTGCGGCGATTAACTTCCTGCTGCTGAGCGTCTGTTTTGTGCTTCTGCCGCATGTCGACGTTTTTCCCGGCGTAGCCGCGGTCACATTCGTCACAGGGCTGCAGCAGGGCTACCTGACGACCATCAAAACTGTCTTCGCTGCTGATTACATGAGAGTGCGGAACGTGGCGTTGTGTTGGGGGCTTTTTGGAACTGCCTCGCTGCCGCTGACATTTGTCGACCCTTCATTTATACGTTAGGTCTTTTTTTTTTCCTTTTTGGCATAACTATTCCAGGACAAAGAAATAAGAATACTTTTCAATTATTTTGCTTAACTGTAGCTTATGGCTCTGACGCGAATAGTAACTTTCACTCAGAGCTGCAACATGCATGTTACTTGCGGTCAATCAAGTATTTATATATGATAGAGTGACCATTGCATATGCAAATATGTTGAAATACTAATTCACGGTCCTCAGCCATATAGGTCCGTGAACGTGTTGGGTGCGAACATCTGTGCGCAGCTTCAGTATGACCATCTTTTGATGGTTTAGGGAAAGATAATTAGACGTTCTCAGTTTACATTGTTTATGGGTGCTTTACAACCCAGAGTATATGTTCAACTGAAAGATGAATTGCAAATGAGATCAGGGAGGAGTTCATAAAAGGAGATGACAATAAAACGAATGTCTAAAAGAAAAAATTTTGCAAACGTCAAGCACGTTAAGATCAATGTTCTGCGATGCATTATGTAGCTTGCCATGCAGTGTCGTGTGTTTTTTTTTTTTCATAGCTTTAGCAGATGAACTGAAATGTTTGCGTAGAGAGAAATTCTGTTTTTGATGTGAGCATGTGTGTCATCGGCGCAGCAAGGCGTCGATGACAGTAATAGAATGGCGACGACATGGGAACTGATTTACATCGGCTAAGAAAAGCTAAAACCTGCTGCATCATGACGAGGGCCAGTTCCGAACACGGTATAGTGTCGCATATGATATCAGTGTCCCGGCTGCCTCGCGAAGAATGGGGGAACAGGCAAGCTCTTACATCTATAAGCAACGCATTGGTCGGCATGATGCAACAATGTGCTACAGCATGAACCACGAGATTAACAGTGGTATGGTTGACAATTTCTCGCGCGTTCCATCCCTGCCCCTGTGGACGAACTGAAACTGGAACGCGAGCAGGTGCTGTCGCTGTTGAAATGAGTACTGGAAAGTACAAGGGAAAAGTTATAAGAACTATACAAGGCGTCGCCGTATCAGGCACCAAGATGCAAACATATGCAAATGCCGCGTAGTTGGGCAGAACCGAGGTATTGTTGATTGCCGTGGTTTGGAGATACTAACAAATTATTTCATTTGCAATACGCCTAATTGCACAACTAGTCTTGAATACTTAGCCAACTTCTCAAATATAAGTAGAGCGGGAGCTATCGTAAATAATATGAAAGAAAATATCATCATCATCGGCCCATTTTATGTCAACGGCAGGATGAAGGCCTCTCCCTGCTATTTACAATTACCCCTGTCCAGCGCCAACCGATTCCGACTAGCACCCGCGATTTGCCTAATTTCGTCGCCCCACTAGTCTTCTACCGTCCTCGACTGCGCTTCCCTTCTCTTGGCATCCATTCTGTAAACCTAATGGTCCACCGGACACATGAGCACATTTCGCATAGCTTCAGGTCCTATTTAGCGCAATACGTGGCAGCCACCACCCAGTCAAATGGTCCATTGTTGCGTTACCTGGTGGCATTTCAATCCTACTTGAATTTCCAGTACATGAGGAACATTCCACTAACAGCTGGCTGTGATAACGCCCGGAGAGGGAAACATATCTTTAGCATGTTGAGACAGCTAAAACGACCCTAACTTCATAGTCTCGCGGCTTCGATCATTTAGCGCTGACCTAACGGGATCTATCAGCACTGCTGGGGTGGAGAGCTGGACGCCTGGGCCAGCTGCGCCGTTGAGTGAGCGAAAGGGATAAATAGTGAGGCGAGGGTGGCAGAAAGCGTGTTGTATCAATGAAAGAGAATATGTGAATAATTATGGTGGTCACCGCAACAGGTATATTGAGGTGAAGGTTCATCGGCAAATACGCCGACAAAGTCAAGTCACGTAGGAAAAAGTCAGATATGTGTAAGGGCGTTGCGGAGGAGGACGCCACGGTGGCGAGGAAGGAATGCTTTTTGACGAGATAAAATGCTCCGCACAAGGCGATAACGTTCAATGGAGACCGGAGTTATAGCATGGGACATGTGCGTTTGGCGAAGAGATGTCGGAAGCCTAGCGTAGAGTATCACACGTGATCACGTTAGCACGTTTGTTTCCTGGCATTTACACGTGACGAAGGACCCAAGGAATCTCCACTAGATTCTGAAAGGATTACGTAATAATAGACGAGAGTGGATTAGGAAACGTGCTATGAGCAAGTCAGCGACGCGCTTCCATGGAGTCGGTGAAGTGAATGGGAGGTCTGTGAAGAGTGCGTTCTATCTACCGGAACGCAGCAGCAATGCGGAGAGCCTTACCCTAGGTCAAGGTCCCTTATCTGGAACGCTTTACGATGTAGAATTTTCTCCGCCTGAGTAATAACAATGGTTGAACCGCGTTCAGAGACGCTAGCGTCTGAGCAGAAGTACGTGTGGCGAGGATACCAATTTATGTAACGCTGGTATCGAATGGCTGCGGTATACAACAATGTCAGCGGAGGTAACTAGTACGGGAAGTGGGTGCCAATGAAGATTAGGAACGAGAAGCTGTTACTATTTTGCAGGTTAACACGTCGGCCCACTGGAGTGCGCAGTTTGAGAAATGCCGTCGAGGGAATGTTTCAATGTGTCTTCTATATTGTATAGCGACGTCTTCCACGTAGTTCGTGTAGCGGATGTCAGAGAGAGCACCACGAGCTCGATGTAGGCTACACATGGCCAACTTGAAGCAAAGAGTAGAAATGACGGAGCCTTGCGGTATAACTCTTGAGCATGAGCTAGAACAGCAGGCGGGGGGCAGCATCCGCAAAGCGAAGAGCGTAGGTTCGGTCCATCAGAAAGCCCACACATAGTTGTGCCCACGAAAGGTACAGCCCGTGCGAGCTAGCTCCTTGAGCTAGTTTGCTCGGGCTAGCTCCAGCTATAATCATGTAGCTTCGTACGCCACATAATTGAAAGACTGGTAGAGCTCGACGGACAAAATAGCTCGAAGTTGGACAGCGCAGGTCTCGGTAAAGATGTCGGCATGGAGCTAGAGAACTGCCTCTCAGTACCAATGTTAACATGGTAAGCGGTATGTAGTGAAGGTATTCAATAGAATCTTAGTGCAAAATGACTCGAGAGAGCACGATGTGTTCCATAGTTGCCTTAGGTGTGTGCGAAGCTGTGTGGAAGGAACTACGTGGTTTGCCGGCTTTCGGTATAAATCTGGTCTCCTCATGATTCCAATCGGCATGCAGAGTGGCTGTGGTCCAGGTGTGGTTCATATGTGCGAAAAGTCATAGTCTCCTTTAGAAAGGTTGCGCAGTTTGTTGGTCATGCGATGGGGTCCCGGACAGGGGCTACCCTTAAGTTCGGCAACAGGACGTCGGAGCCGGGTCAAAGTAATCGTGTTATGGGTAGCTGCTCAATCAACATAATATGAACAAAGGTCCTCATAGAGGGTGTGGGTGCCGACGCGCAGAAATAGAAGCGGTAACCATGGTTTATTTAGGCCGGCCAGCCATGGCGCCGCGTTATCTCGGCAGCGGCGGATACCGCGGCCCCGCAGGTTGAGCGCCAGCGTGTTCTTCTCTTGCGCTACCTGCACGTGAGCTGTCTTCTTCACTAGCTCTGGAGGCGATGGTCGCGCCACTAGGAACCCCCCTTCTAGTCCAAAGCACAATAAATATTTCAAAAAGGCGTGTGTTGGGGCCGGTTTTGGTGCGTGCAGAGAGTTGACGACGTTATAGGGAACAACGCTTAAGACGGTATCGTCCAACGGCGTGGGACGGTCGCAGTGGCCTTGGTAGTGTCATTGGTAGTGACAGTCACAGTCGTTGATAGAGTTGATAGAGATAAATATATTAGGCAGCACCGGACGTGGAAGAGCCTCTGAATTGGGGATGAGTGATGTGCCCTCGAACGGAAAACAGACAGCTAGCGGGAACGTCCAATGAAGGAGTGAGGCAGGCCGTAGAATAGGAGAAAGCGCTTGTGTTTGGGCCAGAGAATTCCTTAGAAAGAGACGTCGCAAATCTGCCGTTGAAATAGGTTGAAGCAGGGAAGGGGGGGGGGGGGGGTATTCACCGACCGAGTAGAGGTTTGAAGCTGGAGCGGGCGCGTGCTAACGATTCGCACGGTTGTACGCAGGCGAAGTGGGACGACAAGACGTGGAATGACGCGACGGTTCAAATGGGCAGAGCTGTTGTGGCTAAGCGCTCATGGTGACCTAATGAGCAAGGACGGCTGCCCACAAGTCCATGAAGTAGTAAGGATCGGTGGGGTGGCGGCTGTATCCTGGCAAGCAGCCTGAGCCTGGGACCTCGTTGAGGCGGGAGAGGCCCTCCACTTGGATGAACCGGATGTCCGGCATGTCGGTGTAGAATTCCTCGATATACTACAAGCGCGGTGGTGGTGATAACTTTATTGCACACAGGGGAGTTGCGGACACGCAGGTCCTTGGGCCCCCACACGGCCCCACTGCACTCAAACGTTCATGTCCCGGAGGCTCATGACGCTGGCAGCCCGGCCTGTGGCGATATTGCTTGGCCGGGTCCTCGGAGCGCAGTAGGGTCTCCCAAGCCTCCCAAGTAGTAAGGTGCTCCAGGCCCCGCGCGGGAGGATCCGCCGGGCAGAGGAAAAGAATGTGATCGAGAGTGGCTTTGGGGTGGTGGCAGAGGGTACAGAAGGGGTCGGTGCGGACGTGGTGATAGCGCGAGCGTATATAAGGGGAGGGTAAGGTGCGTGTTTGCAGCCGCCTCCAAAGTGTCTGGTGATAATTGTCGAGGGAGGGATGGGGTGGGGGGTAGAGCCGACGCTCGGCTTTACAGGCTTGAGTCAGTTCAGTGAATGAATGCATGCGCTCCCGTGAGAACCCTGGATCGGAGGCCGCCGGTGCCCGGTTGAGAAAACCTCGGGCTAAAGCGTTGGCAGCCTCGTTTCCAGGATTCCCAGAGTGGGCAGGCACCCATATGAGCTCCATGTGGCGGGGCGGGTTGCAGCGAGAGAGTTCAGTATGCGAAATGCAGGGACGTGAACTCTCCCGCGAGCACAATTTAGTATCGCAGTTTTAGAGTCCGATAATATGTACCGGGCCTACGTGCGCGTAATAGCTAGGGCAATGGCGGCCTCTTCAGCCTCCTCCGAAGTGGCAGTTGGGGATATGTGAAGGGTGGTAATCGGTTGTAGGGAGGGGTTCTTGGTGGCAACAACCGCGTCCTCACCTGTGCATGCGGCATCCACCCACACAGCATCCGGTTCCGTGCCATAGTGTTTATGGAGCGCCCGTGTGCGAGCTCTGCGGCGGGGTTCGTGGTAGGTGGGGTGCATGTTTTTAGGGAGAGGTTTAATAAGAAGTTCGCGGTGAATGTGGTGGGGGACCTGGAGCTGTGTGGGATCCGTGGCTGGTGTCCTGATACCGAGGGTGTGTAGGATGTGTCTGCCGGTGGTGGTTCTCGCGAGACGTATGTATTGTGTCTGTCTGTGGGCCTCAATAAGCTCACCTATCGTGTTATGTAGGCCTAGCTGGAGGAGTTTTTCGGTGGAGGTATTTAGGTGTAGGTGTAGTGCTGTCTTAAATGCTGTTCGGATCATGGCATCCAGGGTGGAGATTTCTCAGCCCTGGAGTTTAAGTTAGGGGAGCGTGAAGAGAAAGCGGCTGAGGACGAAGGCATGAATGAGACGACATAAGTCATGCTCCTTCATACCCCGGTGGTGTGCAGAAACTCGGCGGATTAGGTGGGATATCGACACCGCCGTCCGCTTGAGTTTGTGGATGGTGAGAGTGTTTTTCCCGTCATTTTGGATGTGGAGGCCCAGTACCCGGAGAGTGTGTACCTCAGGGATGTACCGGTTTTCCAGTGTCACGGTTATAGGGGTGGTGGGGCACTTTCGGGTTGTGGGGCGGAGTATGTGGAGCTCCGCCTTCTCCGGAGAGCATGAGAGCCCGATACTCCGCGCATGTGTTTGGGTGAGGGTAGCTGCCGACTGCAGAGTATTCTCTATGTCTCCATCACTGTCATGAGTGGTCCATAGAGTGATATCATCAGCATAGAGTGTGTGCCGAAGCTGAGGGATGGTTTGTAGTTTGCGGGCAAGGGGAATGAGAGTGACATTTAAGAGAAAAGGGGAGAGGACAGATCCCTGGGGGGTGCCAATCCCACTAAGGGTGTATGGGCGGGATGTGTGGGGACCGAAGCGAATTTCGGCTGTGCGGTTAGTAAGGAATGCTTGAATATAGGTGTACATACGTTCACATATGTTCAAGGGGGAGAGCGCCACCATTATCGCTCGATGGTCTAGGCGATCAAAGGCCTTGGAGAGATCCAAGGCGAGGACGGCTTTTGTGTGGCCCGGTATGAGGGGGTCGAAAATATCCTGTGTAAGCTGGAGCATGGCGTCCTGTGCCGACAGGTGGGGACGGAAGCCCACCATGCTGTGCGGGTAGAGGTCTTGCTCCGCCATGTGTTGGGTGAGTCGGGCGAGTGCGACATGCTCCAAAAGCTTGCCCAGGCATGAGGTTAGGGAGATGGGGTGAAGATTAGCAGGTGTAAGGGGTTTGTGGGGCTTGAGTATGAATAAGATTTTGGCGTGACGCCAGGATTGCGGAAGGGTGCCCTCCTGCCAGCATGTATTGAAGTACTCCGTGAGCTGGGCAATCGACTGATCGTCCAAATTGCGGAGCATGCTATTGGAGATACTGTCAACTCCTGGACTGGAATTAGAGCGGAGAGTCAGGAGGGCTGCTCTGACTTCTGCTTCCGTAATCTCCGCGTCGAGATTGGCATTCGGGGTGCCTGCATAGGGGGGCAGGGGTTTTGAGGTACCGGGAGTTGTGTGTGTGTTCCTAAGTATGTCGATGAGTGCATCGGGAGAAAGGTTGGTCTTGTGTATAAGGCGTGTGACGTGTTGTTGTGTGGCTGCTTTAGATTGCGTGGGGTCAATTAAGTGACGGAGGAGTTGCCAACTGCGCTTGGAGGACAGATTGCCAGACATACTATCGCAAATCTGTTCCCAGTTAGATCGGCAGAGCTCCTCAGAATGCTCAGTAATTTTTGTTTGCTGTGCGGCTAGCCGCTTTTTAAGGGTCCGGTTGAGCTTTTGCCCTTTCCAGCGCTCTAGGATGCTATGATGGGCCTCCCATAGGTGCGCCAGGTGAGTGTCGAGGGTGGGCGTATCTGGTGTGGCGTCAAGGATTCGAGCGTGTGCGGAGACATCGTTCATAAGTGATGCCACCCACTGGTCGATGTCTGTAATGGGAGCTTCAGGAAGAGCCGCCCGTGCAGCGCGGACTGCATCCCAGTTGGTGAGTTTGTGTGTTAGGTGAAGGGTCGTTCTTTGTTTGTAGGGTACTGTAACGTAGAGGATGTAATGATCGCTCCCTAATGTGTGATGTGTTGTGTTCCACGTAATACCCGCAAGGTTGCGGCTCAGTGTCAAGTCCGGGCTGGTGTCCGTGCTGACACTGTTGCCAATTCTCGTGGGGGTGTTAAAGTTGTTGTGTATTGTGAGGCGGAGCTCTTGTACCAAGGACCAGAGTCGTCGTCCTCGTCCCGTGGTGGTGCGGTAGCCCCAGTCAGTATGCTGACTGTTGAAGTCCCCTCCAATTATCAATGGATGCTTGCCTGCAATACGATGGAGATCTCGCAGTAGCGTTTCCAATGAAGCCATCGGATGAGACGGTGGGTGGTATATGTTTGCAATAAAAATAGATGGTGTTTAGTGTGTATGTTGTATGATTTCTGTGATCACGCAGGGCGTCTCGGAGGTGATCTGATGCGTTTGGTGTGTAATGGATCGATGTATGAGTGTGGAAACCCTGGGTGTATTCGTTGCGTCCGAGTGAGCGGATGTGTAGCTGGGAAGTGTGGCAGGGGCATGTGTGTCCTGAAGGAGGAGGATGTGGGGCGTGGGAAGTGTGGGGAAGAGGAGTTGGAGGGGTGCGCGCTTGCCCCGGAAGCGACGGCAGTTCCAATGCAGAATTGATAAGGAATTAGGTGGTAGCCGCGCCATACTGTAGCTTGGGTGGGGTGAGTATAGGTGGGTTGGGTAGGGAGTTCTGTGGGGTAGGTGGGCGGGATTGATAGGGGCGATTGGGGAGCTGCAGCGAGGGAAGGGCCTGCTCGATTGTTTGGAGGCGGGTGTCGTACCGTGCAAGGCTCATCTCAAGGGTGTGCACCAAGCGCGTAAATGCCGCTTCAATTTGTTGTTCAAAGCGTTGAGACAGGTAGTCGATAAGCTGAGTGAATTTTGCCTCTAGACGCACGTCCATTTCGGCGAGTTTAGCGTCCATGCAGGCCTCTAGAGATTGAAGGTCGGTCTGGGTGACGGGTGGGTGCTCTGTTGGGCGTTTTTTCTTGGGTGGGGATGAGGTGGCGGTTTGGGAGTCGGATTGTTCCACGTTTTCAGTGGATGTTTGGGGTAGCGGTGTGGGTTGGGTGGGAGGGACGATTGGCGGAAGCGGTAGAGGGGTACAGGTGGGAGTCTTGATGAGAGAGCTAAGACGACTCACCTCCTCTCGCAGGGCCTGGAGCTCCCGGTCACGGGGGTCCTCCTGTGTGGGCGGGGGGATTGAAGCCTTGCTGGGAACGTTCAGTCTTTTGCCTGCTACTCTGTCCGCCCAGGAAAGCTGTGGAGACTGTTGGTCCTGCCGGCGACGAGACGATGAGCGAGACGTGCTGGAGCGACGGACGCTGAAGCGGTCCGCGTCTCGTTCAGGTGTGCGGGAGATGTGATGTCGTGACGCGGGCGGTGAGCGGCGTCCCCTCGCTTTGCAGCCTTTAGTACCGGTCATGTGGGCGCCTCCACAGAGTATGCAGGCTGGGGTGCATGTCGGGGTGTCCTCTCGGGGGTGCGGGATACCGCATCTTGAATACTTGTGCGTACGCTGAAGGGTACACATATCCGCGCGATGCCCTGGTTTTCTACAGTTTGTGCAAGCGTCCAGGTGTCCTCTGTATAAACTGCAGCTGTGGAGCCCGCCTCCGTAGGAGATGGTTCGGGGCACCGGACCCGTCCGGAAGGTGATAAGGATCGAACGGGTCTGTCCCATGCGGCGTGCATCAATGATGGGGACGCTAGGGTTGCCCGTGATGAGGTCGTCCAGAATCTGTGCTGGGGTTTCTTCCCAGTAGGCGTTAGTGATTACTCCTCTTACTGCACCATCCGGGGGGGCGATGTAGGCGGTGACGGCGTAGACTTGGGTTCGGATGGAGAGTTGTTGGATGGCGACCAGGCGTAGCACGTCGGCTTTATGCGGGGTACTCATAGTGCAGGTATTGTTGAGGGGGTGGATAATCAAGCTGGTGGCGTCTGGTGCTTGGAGGTCTTGGCTGCAGTTAGCAGGGCCAGGCGAAGCTGGCGCGATTGAAGGTCGGTTAAGGCAAGTCCCCCGGTTGAATGAAACACTATCTTGTAGCCATCCTCAAGGAAACGCGGCTGGCGTTGCGACCTTTGCGCCGCGAGACGCGTCGCGCGCAGCTGGGACGCTTGGTGTACGGAATTTGCAGGTCGCGAGCCGGTGGCGGCGTTCGCCTGGTCCTGGATTTTCGGTGTTCCTTTCTGACGGGTGGGTAGGCTCAGGATATGATTCCAGTCCCTGGGATCACAGTCCTTTGGATCGATAGTCTCTCCGATCACTTGGGCCTCCATACTGTCGACGTAGGGGATGTCGAAGCGGCTTAGGCTTAGCGCACGGTGGCGCGAGGCCTAGTGCGGCAGCTGATCGGCAAAAGGCGGTTTTCGGCCCGTGGGCCCGCTTAGGGGGGGCCGACGGCCACCAAATGTGAACAGATGGTAGCGCTCACCTTGACGAACGGTGTAGTGAAGAGATGGGCACTGCGTGGGTGGAAATTCGAACGAAATCGCCTTGTTTGTACAGAGCCGATGCGAAGCGCGTTCGCACTAGCTGGCCCCCTGGCGGCGAGTCCTACAAGCGCGGGAGGTCTGCAGGCCCGCGTGAAGCAATGTCACACTCGTCCTTGTAGAGCCGGTGCGCTGACGCTGGCCAGACTGGGCTCCGTCGGCCGGGTGACCAATATGTGGGAGGCGGTGCGAAGAGGTAGCGGCCGTAACCGCGGTTTATTGAGGCTGGCCGGCCATGGTTCCGCGGAATCTCAGAAGTGGCAGTGACTGCAGCCCCTCAGGTCGAGCGTCAGCGGGTTCTTTGCGCGCGCTTCCTGCAAGAGAGTGAGCGTGTCTTCTGCAACGGCTCTGGAGGCGATAGTCGCGTCGCTGCAGAGCGTATCATGTCGAGTGTAGTAAACAACAATGACAGTGTGCATTGTAAGTGCGTCTGACAGTGAAATGCAAGTCATTGGAGTGTCCTGAGGAACTTGATATCGGGGAGCCGAAGGCTTCCCAATCAAGTTAGTGGTTCCGCGCACGACAGGATAGGGAGGTGGTGACTCTCTGTGACGTCGCGAGCCCTCTGAACGGCCTGTGGTTGATGCGTGAATTCCGAGCGCTTCAGCAAGGCGTCCCACTGGGACTTACATTGAAGGTCGGAGCCCGCTTTGTACGGGCAAAGCCAGAGCATGTGGTTAAAGGAGCAGCATGCGTGACCGCATTTGTGGCACGACTGCGGAAATTTGTGGTCTATCAAACTAAGCGCTCTGTGGGGGAGGTAGGATCTCGTCTGTCGGAGCCTTAAAGCAAAGGCCTGAGCCCTGTTCAATATCGGGCTGAGGGCATGGAATTTCCTCCTGCTGCGTCTGTAATGCGACAAAATTTGGTGATTGGTGGTAAGAGGATCATTGAAGGGGCAATCCTGTGGGAGAGTTGCACCGTTAGCTTCTGCGTGGTTCGTGAATTCACGCGCTAGGCAGTTGGCCCGTTCATTATGGTTGCAACCCGCCTCGTTAGTTATATCGTTCACGTGGGCCGGGAACCACGCTATGCTATGACCTCCAGTTTCTTCGCCCTTACTAATACGAAAGGATCTGTTGACGATGCCTACTGCGCGTTTAGAAACTAGAGTGGACGAGAAAGCCCTGACCGCCGTGCGCGAGTCGGAGAAAATTGTCGCCGGGCCTTTTGCGGCTTGAAAAGCCAAGGCTGTCGCGGCGTCCTCCGCCTCATTCGCGTGTTCACTGTATATTGACGCGGCGCTGATAAGTGTTCCGCGCGCGTCAACGACCGAGATTGCAAACCTGTCTTCGCTGCCATATTTGGCGGTGTCGACGAAGAATGCATGTTCCCCGTAAGGATCGGTTCGTTGAAGGATGGTTCTAGCCCGCGCTCTAATGCGACCTTCGTTATATATCCGGTGGATATTTTTCGATACGGGCTCAACCTCTGTATCTTCCCGGGCTAACTTAGACAGGCGGTGTCTGTCGAGCGGTGCCTGTATAGGGAGTAGACCAGCTTTATCAAGAATCTTAATGCCCGGCTCAGTTGACGAAAGCCTGTTCATCTGTACAATTAACTGCGCTTCGAGTAATTCGTCTGTGGTATTGTGCATTCCGAGTTCGAGCAGTTTTACCGTGCTAGCTAGCGGACTGCAGGATATCGAGTATACTATCGACGCCGGACTTGTGGAGCGTGTCGAGTTCTTTCTTTTCGATTTTGCTCCATTTGAGATACGGTGCCATGTACCGTACTTACTCGATTCTAAGCACCTACTTTTTTCACGATCGCGATGCCCAAAGTTAGGGGGGGGGGGGTGCTTCGATTCGAAAAATCTAGAATGACCCCCCCTCCCTCTTTTCGCTGCGACATCACGATGAGATGGTTGCGAGAAATAATATTTTATTTTGCAATTATTCAAAAGCAAAATCGCTGCAGACAGTGAACTACCGCTTGTGTCGGATACTCAGTTACTATCACTGCCACTCGATTTCGTCGCACCGCTTGAGCCGCCGCTCTCGATATACCACAGCAGGTCGTCTTCCATTCCGTCGAAGTGGTTTGTGATGGAGCACTTCATAAATGATTTGACCATAATCTCCACTTGGACCCGCTTCCAAGCGTCCGAAATCCACTTTCCGATGGTTGATGGGGACGCTCTCTGCAGCTTTCGCCACACAGCCGTACTCGCGCCGCGGGCGCCCTGCCACCTCGGGCATCGGACGGCTCCGGCTCGATGACAGAGTGAGCAAGCGCGCTAGGCGGCCTTGGCTACGCGCTCTTCCTAACGAATAGGGGGGTGCTTAGATTATGACTGATGAAGAAAGCTTGGAAGACCCTGTGTAGGTTGTCCTCCTTGAGTCCTCCCCTTTTGCTTGTGATTCTAGTGAGGAGTCTTAGTACACTTTCTGCCTACGCGCGTACCTTGCTTAGAGCTTTTGCACAAGAGCATTTGGCGTTCATTACATGTCCTACAATGTTGATAGAGTTCAGCTTTTTTACATCGAAGAGGCCTTTCAAGAGTCGCGATTGTGAGCGAAGTTGCAGTGTTATTCAGTTAATCGCAGTAGTGTCAACAATTGTAGTCTCAACAGAGATCACATAAAAAGCAGCAGTTCTGCAAATTATACATGAGAAATACCAAGTACAATGCAATACACAAATGCTAAGATAACGCTTGATAAAAAAAATTACCGACGATTACGTTACTTCCTAATGCGAAATTTGAGCGCAGCAAATAAGCTGTTTCACCTTTTCGATAGATTGAGGCAAAGAAATCGAGCAACATATGTATGCGCTATCACAGAATTTTTTTTTTATTTTTCACACGTATTCCTTTAACAAAGACTCCACTAACAGTTCTTGACAGTCATGAAGGAAGTTTTGTGGTCGGAGAAATAGACTGATATATGTTCGACTTGGTACACCAATGCTTGATTCTCAAAGACGAGATCTATACAAGTGCCTCGCGAGGTTGTCACAGCCGTGGGACGCGTTACGAGCGAGAGGAACGGGATGTTCTCCCGCATAAGTGTTAGGAAATTGCTGTTTGTCTTTATGTCAACATTAAAGTCCCCCACTACTAACATCGGTGTGGATCGATGGACGGTTAATGCGAGTTGCAGGAAGTGCACGACGTCTTTCGTGAGTGCGGTAGGGGCGAAGTAGGCAGCTACTACCAGCAAGATAATTTCGCAGTGGCGAACGGCAGCGGCAATTTCGGCTCGGGCGGTGCACATATACAGATCCGCCGCCACCGATCTGGCTCTCTGATTGCCACCGCACAGGGCGAACGGCAGCGGCAATTTCGGCTCGGGCGGTGCACATATACACATCCGCCGCCACCGATCTGGCTCTCTGATTGCCACCGCACAGGGGTTGCATTGGAGGAGGAGCGAAGAAAGGAATTAAGTTCGAGCCGGCGCTTTGACAACCGGAGACTCGCAGGAAGAGGGGTGAGGGGGGCGGCGTGTACACCCAGCGGCAAACGATGGGGGCAGAAGCGCGCGCAGCAAGCGGACAACACGATAAAGGGAGGAGGGAAGAGATAGCAGCGACTGACTGATGCCGCTGACGCCGATAGTGAGTCAACCCCAGCTGCGGAGTTGGTTTCAGGGACAACGCCGCCGATGCCGACACAAACAATATGATACCCTCGCTTCCGCAGCGCTAAGAACCAGGTCTAGCCGTGGGAAGGTGGTCACGTATTCGTCGACGTGCCGGGGCCTACGTGAAATAACCGGCGCGTCGGCAACTGAAGAGCACCCTATCCGCCACACAAGAACAGGGGGGGGGGGACCCTTTCCTCCTCTTTCTGCATGGCGGCGACGGTGTTCTATGCAGTCACGTTATCTTGACTCTCTAGCGGCGTCAGCGGCATCCAGCGGTATCAGTCGGTCGCTGCTAGCGCTGGGGGGATGAAAGGGGGGCGGAGCTGGTTACGAGGCCGACGACAATGCCGACGACGACGCGAAACCCAGGAACGGACGCCAAAGAGCTGCGCTCTAAAACAAGAAAAGTGTCTATGCAAACAAAGTTCACTGCATCTATGCACAAAACCTCGCAATAAGATATTTAAATACATGTATAAGTATCGAATAAATCTCCGTATATAAGCAAAAGTCACTATTACAGGGTGTTTCAGCCAACTTAAGCCAGAGTTTAAAGAAATCTGCCGACGCATTCTAAGACGACGCGGCCAAGTGCATGTTGCTGACTTTTGTGTGTAGTGTGTCAGGCTATATTTTGTATTTTGCTTTATTAGATTTTTAGTCAAGATAACAAAGCAACTTCTGAAGTAAGGAAGCTAGGGAATAATTTTAATTAGAAAATTGCAGGGCTGTTTGCAAAGCGTCCGAATGAACAGTTTCTTTCCATGTACCTATTAAGGATTAGCGTATTTCAATTTACTGATGATGCCTACGAAATACAAAACACCAAGTGACACGACTACTTGCGCGTCGTGATTGCACGGCTCCCCAACGTTCCGCGCACAAACAGTCCTAGGTGCGCTGCTGCTTAAAAGGCGACAGGGCAGCGACGTAGGCGTTGGCTGTGCCATTTACGCCAGTGATGTGCTCCCCTCGCGAAAGCTTTTTATAGCGTTAAGCAGACAAAATGGTTATCGCTTGTGCTGCCGGAAGTAACAGGTCCGTCATTTCGCGATAGCTGTAAACAGATTGAACACCCATCAATAAAACAACTAACTTTTCAGAAGGCTGAAAATGGTAGAACAGTATCCTCTCTGACCAGACGCAGTCTTTCACTGAATGTACGTTTACTTTTCCCGCGCTTTCACGGCAAGCACTCGAAGAGGTCCCCTTCTGCAGCGATACAACACTGGGATCTTCTGAAAAAGCTTCCTGTTGCTGCCTTGAGCACCATCGATGAAATGCTGTGGCAGACCTGTTATATTCTTCTGTAAGGCTTCTGGAGTCGTCGTTTCTGTTGTGTATACGTGATTCTTAATATAGCCCCACAAGAAAAAGTCATAAGGGTTGAGGTCGTGTGACCTTGCCGGCCACATCAAAGGCCCGTTTCTCCCTATCAATTGGCCTGAGAAGGTAACATCAAGCCATGCTCGTGCTTGATGGGAGCTGTGGTCTGGGGCGCCGTCGTGCTGATACCACATTGCTTCAAGCTGGGCTAGTGGCATGTTCCATCAGAAGTCTTCAACCAGCCTTTTGAAGAACTCACATACCTCTTGCGGGTTAGAGCGTTGTTAAGAAACACTGGGCCAATGACTGTGCTGTCATATATTCCGCATCAATCGTTAAAAGACTATTGATATTGGTGGCGGGATATTCCTAGCCAGCGGGAATTTTGGTCACTGCAATTGTGTGCGTTGTGGATATTTACACGTGTACTTGGTTATCTTTATCGGGCGACCACGTTTCACCGCCTAACAAATGTTATCGCATAGCGCCGGAAGCGCCTAGATGTGTCGGAAGTTTCTGAAATGTTATCGATGGTTCAATCCGCTGTCTGTCACCGAACATTGTGTAAACTTATTGCTTGCATGCACGACGCGAATAATGTAGAACATTGTGGAAGACACGCGGGTCCCAGCTATTGCTCTGGAACATTAGACGACTGATGTATAAAAGCCGACGCGCTGGGCCCGCTGATCAGATTTTAGACGATCGCTGAGTGTGTTCACCGCTATCGTTGTTCATTGAGTGTAGCCTACCTTTGAGGGCACAAGTTCGCCCAATAAAACGCTAGTTTCGATAATCACAGTTTTGCTGCTTTCTTCACCGTCACTACTACGTGACATCTGGTGGAGGTGCTTTACGTTGATGTACCCGACGCCCCCGCCAAGCCGTAATCCAAGCCCGGACCACAAAGACAACAGCAACGTCGTCCCTGAACACCAGGAAAGCCACCGGCTACAGCAGCTGCCCCCTGAACACGGACTTCAACCAGAGACAACCGAGAAGATCGTCCAAGAATATCGTCCACAGGCGACCAAGAAGACAGCCCAATTGGCAGCTGCAGCGGCCCCAATAGTTCTGCTGCAGCCCAGGGAGCCACCGACGTTCCGCAGTCCCACATTTGTGGAATCGGAAAGCTGGCTGGAGACGTATGAGAGGGTCGCTACGTTTAACAGCTGGAACAGCGAGGACAAGCCTCGACATGTCTATTTCACAATAGAAGATACGGCCAGGGCGAAGTTCGAGAATAGAGAAGCCACCTTAGCGATGTGGTGCCCATTCCGAACCGGCTGCCTGCAAACATTCGCAAGTGTCGTGCGTATGGAGCGCGCCCAAGCTTTACTGGAATTCCAAGTACAGCTTCCCAATAATACCATAGCGATCTTAACGGAAGAAATGGCCCGTGTTTTCCTTCACGCCGACCCGGAAATTTTGGAGGCGAAAAATGTGCGCTTTGCAAGCAAGAACGTTTCGCCGAAATGACTCGCAACCCGCCGAAGACCGTAGCTGAGTTTTCTGCAGAGGCATCGACGATCGAGAAAACTCTGGAAATGTGCACCCGCCACTATAACCGCCAGCTGCTCAGGCCGCATTGCGCCATCCAAAGGCTGCGTTCCGACGAACTTCAAGCGATCATCAGGGCTATTGTACGCGAAGAACAGGGCAAGGTCTTGCCTTCGTCGCAGCCTCAAGTGGCCTCGATCGCCGACATCGTGAAATATGAAGTTCAGCCATCGCTTGGAGCTCCTGAGGTGCAATCTCAATTACCGCAGCCCCAGCCAGAAACGATGACCTACGCTGCCATCGCACGCCGTCAAATTCCCCCTCGGCGACCGCGCCCGCGCCCTGTAACGCCGCAATTCCGTCGTCCGCCGCCGCCGCCGCTAGCACGCCCACCCATCGCCCAGCGCGCCTACGCGAGGAAGACCGACAATTGGCGAGCCCCCGACCACAGCCCGCACTGTTATCACTGCGGAGAAGCCGGCCATGTGCATCGGCTGTGCCCATACTGCGACTTGGGACTGAGAGGGTTCGCCGTCAACGCGCCGCGTCCACAGCTTTGGGAGCGTCCACGTGGCATCGCCGATTACCTAGCCGCCACTCAGTGGAACTCTCGACGACCATCCCGTTCGCCGTCACCAGGCCGCTATCTGTCGCCGCAACAACGAGCATACACTGGCCCAGCCCGGGGCCGGTCTGCGAGCCCCCATATCCCGAAAACTAAAAACAACAAACGATGGACGTGAGGTTGCTGTTCATCGAACTGACGAAGATCCTCCGCCGCCGACGAAGACGCCGAAAGGACTGTTTCGACGACATAACAGCGACGATACACCGCCGTCCCGACTAAGTCTGGAAGCAAAGAATACGCCGATGAAAAACGACCTGACGCTGACCCAACGCTTACCTCGACCCGCCTTACGCACCGGCAGAGCTCCAAGCAGGCATCTCTACGCTGACGAGAAACACGAGCCCGGGCAAAGAAAGTATAGTCAACAATCACCTACGATAGCTACTCCACCAGACCTTGACAGCTCTACTCCAATATTACAACGAGTCCTGGGACAAAGGAGAGCTGCCGGCCGCGCGGAAGCACTCGGCGGTGATTGTGAAAGCCGAGCCTAACCAGCCCATAGCGATGGAGAACCAAAGACCCATTTTTCTTACTCCGTGCGGTGGTAATATGTTCGGCTTCCGCCAGCTTCTTCCCACGCCACGCGTCCTTTTCTTAAAGGGAGTCCTCATTGACTACCGCAGTAAGAACATAAAGCCGTCTGTCCTTTTCACCGACGTGAAGGGAGCATTCGACAATATAAGTCACAAAGTGATTCTACGTACTTTGAAGAGACATACTGTGGTGCCAAGACCTATAGCTATGCCAGTAACTTTCTCACCGCCCGGTCGGCCATGGTGGGGATATGCAATTTACGCAGAAAAGGATTCAAGCTACTGTACACGGGCGCACCGCAAGACTCCGTCATGCGGTCTCTCCTATTCAACGTGGCACTCAAGCTGCCCGGCTGCTTGAAAAGACCCCGGGTCTACATTACGCCGTCTACGCGCATGGCATCGCGTTGTGGGCGCCAGGCATTAGCACCAGGGAGCAAGAAGTTTGCCTCCAAGAAGTGGATGATCTGATCAAGAACTACTTCGACAGCTGCAGCCTCACTGCGCATCTGAGAAATCCGTAATTTCTCGTGTTCAAGGCACGCATGAGGGAAAGACCTCCCACCTGCAAAGTGCCAGACCTGTGCTTGACGCTCGACGGGGTCCAAATACCGAAGATCGCCTCGCTTGTGCTGCTGCAGCGAGAGGGATCGGGGGCCTCCACACGCCCTCGGCTCCAGCGTACGATTTGCCAACTCAAACACCTCGTAAGTAGAGTAGCCAACCGACACATTGGCGTTAAGGAACAAGGCACCCTGGGAATCGTTCAAGCTTTACTGACCTACAGCTTAACGTACGGAAACCCGTACCTGTCTACGAGTACATGTCTGTCAATCTGTGTGGCAAAAAATTGCCTGCGTGTCTTTCCTGCTTTTTTTGTTCATATTTACCCAGCTTTTACGCGTGCTGCATGACGTTTCGAGGGTGCACTTCTAGCGACAAGAATTAGAAATAAAGCTGTTGTTGAAAGATAGCGCTGTGTGTGTCCAATGTGCCTTTCTGTTGTCATTGTCGTTCAGCTTGCGCTACAAATAAATAAGATACAACTTGAGAGGCTGAAGCGCATACCGACGGGCAGGTCAATCCTTGCATGCCTTGGCTGCGAGGAACGCTACCTCTCCATGCGGACATCACAGTCAGGATATCGCCATAGCCAAGAGAACCCCAGAACATCGCAAAACTACCACTAACATGCACCCCGAGCATCGTCGGTGATGCGGCTCGCTTGAGTCGACGCCATTCGAAGAAGGCACAAGCTCGACCCAGATGTTCGCTATGTAGACGCGTTGTAGTTACCCGGGTAAAACTGCCTGCGCCATAAGCATGGTCGACTGAAGAGGCAAAGAACGGGCGTCCGCCACCGTCCAGTTACGGAACTCTGAGACCGCGGAAGAAGCGGCGATCGCACTCGGCACCACGACAAGCACGGACGCGGTCGCAGTCGTCACGGTTTTCCCATTCCGCTGTGCGCCACTACACGAGCGGCCGAACCTCGGTGGACGCAGTCAAGATTATGAAGAACGGAAGCACAAGGTACCTTTGCACCTGCTTTACGTGAGTACCGGGGCTCGATATGCTCGAGAGAAACGAAGCGGCTCACCCCGCTACTCGAGGCCACGTAAACCAGGTCTCTCTCACCGCCTCGCGAGACGGCCGGCCGCCTGGTGCCGCAGTGGAAGCGGAGACCGTGCCACCCACGTATAACACCACCTTCCAACACTACCGAATAGAAGCAGGGTGTATCCGGCGCATCACTCCAAGTGCCTCGAGTCGCGCGGAAATATTTCGTGCATACAGGGGCTTAGATCACGCCCGGAAAGTACACTTATGTATCCCGTATCGAGAAACAGAAAGCTGTATCGGGAGATTTTCATGTTGCTCTTCTCACTTACAGTTCTTATTTAATTATTATATTTGACAAATTGAGTTAATAATTATTGCCAGTTATGTAATTATGCGGAAGGCAATAAAAATAATCGCACTATCTCAAGGCGACGGCAAAGAAGTTAACCTTGGTTATGTCCAGCTACGTGGCACTTGCCCATTTTTAAATCTTCGTGCATGATAGTCGGGACACACTATATACTGGGACTAGTAATGTGAGCCGCAATGTGCTTAATTACATTACGGATCAATCGACAACGGCGTGCTTTGTTCTGCGAAAGAATTTGCACTTAGCTAAAGCGCGATCAAACGATGCGCATCGTGGATATATTTAAGAGTGCTTTGATGTCATCGAAAAAAGAAATGAAAAGGTAAATGTATGGAATTTATTTTTGTTTTGTTTATAATGTTCCGGTAACTTTTGAATTAAAATCAATTATCAACCGAAAATTTGAGCAATCTAGCTTCAGCAACATACCAATTATTTTCTTGTAGTTAATGGCACAGCGCCTATATTAAAAAAAAGGAAAAAAGATGAAGAAGATAAGGAAGATATTAGGTACGCGCTATCGTAGAAGGATATCCCATCGTATCCTGTTACGATAAAACTGTCTGAGTAGTGAAACCGTGCCTGGGATTTGTAAGATTCCAGTCACTAATAATGTGCGATATCGGTACAATGGAAAACGCGGCCGTCTAATGCCAAACAAAAAATTCTAGCAAAAGCTTTGAGAATTCGCCCACAGGACCACAGTTCTTGTTCTCGCATCTACATGCTCTGGGCCAGCAAGCCCTGTATGGGAATTAGAGAGCCGGATTATCTTTTCTTATCTATGCTACGCTATAGAGAAGAACGTCCGATGTATTCTATAGCTCGGGGGTGGAAAGATGGAGTAGCAGACAGATGAACGCAATCCTCTCTTCGCACTTTCCTGAATCCGCCGGTCACACACCAATATTCCCAACGTATAAAGTAGTCCATGTGATTGCAGTAACACTCTTGTGATCGGTTTTATTCTCATGATCAAAGTAATGTAAAATTAGTACTCTGGAACAACAAATACATTTGGGCCAGAAACGTTTCCTCCGTGAGAGCTGGGACCCACTAATAAAACGCTATACCAGTCTTTTTCTATCACATTTCGGTCATTAGCCCTCCACGATTGGTCTCCACAATATCTGGGGCCACCTCCACTACGCTTGTCTATCACGCGATGTCACAAAATCTACGACAACTCCTGATCTGATATGACCTCTACACTGAAATTATTCCCATGACTAGGCCAAATAAACGAAAACGAATTCGTTTCGCTTCCACGCATTTTCGCGATTAGCTTTTATCTAACTGGTAAATTTTTTTCAGGCGGTGGCCAATATGCCTGCCTGTCATGCAACTTCACAAAACCGCGAAAACCTACGACGTCGAGGTTGCGAAAATATGCCCCGAACGGGAAACATTTTCGGAAAAACTGACCATGTCCTATTCGAAAAATAAGAACACATAGCGGCCAGCCGAACGCTCAGGCAGTGGCTACTCGGAGCTTCCGGAGGGAATGGATTTCTACGCTTTTATTTAAAAAAAAAACACATGGCTGTATAAGAATATCGAGTTCTTCCCGTACGCATACGGCACTGCTCTCAAAACACCTCGACAGCGACATTTATAACAATCCGTGGCTCGTCGCCGCCATTTTCGACTAGCCACCGCAAGTTAAGCAAAGGAAAGCGGACCAATCGCAAGAGCCAGCACCGCCCTCCTCATTTGGTTATCTACATTTACTGCACTAGCCCACCGACTGCCTCTCCACCTCTGCGTAATACTCGCTTAGTCTAAGTCCATCATACAAGGAAGACCTGTCAAGGTAAGCGATGCAGTTTGCTTTCGAAACAAACAAAATTGACCGCGTCCAAACGAGGAGATCATTTGATCGGGTTGTTCAGAGAAAATGTTGGGTACCTGCTTGATTCTCACAATGGCGGTTACATAATGTGACGTCAGGAGATCTGCATAAAATGAGAATGAAATAGTTTTACGTTGAACGGCTCGTGTTTGTCTGCGTACGGCGGCGTTCGCCAATCACAAGCAGTATCACGGTTTGCTCACGCCTACTTTTTTGGTAATTTCTAGGACTACGGAGGCCACCCACCTCAGGTGATCCTGCTATCGGCTCGCTTCTATAAATAAAGCTTATTCCTTCTTTTCGTTATCTAGCGCCAAACAGATGACAGTTTCCATAAATGCAAGCTCTGTTCTGCTGGAGAAAATTTTCCTTCCAATACATTGGTAAACTTGGGAAAACTTGCAGAATTTCTGCCTTTCAGACTCGGTTAGTTGTTGATAGGCCAAACTATAATAAATTAAATTCTGGTTTGTTAGGTGCTAAAACCAGGAACTCATTGTGGGGCATGTCGTAGCGAAGGACTTACGAATAATTTAGACCACTCGGTTTTCTTTACCACGATGCACTTAAGTCGATGCACACGAGCGTCTTGGCATTTGGTCGCCATCAAAATGCGATTACCGTGGTCAGGATCAAACCAACGAACTGAACCCTAGCAGCGCCATGTCATAGCGCATAAGCTACCGCGTCGGTGCCCCCTGGACCGGTGCTGGTGCATTGACATCACAGTTGTAGTTTTGTTCTCTACGGCGGCTTTCCAATACAGCTGTAATGACGTGTATATTTCTAATTTTCCATTGTAGAAGTGGTATTTTGTACAGCGCAACAGCTACTGCTAGGATTACGGATTCTTCTAGCGCCCATCTCGTCGACAGAAAACTCAAGTAGGCCGATTTCGGCAGAACTGCAGGGCCAGGAGCAATGACCCATACCCTCGTAAGGCACAGTGGCGCAGCAAACCTACAGCACAGCTTTCGTTGCCGCCAATCCCTTGCCGGTGGTCGTTATCGGATACCTTAACGTAAGCGTCTCAAAACCGGAAACAAAGCAGTGGTTCACACACTTTGTGGAACAGTTTGGTCTCGGTGTCTTCAACGGTTCGAGTCAACAACCTGCCAGACAAGGGTCATGCATCAATTATATTTTGGCCAAAATATTTCTCAAATCTGAACGGAAAACATCAATGCGTATCAGTGACCACAAAGCCGTTTTATCACTCATTTCAAAGTAATAAATAAAATATAGCTGTGCCATATATCAATTTGAAGAGCATTGTGCGCAATGGTCGCACATCGTGGGATCGGTGTTTGACAAGTTGGCCTACTTTAGGCACAACGTATGTACAACTTGGCTAACAAACTGCCTTCACAGAATGTATTGGTGGTGATTTTTGTACATTTCTGTCAATCGCTTCGACGCAGGTGTGTTTTGCGACACTGGGGGATCGTAGGACAACCTGTACCGCCTGTGCGGGGGAATCGACCTCATCGCAGCCCTCCTGCTATTGATGCAGGGATGCGTTCAGGCTAAGAAGAAGGAAGCATTGCATGGAGGAAATTGCCAAGCTTAGCAGGAATATTGAACACTGGTGACTCACTGAACGTTCTCGCTAATAAAAGGTCATTAGGTTCATTTTCACTATTGTCTGCATGACATGGTATTTAACTGTCGAGATAAGAAACTTAGGAATGTCCGGAAAGAAAGGTGAACCGAATGTTACACAAAATATGCTGCTACAAACTATTTTCCTCATTTCTATGCCCTTCTGCCCTCAAACTTTTTTCCGTCAAAGAAAGTGGGCATTAAAGGCTCAAAATCGCACAAGCTATTGACCACACCGAAAGACAAAGCACTCCTGTAGTATGACATCTGAAGAACGTGTAGGTCAACTGGACAACCTTTCTACTTTTCCGTTCCACCACTGAGACACACAGTAAGACTTGTATACTGAAATTCGGCGTCGCAGATGTATGTATATATAGCACTGAAATCTAAGTAAGCGGCTATGTGAGCTAATGACAGCGTCCATGCACTGATTGGGCGCGGCAGTTGCGTTGAATGGCGCCTAACAATCCGCTTCTGTTTTGTATCCAGACGCTCCTGATTCTGCTGCTTCAACCAACGGCACCAACGGGAGCCCTATCGACCACAGATGCGCAGCAGATATGGCTTCTGGATATCGACGGAGCAACTCGTGAATCGACCATCAACTTATTGGCCTTGGAAATCATCGATGGCGGCGCTGGAACTCCCTCAGCCCCCTCCCTTGAAGGCCTCACAGCGCCACCAGCGTCAACACTTCTGCCTGGTATAAAGCTGGCCTGCAATTGGTCGCTCAGCAGTGGACACGGCAGCAGCGTCAGAATGCCGCCTAACAATCCGCTTCTATTTTGTATCCAGGTGAGAAAAAGTTTTGGAAAATGCTTCCGCAGAAATGATGTATTCCTTATTTTGCTGCCATGCCCGCGGCTCCTGTGCGACTTAGTTGGCAATTCCTCCTCTCCTATGCGGTTCTTGCTGCTCCTGGGTGGCGATGTCGAGTCCAATCCGGGACCCACACTTGAAGAGCTGGCGGCTCAATTGAAGCTTATTGCGGGTGAAGTAAGAAATTGCCGAGCAGAAACGAATGAAAAACTCAATGCGCTTTACAAATAGCTAGAGAAAATTGCTAGCCTTGAGACTTAAGAGTCTCACTGTGTCAACAGAGTAGCTGAACTTAAATGTAGTGTTGAAATTATGGCCAAAAAACTAGATGCCCTCGAAAACAGAAGCCGTCGTTCTAATCTGATCGTATATGGTGTCGAGGAACGAGAAAACGAGTCGACTCAAGTGCTCGAAACAACTGTAGTTAATGAAATTTTCGAGGATGTACTTGGCGTAACGATATCGGGAGTCGAACGCATTCACCGTCTTGGTAGGCCAAAGCAGGGCGATGAGCAAAAATCCAGGCCTATCATAATGAAGCTTGTTGATTACCAAGATAAAACCAACATTATGAAAAACTCCTCAAAATTGAAAGGCTCCACAATTTCCGTCGTTGAGGATTTTTACCAGCCTATCCGAGAAATTAGAAGGAAGCTATGGGCTCACACGATTGAAAATCGTGATCGACAGGAAAAAGTACGCCTTGTGTGTTATAAGGTTAAAGTAGAGGGAAGGCGCTTTTCTTGGGACGAAAACAGCAATAAAATGATGGCGGTAACAAAAAGCGCCAAGCAAAAGGCAATGAAAAAAGATCTACCAAGCGAGCCACGTATCACGAGAAGCCGAAGTCAGCAACAATAATCAACATAAATGCCCGCAGTCTCGTTAATAAGGGTAGATCAGCTAGAAGCGGTACTCTTGGTACATGCACCTGATATCGTCAGTATCACAGAAACATGGCTGCATTCCGGTATTTCCGATAAGGAAGCTGTACCCCCAGGATATGCGATAGCGCTCAAAGACAGGGAATCACGCGGTGGGGGTGTCGCGCTTCTTTTTAAGGAAGGGATCCCCTTTTCTACTATGCCCGACGTAAAAGATACTGAAGCTCTGTGGTGCAACTAGCATCTTCAAGACACGATCGCTAAAGTGGGCGTGTTCTACAGGCCCCCGAATGCTGAAAGCGTGTGCCTTGAATCTTTACTTGACTATATGCAATCGCACGTGCATGGGGGCTCGATTGTACTTGGTGGTGATTTTAACCTTCCCGAGATTGAGTGGTGTTCCCTTGTCCCTGAAACAAAAGCTCAAAGCATACTACTGGACATTATGCTTGGCTTTAACGTTGATCAGCTTGTTGCCACCCCAACTCGTGTACAGGGAACGTCATGCTTCATCTTGGACCTTGTATTTGTCAGTAACAGTCTACCTTTAAATGAGTCGCGAGTAGACATACTTGATGGACTATCCGACCACAAAATGGTCTTATGCCCATTGCCATTCACTAGCCTACCTACATTACGTGGCCAATTAAAGCAAATACCCGCCTTTAACAAAGCCAACGATGACGCTATAATGACGTACTTTGCCCACGAGCACCCTGAATTTCATAATTTTTGTACCGATGAACGTTATAGTATCGATGCGGTTTGATTAAAATTCAAGTTTCATGTCATGCATCGTATGCGTAATTTCGTCCCAACTGTAGAAATCAACTCACAAACTCAATCCGTGGATCACGCGTGAAATAATTCATACTAAACGTAAAATCAAGAGGTTACGAAAAACCAGCAAGCAACGGAATGTTGCAGGCTGCCGTTCTCAAGTAAGTTCCCTTACTAGATTTCTTAAGGAACAAGTACGCAACGCTAAACAGAAATTCTGCGCCTCTACATTGCACGAGTTTATTAAGAACGCGCCTCACAAATTCTGGCAGTATATGAATGCAAAGGAGACTAACCCAGCTTCACCAGATGCGCTAGATCAGGCTAGAGCTCATGATTTTAACGACTATTCTTGTTGTGTTTTCACAACTGATAATGGTACTGCGAAAATGAGTCCTTCCTTTTACAATCGGTATAATCGATTGCTAGGCACGCCTACTTTATCGGAGGCAGGTATTCTTTCACTCCTATTAGGCTTCAATGAAAAGAAAAGTAGCTGTCCAGACGCAATTCAAAACAGCTTTTTTGAAACGGTACGCGGAGCCAGTCAGCAAATATCTTTATCTCATATATTCCAAATCTTTGAAAGACTGTTGCCTTCCTGCTGAATGGAAAATCGCAAAAAATTACTCCTGTACTCAAATCGGGCAATGCAGCGTCTCCTTCTAATTACCGGCCTATTTATATCACTTGCACTTGCAGCAAAATTCTAGAGCACATTGTAATAAAATATTTAATAGGTTTTATTGAGTCGAACACTATCCTCCACATGAATCAGCATGGCTTTAGATCTGAATTGTCCACTGTTACACAGCTTGTCGAAACACTGCATCACCTGGCCCTCGGCATTAACGAGCGCATTCAAACTGACGTCATTTTTCTCGGCTTCTCGAAGGCTTTTGACCGCGTCTCGCACACTAAACTAATCCTTCACCTTAATTACATATTAGGTGATGGCCCAATTTACCAATGGATTACTAATTACTTAACTGGCCGCGACCAATTTGTACAGTACGGCTTTCACTCCTCCGACCTTCCTCCAGTGTTATCAGGCGTTCCCCAGGGATCTGTATTAGCTCCAGTTTTGTTTTTAATATTTATGAATGACATAACTAACAATGCTGACGTGAAACTCAGGCTCTTTGCTGATGACTGCATGCTCTATAATGAAATACGACACCGCGATTACCAGGTGAAATTAAATAATGCCTTGAATAAAATAGCTCAATGGTGCGTAGATTGGCAAATGACAATAAACATTGATAAAACCGTATTCATGTCCATTACCAATAAAGCGTCTAAGCTTGATTTTCCATACCACTTTAACGATGTGCCACTTCGAAGTGTAAACCATTATAAATATCTAGGTCTCATAATATCGTCTAATCTCAGCTGGACAGAGCACGTGCGTCAAGTGTCAAATAAAGCATTAAACAAACTGTTCTTCATTAAAAGGGCCTTGTCATATTCTACACATCAAACAAAGCTGCTTGCATACGTCACTTTTGCCGGCCCAGTCTTAGAATACGCCAGTATTGTCTGGTTCCCTCACACTGCGAACGATATCGCCATTTTGGATAGGGTGCAGCGGAAAGCGGTGTGTTTTATTTTTAACAGATACGGACGCCTTGATTAACCTACTACTCTGTTACAGCGTGCTGGTCTAGCTACTGTTACGTTTCGCCTCCGACGCGCGGTATAGCCGGCGCGGATGCAACGGACGCCGGGGCTTCGTTCAAAGCGGCGGACATTTTGGCCCGTTCACCGCTGCCGCAACGCTACCTCTCAAGCGCGTCCGGGCACGTTTCGATGCCACGTGTCTTCGTGTGTGTGTGTGTGTACATGTTGGTGCCCACGCTTGTCAAAGCGCGGCAGCCGGAGAGAGGAGCTCCCCAACTGTGAAGCGAGGAGGTTTGATCGGCGCCGGCCCGGCGGATGCATCACTTCTCGTCTCAATGTGTCCGTGCGGCGCCGTCACGTGCTCCTCATCCCGAGCTGTTCCTACTTGCCCTCGACTCCGAGAGTATAAAAGCAGCAGCCTACGGACGCCAAGGGAGGCCCGATTTTTTCCGTCGAGTAACGTGCTCTCCCGTCTCTCCACTACGCTCGACCTGACCGGTCGCTTTTTTGCGATGCTAGAATAAACAAGTTGTTCTGTTAGCAGTCGACTCATCCTTTGCCAGGACCTTCGGATGCTTCCAGCTGTGCCCCAGGCCGCCAGGCCAATGCTACCCCTGGGGCTTGCGACCCAGATGCAACAACTGGCTGCCAGCGGTGAGATCGCGACAACGGAGGCCAGCAGCGAAGATATGCGGTCGACTGTATGGTGAGCAGCACAACGACCATCCGGGAGCAGTGCAACGAGCCCTCTGTGTTGACTGGTTGCCGGCAGCGGAACGACTGCGCTGAATTCTCGATTGCGAGGTTTGGTGAGTGCGGGACTTTCTTCTTCTGAGTTTTGCCAGGCTTTTGTTAGTGTCAGAAACAGAGCTGGTAATTGTGGTTGTCGTTGCTGCCGGGTTAGTTTGCGGCATGACAATAGTAGGCAGTAGAGAAAGCAGCATTCAGAGCAGCCATGGAGTGGAAGTCGTTGCGCAAACCGAAATTGCTGGAGCTTGCAAGAGAGTTGGGTCTGGATGTCTCAGACAAACTCAGAGAACCAGAACTGCTAAGGGCTATTCTTGAGTTAGAAGCTGAGGATGACGAGCTGTCGGAATGCCTTGAGACCATTGAGGAGAGGGAGACGCGAAAAAGACAGGAGCGCGAACGTAAAGAACAAAAAGAGAAAGAAAAAGCAGAGCGCGACCGTCAACACGCTTTGGAAATGAAGCGTCTCGAGGTAGAGATGGAACGTGCTCGTAATGAAAGTGAGGCACACGGTGCAGGAGAAAGAGTATCGTTCAAGATGACTGACCTGATGCGGCCGTTTAAGCTTGGAGAGGACATTGGTTTGTTCCTGGTTAACATTGAGCGAACGTGCGAGAAGCAGGGGTTCTCTCGGGAAACGTAGCCACAGCGCTTGCTCACTTTGTTACCCGGCGAGGCGGCCGACGTAGTCGCTCGCTTGAAGAGAGAGGAGGCAGAGGATTTCGACAAAGTGAAATCGAGTCTGCTAAAAAAGTACAGGCTGTCAGCGGAGGCGTTCCGTCGGAAGTTTAGGGAAAATGAGAAAGGCCGAAGTGAGTCATATACAGAGTCTGCCTACAAGCTTATGTCAAACATGCAGGAGTGGCTCAAAGAAGAGAAAGCGTTTGGTGACCACGAGAAAGTTCTGCAGTGTTTCGGGCTGGAACAGTTTTATAGTCGGTTACCTGAGAACGTGCGGTACTGTCTTGGATAGGCCAGACGTTAGTTCGGTGGCTAAAGCCGCCGAGCTAGCCGAGGAGTTTGTGACGCGTCGGGCTCGCGGAGCTAAGGACGGTCAAAAGGGTGAATTTGGCTACAAGTTTGAGAGGCCGAAGTTCACACCCATGAGAGCAAGGGGGGACACACGTAGCGCGGATGCGAGTGAAAGCAGTCCCACCGAACGTAAGGAGACGGCGGCAGCCGAAGCCGAACGCAGAAAGCGGTTCGAGACGAGGCAAGCGCGCGTGTGTTATACGTGCCAGAAGCCGGGTCACTTTTCGGCGCAGCGTCCGACCGAACGTAAGGAGACGGCGGCAGCCGAAGCCGAACGCAGAAAGCGGTTCGAGACGAGGCAAGCGCGCGTGTGTCATACGTGCCAGAAGCCGGGTCACTTTTCGACGCAGTGTCCAGAAACAAAAACAAAAGTCGTGTTTTTGTCATTATGCAGCACTGACGAGAACATGAAGCTTCTCGAGCCTTACATGCGAGACCTCCTCGTGAACGGGAAAGAGTGCCGAGTGCTTCGTGATTCCGCAGCTACAATGGATGTAGTTCACCCCTCTTACGTAGAACCCGATATGTTCACGGACGAGTGCGCATGGATCAAGCAAGGCGTGGAAGATCATAGCGTGTGTCTGCCCGTAGCAAATGTGCTCATTGAAGGACCTTTCGGAGCACTTGAGACGGAGGCCGCAGTGTCATCTATTCTGCCCCCCCAGTAACCGTACCTATTTTCGAACAGGTCCGATCACCTCCTGCGCGAGAAGGGGCTTTTGTATGGCGAGGCTAGCGTTCAGGCCTTAACGAGATCGAGAGTTCGGAAGCTCGCCGCAAAGGCGGTAGTTGCGGGGCGACATTGTCGAACAATGAGAAAGGGTCGGAGGCGCAGCAAGCTGATATTCAGAGCACGTCCGAACAGAATAAAATTGAGCCTGTAGCGTTGACGGCACCAGATACTGCAGACGAAATACCTGACACGGGAAAGTTAGAAGAGCTATCTGCAGATTTGCTCATCGCGCCTACGTCAGATGGACTCAATAGCTTGCTAAAAGTCAGCCGGTCGGCTTTGATAGCCGAGCAAAAAAAGGATGGCAGCCTAGAAAACATGCGCAGCAATGTCAAGGAAGGTATCGCCAAGAAAAATGCTCGTTTTGTGGAAAAATGTGGGGTCCTGTACCGGAAGTATCTAGTACCGGAAGTATCGGTACCGGAAGTACCGCAGGGGAGTGGAGTTCGATCAGCTGATCGTGCCTCAGTGCTACCGTCAGGATCTGTTGCACTTGTCGCATGGGGGTTCGTGGTCCGGACACCTAGAAGTTAAGAAGACTAAGGACCGTCTCTTGCAAGAGTACTATTGGCCAGGGTGTTTTCGTGACTCAGAACACTTTGTGAGGACATGTGACACCTGTCAGTGGGTGGGCAAACCAGGGGACAAATCGAGGGCGCCGTTGAAGTTGGTACCTATCATTTCGGAGCCTTTTAGACGGCTCGTTATTGATACAGTAGGACCTCTGCCGGTAACAACCACGGGGTACAGACACATTTTGACTGTGATCTGCCCAGCGACAAAGTTCCCTGAAGCAGTGCCGCTTAAAGAACTCAGCTCATTTGAGATAGTCAATGCACTACTGTCCATATTTTCGCGAGTTGGTTTTGCTGCGGAAATCCAGTCAGATCAGGGCACAGTGTTTACTAGCGCTTTGACGACAGCCTTTCTCGAAAGGTGTGGGGTAAAGCTGTTACACAGCTCAGTGTACCACCCACAGTCGAATTCCGTTGAGAAGCTCCACTCCGTCATGAAGCGCCTGTTGAGAGCATTGTGGTTTGAACAACAAACTGACTGGGAGCTGTGTCTGCCTGTGGTGATGTTTGCATTGAGGACCGCGCCGCATGCGCCTACGGGGTTTTCGCCAGCTGAGCTGGTGTGCGGTTGCTCGCTGCGGTCTCCGCTTCGCATGCTTCGAGACGGATCACTGCAATCTCCAATGGCTGCAGACCATCTCTTCCAAAAATGGGCGCCTCCTGCGCTGGAGCCTCGCTTTGCAACAATATTCCTTTGAGGTGCGTTACAAAAAGGGGAGTCTCAACGGTAACGCCGATGGCTTAAGTCGAGGCCCCTAACGTAGGAATCAGCCTCAAAGTTATTTGTTACTGATGGTTTTCTTCCTAAGGCAGGATTTCTAACATATTGCTTTTGTTTAGTGTTTCAAAGTCATGACGTGCTATCTAGTGCAATTTTCCAATTTGTGAACGCGTTCTGAGTGCTGCTAGACTACTGTAAGGAACTAGGCAGTAGTATAAAAGGGGAAAGAGCCTGGCATGGCTTAGTGAGGGTTGTGTCGTGCTTGCTGACTGAGCGGTTGAGTTTCGGCGTAGTTCTAACGCTTGCTGGGAACAAAAAAAAAAAGGGCAACTCTCCCGAAGTCACTTTGCAGTGTCCTGTGTGAACCTGAACGTGAGAACGAGGCCTTTTCTCTGCGCTGCGCTCAAGAAACGCCAAGGGACGACCGACTTCGGTTATGAGCATCATCGAGCGACATCCCTCCGGACAGCAGATGCAGTCCCCTGACCACCGGTATCTCCTTCTCCAGGCGGGCCGGTCTGTTACGTTTTGCCTCCGACGCGTGGTATAGCCGGCGCGGATGCAATGGACGCCGGGGCTTCGTTCAAAGCGCCGGACATTTTGGCCCGTTCAGCGCTGCTGCAACGCTTCCTCTCAAGCACGTCCGGGCATGTTTCAATGCCACGTGTCTTCGTGTGTGTGTGTGTGTGTGTGTGTGTGTGTGTGTGTGTGTGTGTGTGTGTGTGTGTGTGTGTGTGTGTGTGTGTGTGTGTGTGTGTGTGTGTACATGTTGGTGCCCACGCTTGTCAAAGCGCGGCAGCTGCGGAGAGGAGCTCCCCAACTGTGAAGCGAGGAGGTCTGACCGGCGCCGGCCCGGCGGATGCGTCACTTCTCGTCTCAACGTGTCCATGCGGCGCCGTCACGTGCTCCTCATCCAGAGCCGTTCCTTCTTGCCCTCGACTCCGAGAGTATAAAAGCAGCAGCCCACGGACGTCGAGGGAGGCTCCGATTTCTTCCGTCGAGTAACGTGCTCTCCCATCTCTCTACTTCGGTCGACCTGACCGGCCGCTCTTTTGCGATGCTAGAATAAACAGGTTGTTCTGTTAGCAGTCGACTCATCCTTTGCCAGGACCTTCGGATGCTTCCAGCTGTGCCCCAGGCTGCCAGGCCAACGCTACCCTTGGGGCTTGCGACCCAGATGCAACACTACCCTTGAAAGTCGCGCAAAGCTTTTTCGGCTCAAATTTGTATACCAACTATTGCATAGATCATTCCGTATAAACCCCGACTCTTACTTTAAATTTCGTGATACCAGACCGACCAGAAGACGGCACGCATGGGAATTTGTAGAATATCCGTTTATTAATAATACTTGTCCAGAATACTTGTCCAGAATACTTGCCCCATGTCCAGAAACATGTCCGCCGACCTCTGCAGTCGTGGTCCGCTGTTCTCGCCCTTCACCTCCGGAAGCGCCATTTCTGCCACGGCCCGCTCCTGTGCCGTGGTGGCAACGAGAATCTGTGAGAGGACCTTCAGTTCGCCGTACCGACTTGTGGCGCGCGGCCGCCAGTCAACCATTATGCTTCCACTGCGTCGAACCAGGCCACATTGCCCGTTACTATCCCCATTAAGAAGATGGAGCCGGTCCATTTCGCCTGCCGCTTCCATGCACTTCGATGGCTGTCGTGCCCCGAGGAGTGATCAGCTGTGGCCCAGCCAGGCAGCTTCACCACGTCGTCGCTGGCAGTCCTCGTCACCTGTGCGTTACACTTCCCCAAACCACCAGAGTTTCACCACTGATGTCGGCAGGGTTGGTCGCTCGCATAGTCCACGCCGGGAAAACTAACGGCAGCGACTTCCGGGGCGAATGTTACCCGGTGTCGAGGCCCCAAAAATACCCCCACGCTTCCCACGAAGACGACATGACGACGACCATTAATAACACCGACGAAGACGATATGACGACGATGAATACTCAGGCCGACGACGTTGCCCGTGCCGCTCTCAGCATTTTGGTGGATGGACATCACGTCACCGAACTCTTGTTCCCTTGCCCGACTATTCATCCTTATTTTTGTCTTCTGCATATTAATCTTCACTCCCACTCTGCCTAGCCTTATTAGCATTCCTACTTTAACATCTTGAATGCTTCTCCCAAACGCGCAGTGAATAGCATTTGAGAGATTGTGTCTCCCTGTCTGACCTCTTTCTTTATAGGTATCTTCCTAAGTTTCTTGTGTAGAATTAAGGTAGCTGTGAAATCTCTAGGCATTTTCCAAGGTATTTACGTAAGCTCTCTGCACTCCTCGATTGTGTAATGCCTCTATGACGGCAGGTATCTCTGCTGAATCAAATGCCTTTTCGTACTCTATGCGGATTACCTGATTAATGACATGGATGTGATGCATTGTAGAGCATCCCTTCCTGAAGCGGGCCTCTTCCCTTGGTTGACTAAAGTCGTTTTGCCCTTAATATATTAGAGAATATTTTGGTAAATATTGTTGCGGGAAGAAAGCAGGCCCACAAGTGTAAAATAACGTATATTTACAAATGGTGGATATGGCGTTCAGGCAGCTGCCAGACTTCGTCTTTCTCTAGTCCAATCCAACTTCTTCCTTCACTTCACCGTAACATCACCCTCCCGGCACGGTAGCTCCGTCCCGGTGCAAGCTTACAGCCTCACTTAATTGGGGGACATAGGGCTTGAGCCTGGTGACGTGAACAACATCGCTGGTTACGTTGGGAGGCACTGAAGGCTGACCGACTGGGGCGATCTTGTATGTCACGTCGGACAGTTGGTGTAAGATCTGGTACGGACCAGAAAAATGGGAAAGTAGTTTTTCCGACAAGCCGACGTGACGTGAAGGCGTCCAGAGAAGGACAAGGGAACCAGGTGAAATATGGTGGTCTTCGTGCCGAAGGTCGTAGCGTCGCTTTTGAGAAGCTTGCGAGACTTTGAGGCGATGACGGGCGACATCTCGGGCCTGGGTGGCCAAGTCGATAGCATCGCGAGCGTAACCAGTGCTGGGTGATTGTACTCCGGAAGGTAGCAACGCGTCAAAAGGCAAGGTGGGGTTGCGGCCATACAAAAGGAAAAATGGTGAAAATCCGGCAGTGTCGTGACGGGACGAGTTGTATGCGAAAGTGAGGTATGCTAAAGCGACGTCCCAGTCGCGGTGATCGTCGGAAACGTACATGGCGAGCATTTCAGTGAGTGTGCGGTTGAGTCGCTCGGCGAGGCCGTTTGTTTGAGGGAGGTACGCGGTAGCAATCTGGTGTTCTGTAGAACAGGAGTGGAGCAGATCATCGACGACCTTCAATAGAAAGTAGCGGCCGCGATCCGTCAGCAACTGGCGAGGGGCGCCGTGGTGCAGGATGACGTCGTATAGTAAGAAGTCTGCGACATCTGTAGCACAGCTGGTTGGCAGCGCTCGTGCGATGGCATATCTCGTGGCATAATCGGTTGCTACAGCAATCCATTTGTTTCCTTTGATGGAAACTGGAAACGGGCCAAGGAGGTCGAGGCCCACAAGGAAGAAGGGCTCTGTAGGTATATCAACTAGTTGAAGCAAACAAGCGGGAGGCATAGCAGGCGTCTTCCGGCGCTGACACAGGTCACATGAAGCGACATAACGGCACACAGACCGATAAATGCCGGGCCAGAAGAAGCGGCGCCGCACGTGGTCGTAAGTACGAGTGACGCCCAGATGTCCAGCAGTAGGAGCGTCATGAAGTTGCTGGAGCACGGTGAGTCGAAGGTGCTTGGGGACGACTATGACTATGAGGAGCTCCGGGCCGTCAGGACGAACGCTGCGACGGTATAAAGTTCCATCGCGCAAGAGGAACATCCGAAGGGACGGGTCATTGGGCGAGGAGCTTAGGCGTTCCATAAATGTTCAAAAAACAGGATCCTGGCGCTGCTCGTCGCCAATATGGAGGAAGCCAGAGAGGGATAGAACACTGATGTCCGAGTCTGCATCGGTATCGTCCGGTTGATCCACGGGATTGCGGGACAGGCAGTCAGCGTCTTTATGCAGGCGCCCTGACTTATATATATACAATAAAAAATGTATATTCTTGTAAGCGTAATGTCCAACGTGCAAGTCGTCCAGTTGAGTCCTTCAAAGAGGAGAGCCAGCACACTCTAAAAGCAGTTTGCACCCTTTGGGGTGTATATTTGTCCCACAACAATAATCGTCATCTGCCTTGCTTGCGTTTCCTTTCTTGAAAACTCTGCGCTGGCTACTTTCCTGTCGAGAATGCTGCGTCACACTGATAACGCGCATGCAGTTCGTGACTGGGAAGTACCGGGCTCGCAGCGTTAAAGAAAGGAAACGCGGGCAAGACAGATGACGATTATTGTTGTGGTACAAATATACACCCCAAAGGGTGCAACTGTTCTTAGAGTGCAGAGGGCGTGATGATCGGTTACAACGCAGAAGCCACGACCGAAAAGGTACGGTCGAAATTTCGCTACCGCTTATACAAGCGCGAGACATTCCCTCTCAGTAATGGAGTAATTTCGCTCGGGCGTGGAAAGAAGGCGGCTAGCGTAAGCGATGACACGGTCTTGGCCCTGTTGACGCTGAGCGAGGACAGCGCCGATGCCATGAGCACTCGCGTTATTTCGTACTTCAGTGGGCGCAGAAGGATCAAAGTGTGAGAGAGTCGGGGAAGTTGTAAGCCGCTCAATCAGGGTAGAGAAGGCTTTCTCCTGTAGTGGTCCCCAAGAGAAAGAGGCGTCTTTCTTAAGAAGGTCAGTGAGAGGGTGAGCGATGTCGGCAAACGTTTTCACAAATCGCCGGAAATAAGAGCATAAGCCCAGAAAACTACGGACATCGTTCGTTGAACAAGGTACAGGAAAATTTCGCACGGCGTGAACTTTCTGTGGATTAGGTTGGATTCCGGCGGCGTTTACGAGATGGCCAAGCATGTTAATTTCACGGCGACCGAAATGGCACTTGGAGGAGTTTAGCTGAAGGCCAGCCCTGCGAAACACGGAGAGCATGGTTGTGAGGCGCCGCAGGTGGCTCTCAAAGTTCGGCGAAAACACAATCACATCGTCGAGGTAACACAGGCATGTAGACAACTTCAAACCGCGCAAGAGAGAGTCCATCATGCGCTCGAATGTAGCTGGCGCATTGCATAATCCAAAAGGCATGACTTTAAATTGGTACAGACCCTCCGGTGTGACGAAGGCGGTTTTCTCGCGGTCCATCTCATCGACGCTGATCTGCCAATAGCCGGAGCGGAGGTCAATTGACGAAAAGTATTGGGATCCGTGAAGGCAGTCAAGGGCGTCATCAATGCGAGGCAGGGGATACGCATCCTTTTTTGTTATCCGGTCGAGGGGACGGTAGTCAACGCAGAAACGCCACGAGTTGTCTTTTTTCTTTACTAAGACAACCGGTGATGCCCACGGGCTACTGAAAGGTTCAATGATGTCCTTGTCCATCATCCTGTCTACCTCTTTCTCTATGATGGCCCTTTCTGTTGCGGAGACACGATATGGCCGCCTATGAATGGGGCTGGCGTCACCGGTGTTGATGCGATGCGTGACAACAGATGTCTGGCCAAGTGGACGGTCGTCCAAATCAAAGATGTCCCGATAAGATGACAGGAGGTGACGAAGAGCTGTTGTTTGCTCGGAAGGAAAGTCGGGGGCGATCATCTTAGAAACATCGACCGCAGGCGTCGAGTACGAAGGAGTGGATGACAAAGGTCCGTTCATACTGAGGAAGGATTCAGCGGTCAAAAAAGAAATCTGAAATTCTTCCAAACGAGTGATATGCGCTACGGCGACACCGTGTGGCAACACATGTGACGAAAATCCAAAATTGAGGATGGGCACGCGAGCGCAGTTTTCGCGGATCCGGATTAAGGTGCTCGGTAGGGCAATATTACGCGACAAAACCACGTGAGTAAGCGGCGACACGACGTACTCGCGATCAGGTACGGGAGGACAGGGCGTCAGGAGGACATTTGTATCCGCCTGTGGAGACAGCCTTGCAAATTCAGCAGAACATAAGCGGTGTGAAGCACAAGTGGTTGCGTCGGAAGGAAGCGGCAGATCCAACTGTACAACACCTGCGGAGCAGTCACTTTGGGCAGAGTAATTCGAAAGGAAGTCGAGGCCAAGAATTAGGTCGTGTGGACAGTGTTCAAGGACGATAAATAGAACAACGGCATAATGGCCCCCAATGGTCACACGTGCTGCGCACATTCCAAGGACAGGTGACGTACTCCCATCGGCGACTCGCACGGTGCACGGTACGGCGGGGGTCAGAACCTTTTTGAGCCTTCGGCGGAGAGCAGCGCTCATAACTGAAAGCTGCGCTCCTGTATCGCCGAGAGATATAACAGGAATGCCATCAACTTCAATGTCCAGTAGGTTTCCACATGTAGGCAGGGTCAACAGAGGATTTGTGGGCCGGGTCGGAGTTGCAGCTTCACCTCCGGGAGCTGCACCGCCTAGTTTCCCGAAGCGAAGCGACCGGTTGCAGAAGGGGACGAAGAGCGGTGAACGAGGGAGGAACGGGACCTATACGACCTTGCGGAGACGGGGAGCGGCTGGATCTTGGTGGAACACTGCCGGCGTTGATGTTCCTAGTCGGCGTATAGGGCTAGAAAGTACGATTGTCTGGTACTTGGCGGTAGTGACTCGGAGATGACCACCGAGGAGGCGACGTCCAGTGGTTGCGGCAATGACGGGCGATGTGTCCAATACCGGAACAATTAAAACAGATGGGTTTATCATCCGCTGTGCGCCATTCAGCTGCGTTGCGACGAAGTGGTGGAAAGCTTTGCGTCTGGGAGCGAGCGGTCGGAGAAATTTGGTAGGTGTTTGTATGGCGGACCCAGCAGAGAGATGGAATGCCCAAACTTGCTATTTCCTCCCGAACGACCGCTTGTATAAGGCAGACAGCGGGTACGCTTTCCCGACAGTCTGAAGGAACTGGAGCGGAGGCCATGGCCTCAAGCTCACGGCGAACGATGCGCGTTCCACAAGCCTGGAGAACAGCCCGATATTGAAACACGTGCAAGCATGCCTACAGACATTCAAAGGCAGGTCTAGGCGAAACAACCTAATTATGTGTTAAATTCCTGATTCCGACGAATGTTGGACTGAACTAATCAAAATATGCTATCGGACTTGTCACCTGGAGTTGGTAACTAACTTTCGAGCGAAATCATAGAACGGGCCCATCGTATTGCCGCCTTCTCTGTCTCGAGGTTTCATTCTGTAACGTTTTCCAGGAAGAAAACTAAAGAGGAATTACCCTCTTCCAGATTAAACCTGAGGTCTACATCTACATACATAGCAGTATCGGTGCAGGCCATATCGTGATTCATGATCTTGGGAAGTTACCGCAAGGAACACGCGAGACTTGGTGATTTGGTGACCACTTCGTGTTGCCCGCCGTGGTTGTTTAGTGGCAATAGCGTTGGGCTACTAAGCTCGTGATCGCGGGGTCGAATACCAGCCACGGCGGTCGCATTTCCATGGGGGCGAACTATGAAAACACACGTGTACTTATCTTTAAGTGCACGTTAAAGAGCCCCAGGAGGTCTACAATTTCGGAGTGCCCCAATAAGATGAGCTTCATAATCAGATCGTGGTTTAGGCACGTAAAACCACAAATTTTCATTTAACCGCTTCGTGTTGGCCTTATGTTCAATTCTAGCGTGTTCCTGGTAGTAACTTCCAAAATCTAGACGCATACCCTTCTCGGAAGACCTTTTGCCCGCTTTTGGCCTCTGGAGAAAAAAAAACATCTTTTAGAAATCGCTAGAATGCTGCCACAGCCCCCGCAATTTATGTCACGATGCAATGCGCTAATCGTCAGCAAGACATGTTATGTATATTCGCCGAATCCTACAGTGTAAATGTTTTCGAGCAACTTGCTGGTAGATACCCCTTTCACAAACCATTTTCGCCCGCAAAACTAATCGATTCCAAAGCTGGTAGCTGGAAACTTGGGAGGGGACGTGGTGTAATGATATTCCCACACACTTCCTCCGTTCTACTAAATCTAGAAATATTATAATTAGGCGTGATTCATTACAGTCGAAGGCGATGCTTCTGCTTCTGACATCATTGCTCTAGCCCAAACCTGACGTAGCAGTGCTGTACGGGATGATGGAACGTTTAATGACTCAACTGCATTTGAAATCTGCCATCATGATTAAATAAACCGGGTGGCGTTCCAGTCGCCATACCTATCTCATTCAAATGACTTCAAATAGCGTGAAGACCACTTTGGAAACTCTGTCTGGGCATGCGTTGTATTTTGGCGCTATAAAAATAATCGGCGTTCCTTATTGTTCACCCACTTAAGCCGTTAAAAGGACCTGAACTACTTTGTGAACATAGTAAGGAAGCAAAGACTGCTGTGTTTATGAGAATCAAATAATACTGCGTAGCATTCAGAGTGCAAATTACATTCTCGCGACAAAAAAGTTCACCGGCGAATCCAATCCTGCCTAATGCGAAATTTGAGCGCAGCTCTATACATGTTATGATTTTGCGATATATTGAGTTGCGCGGACGATCTCTGTGGTGCGGTACGCTACAAACGGAGCGAACTGTGGCGTGGCGTTGTCGCTGTACTCGAGATCGTCAGAGGCAGCACGTTGTTGACGCATGGGAGCGATTCGCAGCAGCAGCCGCAGACAGACGTCCCAGACGGGGCGCGCTACTCTGGCGCCATCTCTTAGCCATCGTCACCACACTACGCTTTTTTTCCACGCTTCCGCCATTCCCTCCTCCTCCACTTCTCGGCTCGTGGTTCCGCTGCACACTGCTCCTCCTTTTTTTTTTCCTCGCGTGTTTCATCCCCCGCGGCACTCCGCATTCGCTCTTTCATTCTTCGCAGTGCTCATTCGCTCGGTTATGGCTGAAACGTGGGCGTGCGCCTGCCGGGAGAATCGCGTCGCAAAGTTTGGTGCCCGCTAAATTTGCACGACTGAATAGCACACGCACTCAGATAGCGACACGGTCTTTTGACAGCTGGTATTCATTCGTCAGAGCGAAGGTCTTCAAGATTGGCCACTACCTTTCACAGCACACTACACTGGCGTATTTTTGTAGATGTGAGTTCAAGTTTCCGCCTCACGGTGAAAAGGCGACTTTAGGCTCTCACATATTGTTCTGCAGCCACATGTGTTGTATTTGGCACGTCATCCTTGTTCAAAACAATGCACAGTCATCTTATTTGCGTCAAGTTTTAACAATTATCGCAATTGCATTGTCTCTCAACATGGGAAGTATTCTCGGAAGATGACTTTCAGTTCGCACTGCATTGGCTGGTTGAGCTGAACCTATCGAATCATCCATCGTTCCATGTTCTACGTCACGCAAAATTGATCGTATCGCTGAAAGTGATTTGTCCGAGAATCGCATATATTGCTATCTATATTCGTGTAGCGGCTAGACTACCGCATTCAGAGACGATTAAAGAGAAGATGGCTCACGAGCATTTTGCGTGAGGGTGGAACAGGCAGGCGCACTAGACCTGAGCGCCCGCAGTATCTGCCACTCTCGTGATTCCGCGGCACCATGGCTGGCCGACCTAAAGAAATAGAAGACACGGTTACCATCTTCTCCCGCCGCCTCCCACCAATTGGTGACCCGGACGACCGAAACCCAGCCAAGCCACAGGTTGGTGACACCGAGCGGCCGAGCTTAGCAATGACAGCGTCAACGCACCGACTCAAACAAAGCGAGAGTGACGCGACATCATGCGGTCCGGCAGTCGTCCCTCGGTTGTAGCTGGGCAGTCACTTCCGTCTCAACTAGGTTCCAGACTCTGCCCCGACTTCTGCGAGGACTTGCGGGCGGCCATTTTTTATTTTTATTTGAACATACTACCAGCCCTTTACAGGGCCAAGATAGGAATGAGTACAATAACGTATTACATACTGTACGACAACAAACACTAAACACACAGCAGTGCATATGATCAGGTAGACACAAACAATATTAAGAACAATTCGTGACACTTAGTGCATCAGCTTGTGGTACTTAGTACAGCACTATAGGGTAACAAAAACTGAAATCACGCGCAACTAAGAAGAGTATTGTTGAAGTTGGGCCCGAAACTGCTCGCAGTCTCTCGCGCTTACCACTCTCTCCGGCAGTTTATTCCATTCTCTCGCAGTTTGCAAAAAGAAAGAATATTTAAAACAATCCTTAGAAAATCTACCTTCTTTCACGTACTTTGAATGTTTATTCCTTACTACCCGCGACGTTGTCTCGGTTATGTAGCGTTCCTTGTTCACCAGCACCATATGATTCATAATGCTGTAAAAAAGGCTCAGCCTTTCCTGTTTCCTTCGCATTTTAAGCAAAGGAAGGTTTACCTTTTCATAAAGCGGTGACACCGAGTCTTGTCTTCGATATTTGGAAAAAATGAAGCGCAAGGCACGCCGTTGCACACCTTCTAATTTTAGTGCGTTCTTTTGGTCGTAAGGATCCCAGACTTCGCATGCATATTCCATTACAGGACGAACTAGCATTTTGTATACAATAAGCTTGTATTCTGCGGATGCTTGTTTGAAAGTCCGTCGAATAAATCCTAATCTTTGATTTGCCTTGCCTACTATATTGTCAGTGTGGGTAGTCCAACTCATCTTTGCAATCAAAGTTACGCCCATGTACTTGTATTCGGTCACTCGAGTTAGTGGGGTACCCGATAGGGAGTAGTTGAACTGTAAAGGGGCCTGTTTGTGCGATATTGTCATGCATACAGTTTTATCCAAGTTCAGTGACATTTGCCATTTTCTATACCATTAAGTTTAAATTGGTCAGCTGCGGAGGTTACTTCAGTGAAAATAACGCAATCATCTGCAAATAATTTCACTTGAATCGATGGGTCTGCTATCAGGTCATTGATATATATTAGGAATAGCAGGGGTCCCAGCACAGAGCCCTACGGCACTCCGGAGACGACCTCACATGTTGTAGACTGGCTTTCTTTAACACTAACGAACTCTGGGCGATTCATTAGAAAAGCTTCGATCCATTGGACGACCTTGCAGTTACATAGCACGACTCTTAACTTCAATAATGATTTCGTGCGACTAACCGTATCGAATGCCTTTGTAAAGTCTAGATAAATGATATCTACTTGGCCTCTTCGATCAAGCACTTCACAGTTGAAATGCACTGTTTCCACAAGTTGGGTCACTGTCGAGAGGCCGCTACGAAAACCATGCTGAGACCCACTAAAGAAATTTTTGCTCGTCAGAAATTCTCTGATTGTTTGGAGACAACGTGTTCAAGAATCTTACATGGTGTTGACGTTAGTGCAATAGGTCTGTAGTTGGAAACACATTTAAGATCTCCGCCTTTTGGTATTGGGATTATTTTACTTAATTTCCAATCGTCAGGTAGGGCCCCCGACGACAGTGATTTTTGAAAAATAACTAAGAGGTATTTGGCCATCCACTCCGCATACCTCTTTAAAAATGCGTTACGAATTGCGTCAGGTCCAGATGATTTACATTGTTTTAGATTGAGCAATAGTTTAAATATACCTCGCTCGGAAAGCTGGAGTTCGCCTAGAGGAAGGAAGCAACGAGAAAAGCGAAAGTCGTCTACTTCGCCATTGTCTGTAGTAAAGACACTGGAGAAGAAGCTGTTAACCTCCTTTGCAATATCTTCTTCATTAGTAATAAAGTCTTGAGTCGTACACAACTCAGAAATTGCCTTTTTATCGTTTGAAAAGTGCCTCCAGAACTTCTGGGGTGAGTCTTCAAGGAACTTTGGCATTGTAACATTAAAATACTTCTGTTTGGACTCTCTTATTTTATTTACAACTCTTTCTTGAGCACAATAATCTGTTCTAACAGATCTAGATCGGGAACACGTTTGTACCTTGCTCTGGATCGCTGTATCCTCCTTTTCACATGGATAATTTCGCGTGATATCCAGGGGTTATGCACAGGTTTCTTTTTTACCCTCAAGGGCACAAACTGGGCTATGCATTTGTGTACAAGGGCTTTAAACATTAGCCAAACTTTGTTTATATCCGTATCTTGTTGGAGACAAAGCTCCTTAAACCTTTCAAAAGAAATGTCCAATTCGTCAAGTATAGCCGTATCATCGGCCCTATTATATTCCCTGTAAGTCGAAACACGTCTGGATATATTTCCATTATGCTGCAACGTTAGTGTTAAGCCAACGACGAAACGATCAGAAATTCCAGAAAAAATCTCAAATTTGTGCGGCCGGAGGAACAACTTTTCACTCAGAAATATAAGGTCAAGGACAGATTTGCTGGCTTGCTGGACACGAGTGTATTCATTGACAACTTGGTGAAGACTGTGCGAAAAGCACATTTCGATTAGTGCGATGGCAGACTCGCATTCCCTACTTCCCGGCAACATGCTGTCCCACAATACTCCAGGAACATTAAAATCACCTGCTACAATAACGTTCTTGTTTTGTACACGCAGGCAATGCATGAAATCATTCAGTTTCTCGATAGCTGCTGCACTTGTCCCAGGTGGGCGATACACTGCACCGATTACTACTTCGGTTACCTCCCAAAAAATTTTACACCACGCTGTTTCTATATCTAAAGGATACTCAAATACTGTATACTGCAGTCTGCTATCAATGAAAATCGCCACACCCCCACCTCGGCTGCTACGGTCGTTCCTTGTCACTTTGTACCCCGGCGGACAGACTTCGTGATCATAAACTTCAGAGTAGAGCCATGTTTCCATCACTATCACTACATCCCCCTCGTGCACGGTCAAAACACACTCCATTTCAACGCTTTTGTTTAAGAGGCTACGGGCGTTAATATTGAGCAAATGAAGCCTGCGCGTCTGGTGACGTCAGTCAGATGCTATCGCTCTAGTTGCAGTTGCGTTCGGGTCTGTCTTTTGCTGATACATTACATAACGTTGCTTTTTCACGTCATTCCAAGTGTAAGTGGTGCCGTCAATCTTCATCTTGTCGTAAACAAGAATAACTTTGTGCCCGCGCTCTCTATCCCCAAAAGCACTGTTCCAAAGGTTCCGTCGCGTCTGTCTAACATCTTTTGAATAGTCTTCATCAATAAATATACCTGTCCCTTTGAGCTTCCGAGCACTCCGAAGTACAGCCTGCCTTTCATCAAAATTAGTAAGACGCAAGAATATTGGCCTTGTTTTGCCTGAAGAATACTTTCCAATTCTGTGCATGCGTTCTACACTCGTAACAGGAACATTTAGCTTCTCTAGAAAAATTCTGCCAACTACTTCAACTTTCAATGACTCTGATGTTTTTCATTTTCTGTCTCGGAGAGTCCCATTACGATAAGGTTATTTCTTCGACTGCGGTTTTCGAGAACTTCGAGTTTTTTCTGCGTGCCATGCAAACACGTAAGTAAGTTAGAAATTTTTATTTCTGATTGTTCTATTTTCTTAGATAGCTCAGGAATACTAGACACAACAGTCTCAACCTTAGCAACTGTTCCCTTTAGGTCGGTCACATCAGTCTTCAACCCTTTAATTTCAGCCAGAATTTGTTCTAGTAACTGTCTTTCAGGACCCGGATTCGTTTCAACGTCACCACAACATATCAATTGCATCATAGCATCCAAACATTCACTGGAAATTGCACAAATGGCTTGTGAGCTCGGCAGCACTAGCAAACCAGGACAGTCGTCTTTGAAACAAGCAAAAGAGCGTTTGTCACCAACCTGTGTGAAGAACAAAACTGAGTTTGTCAGTCCTTTCATCATGGTGCCGCCAAGCCCACTGTCGCCGCAGCGATAGTCCATCGTCGAAGAAACCGCCCCATTCGGTGATATCGATGACCTCAGTGCTTCCCACGATGCAGTCAATGCCCGGGTGCGCAGCAGTATGAAGTCGGTTGTTCCAGCGGAATACACGGAAGCGTTCGCACTGAAGAACTCGATTTTGGGAAGAAGTGTGAATTCATCCTCCGCTTGCGCTTGAACAGGGCACGACAGCAACACCGCCTGTGTGAAGAACAAAACTGAGTTTGTCAGTCCTTTCATCACGGTGCCGCCAAGCCCACTCCGAGTGTTCTTGCTTGCTACGCCACCTCGAGGCTCAGTCGCAACAGCTCTCGTCAATTGAACCGTCGCCTCAATCCGCGTCTTGTCGTCCTACATCGCCTGCATCCACCTGTGGTGATTGTCAGCACGCGATGGCCCCAACATCAAATCTCCACTTAGTCCAGCAGCCTCGTCCCCATCTCAAAAGCAGCTGCGGCATGACTCTTTCCAAAGAATGCACTGTGCCAAACGCAAGCACTTTCGGCTACTCTACGGCCTGCCGCTCTTCTTCCTTGGATGTCCCAGCGAGCTATGTGCTTTCCACTCGTGGGCACCTTACTCATAACTGATGCAGAGGCTTTGCCACCGGTGTAACTAGGCGCAAATTTCACTCTCGCCGGCACGGCGATGCCACAAGCATAACCTTCGCAATGCGTTCAGCGACCACCGCAACGCTGATACTATCGGCATTAGAGATTTCGCCGCATACAGCAGCAGGCGAGCTATCCGATGTTCTGTGCTCGCACCTTCCGTGGATGCATGGCCTACCAAAGTTTTACAGGAGGCGCTCTGCCATCTTGTTCTTTCAGTTTGATAATCATTGCTACGTCAACAACGCGATTGACCGGAACTTTTGCTATCTCCAAGGAAGTCGCGCACTGCCAGGCGGTTCTCTTCTGGAGCTACAACTTCTACAAGCTCGAGCATGTACGAAAACCTGCGGCAGGTCGTGATTTCGCACTACGGCGTCACTGTGGCTGCGCCTCGCTCACAACCTACGCTGCCGAAACCGCTTAGCACATCTCTCTCGGATTGCAGAACATAACCCTACGAACGAATGCCGCGGCCGCTATCAACGACACTACCAACGCCACTACCACCATTTAACGCTTTTTGACGACAGCTTCTTCAGCGTTCTTCCCTTCAACGGTCTGAATTCCCAGAACGCTCCAAAAACTAGCCAATACGCCTCAGCTCTACTTGCCGAGGCGCAACGCACAAGTCAACAAGTAGAGCTTTACCCGCTTCGCTTAAATGAAAGAGAACGGTTGTGCTGTCGAAGTGGCAACATTCTTCGTCAAGAACATCCTGCTGCGACATATTGCCCTTTGGGGCAATATGTCGGCATTTACAGCACAGCGGACCCAAGCCATTCTGAGATACGGCCACACACGCAACAGCCTGACAACTGTCTAGCACCCGCAAACGAATGGTCTTAAGGAGCGGGTAAACAAGACACTCGCCGACAGGCTAGCAATGGACGTCGACATCGAACACAAGAGGTGGAATGCCGTCCTGCAGTACGTAACCGTCACTTATAACACGACAATGCAAGAAATAACTCAAATTACGCCGTTCAAGCTGGTTTAGGGTAGGAAACCAACGATGACTCTCAACGTCATGCCTCCACATGCCACGAACGAAGACAATCCCGCCGTCACCGCCTATCTCCGGCGCGCCGAAGAAACTTGAGAGCTCGCCCGCATGCGCATCAAGAACGAGGAGAGGACAAACAGCCGGCACTACAATCTCCGACGACGATACGTACAGTACCAGCCCGACGACCATGTATAAGTTTGAGCGCCTATACGCCGACAAGGGCTCAGCGAGAAAAGTTTACGATGCTATTTCGGATTTGTTGTAAGTCGTCTGCAGTGTTGCGGAATGGAACAGTGTCATATGCAAATCGAAGGTTGCTGAGATATTCGCAGTTGATCCTTACTCCTAAGCCTTCCCAGTTTAAGAGCTTGAATACTTCCAAGCATGCAGTGAATAGCATTGGAGAGATTGTGCCTCCTTGTCCGACCCCTTTCGTTATAGGTATTTTCCTACTTTTCTTGCGTAGAATTAAACTAGCTGTGGAATCACTGTAAATGTTTTGCAATATAATTACGTAAGCGGCCTGTACTCCTTCATTACATGATGCCTATGACTGCTGGTATGTCTACAGAACAAAATGCCGTTTCGTAATCTATGAAAGCCATACAGAGAGGCTCATTGTACTCTGCCCACTTCTCGATTACCTGATTGATGACATGGATGTGATTCGTTGTAGAGTATGCCTTTGAAACCTACGTGTTCCATTGGTTGACTAATGTCTAGTGTTACCCTTAATCTATTGGAAATTATCTTCGTGAATATTTTATATATTAATGGAAGTAAGATAACGGGCCTATTATTCAACTCATTAACGTCTCCCTTTTGAGGATTAGTACAATGTTTGAATTTTTTTAGTTTTCTGTGACCCTTGAAGTCGATTGACTCCTGGTATAGAGAGTCGCCAGTTTTTCAATCATTATGTCTCCTCCATGTTTGATTAAATTGACTGTTCTTCAATCTTCTCCTGCCGCTTTGCCTTGCTTCATGTCTCGCAAACCCCTTCTGACATCATCGATAGTTATAAGAGGAGTCTCTACAATCTGTTCATTGCTGCTTCGAATTGAGGTATCCTCGCTTCTCTGGGTACTCTACAGGTCAATATAGAATTCTGCCGCTGCTCTTAATATACCTTTGGATTATTGAAGATATTACCCTGGTTATCTTTAAGTGCCTACATCTTGGCTTGTCCTATACCAAGTATCCTCACTGATATCAGGCTGCGTCCATTTTTGCGGCTTCCTCAGTCTTTTTCACGTTATAATTTCGAATATCCCTTATTTACACCTCGTTGATAAGTTTTGAGAATTCCGCGAATTCTGTCTTATCTCTTGAGTTGGACACTTCAATTTTTTGTCGCCTCTTTATTAGGACCTTCGTTACTTGGGACAGCTTGCCTACTGGTTGCCTTGGTGACTTGCTTTCAACTTCACCTGCTGCCTCTGAAGCTACCCTACAATGTAAAAAATGTTTCCCTAAAAAGACAGAAATTTTCTGGTAACTGCCTTGCCAGAAAATTTCTGTAAAGCTATGTTTCCCATTTTTCCTTTCTTTGTTACTGAAGAAGTTCTTTCTGTTTTACATTAAGAGAAATTTTGTGTTTAAGGACCATTATCTATTTTGAATCACAGGAAATGTTCTGTTTTCTGTTAAAAAATTCTAATTATTTTAATAATATTTTCTGTTTTATTTTACAGAAAGTTTATGTGCAAGATCCGTCTTGAGGCACAGAACAGGTTCTGTTTTCTGTTATCATTTCATTTTTCTTTCACTTCATTTTTTTGTGTGCCACTGTACCGAAGTGTGATGTCTAAAGACAAATATTTATCGTGATGAACAACGGGCGAACCAGGAATTTTGCTGAAGCCAACGCTCTGAAAGGGCACGGCTCTTCGGGACGTTCGTTGCCGTGCTTAGGAAAATAATTTTTTTTTGTTGAAACATTGACTGTAGCCGAGATTCCTTTTTCGACCAGCGTATATCACTTCTAGCCGCCACTTCCATGTGAGCTTCTTTCATGTTTGAATTTTCTATCGCGCGTCACTTAATGAAAAAAAATAACAGGTATCATGAAAATATGCAGCTGATCAGAAAACCAAAATTATGCTGTGTGGTCAAAGCTGAAAATATTCAAATGTAGCGCAAAACACGAAGGTTACACGTAGCGCTTATGTGTGTCTCAATTTTTACTTTACTCAGTTTTCTTGTGCTGCTGTTAAATATAGTCAACACTTTTTTTTACTCAGTGGCTGTACGAAATAATTTGTAACTTAGGACTTTATTGAAGAAAATTAATTTTTGTTTTATTTGACATAAAGAATCACTGGACAGCTAAATATGAAAGCAGGTATGTTAGCAGAACTGTTTACGCACACTAGGTTCAGAAAACAAGCCGTATCGCTTTTCCTTCAGGTGTTATAACAGCTTAAAAGTGAATTTTCCATGCTATAAATGATCTTCCCCTAACAACGGATCGCGCGCGCCAACGTAGAGAAAGAACAGGAAAAACCAGAAGCCCTTTCAAAGCAAGGCAAGCGAACTAAATACATAGGCACATCTTTGCGCGTAACAGGCTCTTATGGCCAATTTAGAAAATTGCCCCGACCCTGCCTGTCAATTTCTTGTGATTTAGTCACGCCATGTATTCCTGCACAAAAGTGCACGAACTTTGCACAAAATATACACACGATGGGCGTCCAGTGTGTATGATGCATCGCGGTAGGTGTGCATTATGTCATAATGTCCAGATATGGTGAAATGCACATTCAAGAGAGGAACCAATTTCCAAAATGCAGATACAAATGAATGCTTTTTTGATGTAAAAATGAACTGCTGTGTAAAGTCAGATACTTGTTTAGCCATCGTAACTGAGTCGCAGAACAGCAAGACCATTCTCACCTGAAATTTGTTTAAGTAAATTTCACTCTTATACGCTTGTTTTCTTCTGTGAATTAATTTTGGGGTCTTACGTCCCAAAATAACGATTTTATTACGAGGCACGCCGTAGCGGGGAATCGGGATTAATTCTGAACACCAGGGCATCTTTGACGTGCCCCTAATGCACCGGACAGAGCTGTCCTTCCATTTTGCCCCTATCAAAATGCGGCCGGCGCAGCCGGGATTCGATCCCGCGGCCTCGTGCTTAGCTGCGCAACACCATAGCCGCTTAGCCAAAGCGTCGGGTGTATTTTATTTTTTTGATAAACCGAGGAACCAGATATTTGATGGAGTCATGCGTGACAAAGATCACGTGGAAACACTGTGGCAAATGATGCTACAAAGAAGAATCAGGCTACAGTTTGTTTCGTACAAAAATAGAGAAGTATTTCATTTTAAAGCAAGAAAAACTTATTGCTAAATAAGCCACATGAAAAGAAAACAGGAACGGCGAACTTGTTGCCACAGTGCAAGAGAACCAGCTTATATATCAAACAATAATGGTGCTGAAAAAAAACAAAAAAACTCAAAGTGGCCTCGGCATTAGGCTGGTGAAGGCTTTTGCTTTAAAACTCAATCGTGAACACACCTGATTATGCAGACAACTTTTCGTGGAAGGCCGTGCTGCTTGTTTGGGCGCTGGGCCTTGGTTCCTCACTCAGGGTTTAATGCTGCGGCTGACCTGAAAACAACAGTGGTGCGTTTTTATTTATTTATTTTGTTTATTTATACATAGTGCAGCCTTAATGAGGCTATTGCAGGAGTGGGATGAACAACACGCATACAACATTTATAAACAAGCTTGCGTGGATTGTTTCAGTGGTAGTGAACGAGTGTTGCCCGGTAATGAATTCAAGACTGCAATTGTTGATGAAAAAACAAGCTGTGTTTAAAGGAATCAGTGCGGGATAGAAAGGTTGAGATATTTTGAGCATGGTGATTCATCCTACATGACGGTTTCGAAAAAGTCAAGTAGTTATGTAGAGAGGAGACGCGAAGAGAATTGATTAAACTGTGAAGGAATTTCAGGCATTTATAACATACATATGACAGTAGCATGATTGTACAGAGCTCAGTGCAGCGATTTAGCACAACATTTTATTGGAAGAGTGTTTAACAAAGCCCTGCATTGTGTGCGTATGTGAGCAACGTGTGGAAGGTCAATTCCAAATAATGTTTATTCCAGCCAGAGAACTATTTCGATTCACTTAACTGCAGCATATTAGTACGTGGCCAGTCAGTGGCACCGTATACATTTTGAAAGAAACAGCTCTCACCATGGGACATATTGTACAGCCCCCTCCCCCCCCCCCCACACACACAACACACATGCGCATACACATAACACACACACAACGCACACACAAGTCCAGGTTGTTGGTCGCTGTTTGTTAAAAGCAATTTGTGCGCATTTTTCCAAGCTGGTTGGTAATGTCGCCTCTGTTGTGCGCTAAAATTAGCAACTGTATACCCACAACAAATCGTACGCGTGCGGACGCAGTGGTTATATAAAGTGGCAGAAGTCGAGCCTGTGCCGCTAACGCAAACCTCGGTAAGTTTAGAACCAGACGTTTATTATCCCATGAGAGGTCGTTACTGTGTCTTTTCGTCATCGTCATTGGGAGCTGTGTTCTTCTTGAATAAATACATGTGCGTTTTTTTTAGAGGAAACCTCTACTGCGCGTGTCTCCCAAGGTCATTCATCGCTTCGCTATGACCTTGAGCCGCCGGAACGCAAGTGTGGTTCCGACGCGCCCGGCGTCGAGCGACACTTGCCTGCGTGCCGGTAACATCGGACTGTAAACGTCCGAAGGTGGAACGTGTAAGCACCTTTAACAGGTTCTTTGCAGTGCTTGGCTGAATGGCGTGCCCGCTGGGCCGTCTTTGCGCGCGCTTCAGCGCAAGCGACCAGCTGAATCCAGTCATCCAGTAGACATAGCTAGACGGCAGGCTGCGAAATCTCAAGCAAAGGCAAATTTGCCTGCTGAAACACCGAAGCATGTTAGAGAGAGGTTTACCAATCGCGGAAGCGTGCCAAAATCAAACCTGCAGCAACTGCCACCGTCGTTTAGCAACACGAACAACAATTAAAACGAGACGAAGCCGTCGATGCAAGCAACGACACCCACAACGGACGTTTGACGAACCAGGCCTTTCGGCTTGCGGGAAGCTCGACTGCGAGAGGCCAAGTTTCGCCGCGACATCACGGACAAACTGATCGGCAGGGTGTGTAACCTGTGCGAAAGGTTGTGGCCTCACTTTAATTAAACAATGTGCGCAGAGTTTTTGCAAACGAAGCCAAACACATTTGGCTCATGATAACTAGGTTTATAAAAGTTAAACCTCAGCCAATTTTTCATAGTTTCCTAAAATACAATACCATGAAGGCAAGACGCGGAATGTATGGAGTGCGAAAGCCGTGTTCCGCGTGTGAGGGAAAAATATTCGGTGCAAAACCGCTTCCCTTGTACGACCTCCTAGATCGGCGTGCGGCCGCGCTCGCCTATCCAGGAAGCCGTGCCCTTTCGCCCCTCCTCTCCACTCCTCTATCCGTGCCCTTTCTCGCAGCTGCCTCAACTTCTACCGTCTGCGCGCGCGACCTTCTGCCCGGGGCAAGCTTAGCCCACTACATGACGTTTTATGTTTCGTTTTCTGCTCTTATTGGAAAGCGTGCGCTGCTGTGCGTTGACCGGCGTTGGCAGTTTCGTCAGTTTCGTAGTCCTCGATAGCTGCGTACTTGTGCTCCGCGATGTTTCACCCGTTTCAAGACTCGCACCGCGTGCATTGGTGCACGAATACCTCAAAAACGAGCCCTACAAGCTTGTTCCGGGTGCCTAAAGACAACGGGTGAGCGCGCACACCCAAGCACATCAGAATGCGCATGTACACGAACACGGCCCTGTCCATGTGTGCGTTCCACGAGTCTCCGGTCGTCATTGCTCCTTGATTGTGCTACGCATCCCTCTTACCGTTAGAAACAGATGACAAATAGATGTTCCTCTTCATTGTCACCTGGTCTATGACGTGTTTTTCTGTGCCGAGTCTCATTTTGCAACTTCAGTAGCTTGCCCACCTTTCTATTCCGCCCTCAGTGCTTTTTCTAGGTGTCACGTTCTACAAACGTACTAAGAAATGAAAAAAAAATTCTGTTCGTGTTTGTGTATTATCTCAGTAATCGCCGATAGGAAAACCGCGTGAACAACCTTCATGTGGAGGCATGATACGTTTTTTTTTTCCTTCTGGAAAGCATGAGCATTGCAAGTGTCCTGAATGCAGATTTTGGAGTTCGTGTTTATTACACAAAGGAGTGGCCAGTAGGTAGACTTAGTGCCTTAAGTGACGTAATTTTGCTGCTAACCATTGCATTCGGGGGGATAGAAAAGTCGTGTTGGCTTATTTTACCTGGTCTTTGATTGAGGAATAGGTCTTTCTGCGAATGTTTTCTATGTGCTGCTGCAAAAGTTTACTACCTTCTGTTGCTCCTTGGCACCGTTACTCAAGTTGTGGCGCAGTGCAATAGAATGTGATAATGTGTATTTCAGTTTTCAGTACAATGTAATATTTGTTCGGCCATGTCTTTTGCATTTTGTTCAGTAATAATGAACATGTCACCCATTTCATATACTTATGTGCAGGTTTATAAGTAAGCTGTTGTTTTCTTTTTTTGGTACGGCTGTCAATCAAACAATCTTAGCATTTCATTGTATATTTTAGGTGTTTTGCGTCCCATTGTTTTTGTTATTGTCAGGGAATTTTCCCTTTCTTTCCTTGTCATGACTGTCATTTACGTCGTCCAGTTTTGTGCAATATCTGAGTTAGTATATCAGAAGTTCTCAGTGTGTGTATCAGAAGCACTTCTAAACTTTAATCTTGAGGGCATTATATAAAAATCTTTTATGTGTGTGTACATGAAAGGGCCTTCGCGTTTTCTTCAGTTTTATATTTTTTTTTGTATTGCACTGTCTGTGAACTTTCGTGCTGTTTAGTTTTCATGTACATGTCATGTATTTTTCACGTTTGTTTAATTTCATGAAACATACAAAGGTATGCGAAAATATTTGTTTTCAGAAAAGGAAGTCCATGAAACGGAGGCAAAATAACTGTTGTGTTGGAAGTGGTGTTCATATATGTTCTGGCATTTGCGGGCGTACTCAAAGTATGGACAAGACTGCGTGCGTGCTAACTCATGAAGAAGCCGTGGCGCACCGCGTGCCAGTTCACAATTAATGCCTGGGGTAGCGCACGCGCGCGATAAGAAAAAAAATATGCGCCGCGGACAGGCAAACGTAAACGCGCGCGGGGCATGGTGAAGGGTTGAGACGGAGCAGAGTGGGTCGTCATAATAAAAACAAAAAAAACAAAGAGCGCTAGGGTGAGGAGGTGCCTCGCGCCTGCTTTCTGCTGCCATCGTGTGCGCCGCCATTTTGCCTAGGTGTCACCCTCAGGCTAGAGGCCGGAACTGACGCTAGCATCGAAAGTGCATCTGCTAAAAAACAGCCAATGGCAGCCATGCGCAGATTCACCCCTGGGCACCCAGCGGCTGCAGCTAGCGCTGCTTGCTGCCCCAGCAGAAGAGGCCACCTACCTCTAGGATGGTGGCCTCAAAGGTTCCGTCTACGGAGACGAGGCCTTAACATGACAGGCGGCATCGCAAGAGCACCTGTCCAGCGCCTCGGAAGAAGCGATGGACACAACCAGCCAGACAGCGCCGCCAGCGCCGCCAGCGCCGATGGATCAAGCGGCAAGATTCTCCCAATGGTTCCAAAAGGAAAAACACCGCATCATGGCGCTCGGAAAGGGCTCTGTGAGCTAACCTCTCTTTCTTAAGCACACAGCACCAAAACCACATCTAACATGGACACACAAATAGTACACTGGAATGTCAGAGGCCTCTTCCACAATTTCGATGACATCAAAGAACTCCTACATTGATGTAGTCCAAAGGTGCTGTGTGTTCAAGAAACACACCGCAAGCATACGCAAACAAATTTTGTCCGACAGTGCGTTATTTTTCGTAAAGACCGCGATGACACTGACCTGTCGTCCGGGGGTGTCGTTATCACAGTTGACAAAGCTGTTGCCTGCCGCGAATTAAAACTCCGTACGCTCCTAGAGCCAGTTGTTGTCCGAGGGGTGTTGCTTAACAAGCTAGTCACTATTAGCTCTATTTACATTCTTCCGAACTACCAACTTCTCAAAACCGAATTTCAAAACTACGTAGGGCAACGTCCGGCGCCTTACATAGTTGTCGGCGACTTAAACGCACCTAACACTTTGTGGGGAGACTCTCGTTGCGTTGCGAGAGGTCGCCTAATTGAAAACGTCCTCTTTCCCTTGGGAACATGCATAATTAATAAGAAAGAGCCAACGTACTACAGTGTGGCACATAACACGTACTCATACGTAGATTTAAATATAGTATCAAGTACACAGATTCCATATCCTGAGTGGACCGTTCTGAGGAACGCCTTTGGGAGCGACCACTTTCCAATTATTTTAAACCTAAAGAAAAAGGATGGATGCTCGCCATATCTTCCGCAATGGAACGTGAGCTCAGCCAACTTGGAACTCTTCCGAGAGCTGACGTATTTAGGTGGAGATAACATTGCTGCTTTTAATGTAGAGGATGCTGTGGCATATCTAACAGGTCTTATTATTGACGCTGCAACTAAATGTAGTAAGCAAACTAACAGGCTGGCAAGGAAATGCCGCATCCCACGGTGGAACGAGGAATGTCGGAAAGCATGACAAAATCAATATGAAGCTTGGAGATTGCTTCGAAATTGTCCAACCGCCGAAAACTGCCGAAGGCCGAAAAACACGTCAACCTGTAAAGAGAGAAAGTTGGGGTAGGCACATCTTTACTATAAATTCGTACACTGATGAAACAAGAGTATTTGGAAAGAGGCCTCGGTCATACTAATACCGAAACCCGGTAAACCACTTGCGGCGGAGAACATGCGGCCAATATCCCTGACCTCGTGCGTAGGCAAAACGGCGGAACATGCCATACATAACCGAGTATCGCGGTACATAGAGAGAGAGGGCCTCTTCTCACATAACATGCTGGGCTTCAGACCGGGCCTCTCCACACAGGACGTAATGTTACAACTCAAAAAGCACATAATCGACGGCATAACCAGAGACACCAGGGGCATACTGGCTCTGGACCTAACGAAAGCGTTCGACACGGTGAAACACAGATTTATAATGGAAACGATCTCGGTGATGGGGCTCTGCCGGAAATTCCACTCTTACATAGGCTCCTTCCGCAGAGACAGGAAAGCCACGATCACAATAGGACAGGCCACGTCCGATTGGTACACGTTGGGCGCGAGGGGCACCCCATCAGGGGCGGTGCTCTCCCCGCTATTATTCAATCTAGCATTGAAAGGGCTCTCGGACCGGCTGACGAGAGTGACCAACGTCAATCACGCCCTGTACGCAGACGATATTACGATGTGGTGCCCGGGAGGGTCCGACGCAGAAGTCGAGCGGGCTCTTCAAGAGGAGCTGGACTCAACGGAAGAGTACCTGAAGGAAACTGGACTCCGTCTGTCACCCAGCAAATCGGAACTGTTGCTCTACAGGCCCCCGCAACAAGGCATGACGAATTTGACGCCGTTCGATCAAATACCAATCAAATTACACACGAGTGACGGCCAGCCGATCCCCAGAGTGGACACTATAAGAATCCTGGGGCTGCTAATTGAGGCTAAAGGCGGTAACACGCAAACGGTCATGAGACTCACGTCCAAAACGGAAAACATGCTCCGGCTGATCCTCACGGTGACCAACCGCAGGGGAGGGCTCAGCGAGAGCAATCTCATCAGACTTTACCACGCCTTCCTCATGAGTCACGTAAATTACGTAGCCTCGGCGCTAAAATGGGCCAAGAGAGACGCGGCCAAGATAGCCACACTGATGCGCAAAAGCATCAAGAGGGTGCTAGGTCTTCCGATCAGTACAAGCACGGAGCGGCTCGATCGGCTAGGGGTCCACAATTCGCTAGCAGAAATCATCGAAGCACAGACCAAGGCACAGGTCGTGCGGCTGTCGACCACCAGGGCCGGCAGACGCATCCTAGAAGAAGCAGGGATAAATGCCGAGGCAGAGTGCAACGCACGCAGCGTCGCGCTCAGCGCGGCGGTCAGGGTCACTTTCAAGGTAGAACCGCTTCCGAGAAACGTCCACCCGAGGGGCGCCGAAAGGCGAGGGCCCGAGCACTGCTGAAATCGACCGCCAGCTGTCCGAGACTGGCGGCATTTGTAGACGCGGCCCAGTACGGGCGCAGTGACCGGTACGCGGCCGTCTCGATACGCTGGGATGGTACGATCATTAACGCAGCATCGGTCAAGGGGGTAACGTCCGAGGTGGCCGAACAGGTGGCAATAGCCATGGCAATGAGGGACCCCGAACGTCCTTACGTATACACAGATTCGCGATCGGCGGCCAGAGCATTCGCCTCGGGCTCGATATCGCGGAAGGCGGCGGCCGTCCTCGGCAGTGAGGGAGCCGCGGGTCATCACATCCTCAAATGGTTTCCAGCCCACATGGGGGCCGACGTGCACCCCGACTTTCCCAACGCCAACGAACTGGCACACGGACGCGCGCGAGGACTCACGCACAGCGGCGATCGTGGCGAGCGCAGTGGCGGGGAGGGAGGGGAGCACCGAGACCCGCTGCTCACCCTCAACGAAATAACTACGCATTATCAGCTGTCGAGGAGGACCTTCCCGCTCCCCCACGCTAAACTTACTAGACCACAGTCATCTATATTCAGAATGCTGCCAACAAGGTCGTTCCCCTCGAGAGGCAGAATGAGCCTTTATTCACCGGACGTAGAGCCGCAATGTCCGGATTGCGACGAATTGTACTGCTCGCTATCGCACATGCTTTGGCAATGCTCCGCGTTAAGCGGCACCGTGTTCAGCAAAGAAGAAGACTGGATGGACGCCCTGCGAAGCGACGACCACCAGACCCAGCTCCGGGCCGTCCAGAGGGCTCACGAAAGGGCGGAGGCGCACGGGCTTCCCGTCCCAACGTGGGTGCGGCCCGCGACCCCTGCCGACCACTAAACTAAGAGTGGGTGGGAAGGGGCTCCTCAGGACCCAATAAAGTTATTTCCTCCTCCTCCTGGAAAGTAGCTATAGTCATCCCCATACTTAAGTAAGGGAAAGACCCGGCCTTAGCCAGCAGCTATAGGCCAATAGAGCTAACGAGGTGTCTGTGCAAAGTTTTTGAAGTAATTGTAAACCGGCGCTTAAACAGCATCCTAGAAAGTAACAACAAACTACACCCCCTTCAATGTGGTTTCCGAGAGGAAAGGTCTACAATTGACCACCTTGCCCGCATTGAGGAAAACATTAGAGATGCATTCATCCTTAAGCAGTTTTTACTTTCAGTATTTCTAGACCTAGAGACAGCGTACGACACGACACGGCGATACGAGATCCTCAGCGATCTTTCCGCTATGGGTGTCCGTGGGAACATATTAAACACAATTGAAAGCTTTCTGTCTAACCGCACTTTTCGCGTTAAAGTAGGTAATGCTTTATCTAAATCATTCAGCTAAGAAACTAGTGTTCCGCAAGGGGGCGTACTTAGTTGCAGACCCTTTATTGTAAAAATGAACAGCCTGCATACAGTCATTCCACGCGCAATGTTTTATTCCGTTTATGCTGATGATGCACAAGTAAGTTTCAAATAATGTAATATTGCTATCTGCGAACGACAAGTGCAGGTTGGCATAAACAACTTGTCTAAATGGGCGGATGAGATTGGCTTCAAAATAAACACACAACAAAGCACCTGCGTACTCTTCTCAAGCAGGAGAAGGGTAGCACCACTGCCTAGTATTACGATCAAGGGATACCAACTCTCTGTGAGTAGCCATCATAAATTCCTGGGAATCACTTGAGACTCAAAGCACTCGTTTATTCCCCATATTCAAAATCTGAAAATAAAATGTCTGAAAACAATGAACTTTCTCAAGCTTCTATCACGCCCAACATGAGGTAGTGATTGAAAGTGCCTTCTGAACTTATATACCAGTCTTGCCCGCTCCTGCCTAGATTATGGACCAATAATTTATAATTCTGCAACGCCATGTGCATTAAAAATCCTAGACCCCATCCACCATCTGGGTATCCGTCTCGCTACAGGTGCTTTCAGGACAAGTCCAATCCAGAGCCTCTACGTATTGTCACATCAATGGCCCCTTCATCTGCAGCGGTCCTATAGCAGCTTTACATATTTTCTGAGAGCACAAGCAAACGTTGAACATCCATGCAATTCAACCATAAACGATATCGCCGCAGCTACGCCCTTCGATAACCGACCTGCAGTGAGGAAGCCGTTTGCTTTGCCTGCGAGCAACCTCATTGAGGAACTGGGTGTTCCACTTCTTGAACGTTGTCCTATTACCCAAGCGAAACTGTCACCCCCACCACAGTGGCAGCTCATAGACTGTGATATGACGTTTGTAGATGTCACGAAAGATGAGCCAAAGGCACATATTAAGAATCATTTTTCTAGAACTCCAGTATACGTACTCTTGCACTGAGTTTTACATGGACGCTTCCAAATCAGATGCAGGGGTTTCTTACGCAGCCATCGGTCCATCTTTCCCAGAATCCGGCGCACTGCACCCGGAAGCTAGCATATTTACGGCAAAAACCTATGCAATATTGTTGGCTGTGAAGCATATAATGAAATCAAAACTTCAAAGAACAGACATATTTACAGAATCTCCAAGCGTCGTAAAAGCTCTGAAGTCACTCTGTAAACAACAAAACCCTGTACTTATTGAGCTCTACTCCATTCTCTGTAGAACGTACATATCTAGCCAGTATATTATTATATGCAGGGTACCTGGCCATAGAGGAATCGAGGGTAATGTTCTAGCAAACGAAATGGCCAGATCAATTTCATTGCAAGCTACTCTTACCGCGGCGGTCCCTGCTGCTGATCTGAAGCCTCTCTTAGGAAGGAAACTGCGGAACCACTGGCAACGCTTGTGTGACGCGGAAACAGATAAGCTGCACGTAATCAAGCCACTGTTAGGTTTCTGGCCCTCCGGAACAAAGTCACGCCGAACAGATGTCCTATTCTGTAGTTTTAGAATAGGAGATGCATTTGCCATCCATGATTTTCTACTTACTGGAAATGAACCCGCAACCTGTGGTAGATGTAGAGGCTGACCGTTCTCCATGTCCTGATCGAGTCTTGGGACGCCGAAGCTGAGAGAAAGAAACATTTTCCTCTGGCATACCGTTATTGTGTCCCACTTCACCCTGCTATGTTTTGTGGCAAAAAACCGCTTTTGAACACCACAGCAGTCCTCGGTTTCTTGAACGAAATTATTCTACATGTTATTAGGGTGATACATTCGCAGCGCTTCCTCTTTTCAGGGGATGCCGCTGCGATAGCATAATTGTATAGCACATGCCTCCAGGCCTTTGTGTCTCAAGGACTCTGGTGAGGCCTTAGTGCTGTGGCAAACCTTCGCATCTGAAATGTTCTGCATATCATGTCATTTTTCGGTATGTACTTTAAGGCTCATAGTACACGTCACTAGTAATCGTCATTATCTTATTACATGTAGAAATTACGCACTTCACGGCGACTATTTCTACGCCCCTTTTACAGCCAAGTCACATCAACTTCATAGAACGCATCATTCCGTTGCGAAATCACTAACACTGGCATGGCGTTCTTTGGCCATACCGGGCACTTGCGCAACTAAACATCACACATTCATTCATTCCTTCAACCAACCTCTTACATTCCAACAGATGTAATTGGAGAATCGGAACTCGGTATTGACCTTGGGTAGGTACCGCGCCTCAAAGAATTCGTTTGACCCAGACAAACATTTTCTCTCTCTCTCTCTCTCTCTTTGGTGCTTACTTGGATGACTGATGATGCGTCACTGAGCATGCATCGCTCTTCGACGATGCGCTTTGACGCCAACTTTGGTCAGCGAGTGTTTACGACTCGGTACGTGCAGCTTTTCAATGAGCCTCTTTCACGCAAACTGCGGTGACTACGTGCCAATCAGTATGCGCCACTCTTCAGTGGCGAAAGTTATTTAAATTTCTTCGCTAGAGACGCAGCGTTCTCAGTAGTCGATGTCAGTTTGGGTGACGGGGTATGTGGCTCTAGGTACGAGCCATTCTTCAATGTATCTCTTTGACACCAACTTTAGGAATTTGGTACTTGCCACTGCCAGTGTGGTGCTCTTCAGTGACAAAACAATTCTTGAACATTTCTCCTGTCTTCTGCGCAATGGAATCCCCGCCAGGTGCCTACTTCGAGGCGATATCGCTAGGTTGCTCAACGAGAGCATTGGGAAGCGCGAGAGAGGAGCCCGGCTGGCATGGAAATTTCAGCGTCAACAGTACGATTTGTCGTTGCATTGCTTCAATGATAGTCATGTTAACTTCAGCGTCTTTCGCCAGATGGGATCTGCCGGAAATTTTAATGATGTTACCATTCTTTGTGAACTACACCCCGTTTGCGGTATCTCTTTACCTAAATATGTAGGCACTCAACCCTTTTCCCGACAACTTCGGTTGCTGGGTGTTCTATGGCCTAATGGATAAAGCATCGAACTGATGTGCTAACGAACCAACCTTCTGACCAGCTTGCGTAGCTGGATATGTGATAGCTGGATAGCTGAATGTGTAACACTGCTTAAGTGGTGCTCTTCAATGACGCTTTATGACGCCGACCAATCATTGTATAAAACCTATCAATAACTACGTGCTAGCAATCAGCTCGATTTCTAAGATCTATAAACTCATCCGTAATGTATAAAGGATGGATGCACCGCCAACCTTCTTTTACTCTAACGCCCAGGCATACTGAAGAAAAAGTGCATACTATACACAGTTTATGTCACACTGTACGCGAATTTTTGTAAAATGCCACGTCCTCGTGATAATGAAGAATTACACCGTGTTACAACGGCATATCACACAAAAAAAGAAGTCGCAGTTCCAGCCCGAAAAGCGAAGCATCCACTACTATAGCAATTTAGTAGACATTAGTACGAAATAAGGATAGCAGTTTTATCACCCGTACAAACTTACAAACATTTCGCTAAATGAGTTTACAAGAACGGTGTTAATGCGCACGGGTAAACATGAACACATCGCACTCGATGACCGCGTCACTCGCTGTCAAAACGCAGGCGTGATCAAGCGCGGCAGTAGCCACGAGCCAAGTCACGTTCGCGCTCTCTATCGCTTCATCGCAAACTCAACCGCGAGAACACAGCACGCACAAATGTATGAGCCATCTGTAGATCGCTTTCAAGATACGGTGCGCGCGTCCGCGCAAAATACGGACTTGCTGGTTCACCAGAAGCCGCCCCTCTGCCTTCAGCGTTACCTTCCCTCTTTCCTCCCTTTCGCGCGCTAGATTGAGCCAAGATTGCCAGCTCCCCTTGCCCCATGTCGCCAAACACGCAGTTGCTGCCAAAGTACCACGCCGCCCGTTCCCTCCCTCCCTCCCTTCCTCCACGGCATTCGAGCGACGAAAGATGGAGCCTTTTTTCTCAATTTTTCCACCTTCGCGCGTGCCAGATTGAGCCGCGATCGTAAGCTGCCCTCGCGTGCTTTCACTTGTACATACAGTTTACGGCACGCTGCGGCGGTGTTATCGTACTTGAATTTTAGACGCAACATCACGGCGATGGCAAATATACGTGTGGTGTGTCTATATAGTTACTATTTCAATACAAAACAAAAACAATAGGCAGACTGGATCAAGCAAATAATTCTTGGTGTGAAGAGCTGATCAATCAAGTGTGTGTTTACCTGTGAAGTGTGGTCTTACGGCTGAATATGACGAATGCATATATATATATATATATATATATATATATATATATATATATATATATATATATATATATATATATATATATATATGTGTGTGTGTGTGTGTGTGTGTGTGTGTGTGTGTGTATATATATAGTTTATTTTCGGTGGTGTCCATATTGTCGAGATGCAGTTGTGGTGTTTTTGATAGGTTGGTCTCTTCTAGTGCAACGACGGATCGTAGTGCCCCAAGCGTCTCAACGGCCAGGCTTCCCGCGAGAAATGGTTTGATGCCTTTGTCAAAGCATGCTTCCGCGGCGTAATTGTTTCAAAATCAGACTTACGTGCGAAAGGCGCTGTGTTGTAACTCTGCAATCGAACAACTTCATCAATCTTTATTTCAATATTTCAAGCACCGTACTTTGTTGACAATGTGAGTTTGCGAAGTCGTAAAGCCGTTTAAACCACAGAACCAAAATTTATGCAAATGCGTCTGGGGCGCATCATTCCTTATATAGTGAACTACAATATTCTAGTCTATTATAATTTCAATACTGGCTGAACAGCCCTGCTTGAAGTTCCCGTTGGCACTAGCGCCACAGTTCTTTCTGATTAATATGGTGTGAAAATCTATGCTTGAATTAAGTTGAAACATTCATTAGAAAGGATAGCCTGTGGCCTAAGATGGGGTAAGGGATCAGCGGAAAGGAAGGATGCCCGCATCTTTAGCGAAGGCAAGCAAACCGTTCATTCTTCTGATGGCGTCTCACTGCGGTGCAACCCCGTGATCGTATGACGCCACCCTTCGAGCTGGCTGTGGCAGGAGTGAACCAGATCAGATATTTGAGATCGACGTTGATCGCAGGGCGATTGGGGCATCCAAATTTTATTCCTATCGACTTGTTCAGAACATTTGGTGTGTTGAACGCCTTAGCTTCTCCTTGTGGATGAGAACCTGGGTTCTTCTGGGAAGGCCAGTGGTAATGGGAGGAATGATGCTACGTTCCCGTATTATGATGATGCTAGCTCCCGTATTAGAGCCTTCCTCTTGTGCTTCGTTCGGTCAGTCTGGTGGTCTCGTACAGCGACGGATGAAGGGGAGTTATAGGTGCGGTCGTGGAATGGTGTGCTCACTTCAAGGCGGCCTTGACAGTCTTTTCTAATTTTCTCGCCTATATCCTCATGGATCGCCCTGTTTGGAGCTCCCCCATGATGTATTCTGGTGCCCAGTTTAGGAGACTGCGCACACGTCTATTATGCTGCGGGCAGCGACAGACTTGTATTATGCGGCGTTCTGTGGTAGTTGCATAGGATCGGGAGTTCAGTTGGTTCAGTCTTTACTGTAAATCTAGAAGTGCATCGTGGATTCTGGTTGACCTCTATGATGGCTTATACTCCAAGCTCTTTGTCTGTCCAGTGAGCACTGCCACTGCGACTTACAGCTTCTGCTTGTCTGTTTGATGTGTAATAAGAGGGAACCATGCGCATTTTGTCTGAACCATAATGGTATTGTAGGGCAGCGTCAGTGTATATTTTTGTTCCGTGGAACTTTTCTTGCGTCTAATACACTGTTGTCGGTGCACCCTGCCTTCTCCTTTGGTATCCGTTGGGATCGGTCTGTGTTCCGTATCTATTACTTGATGCCAGGGTGGAAGGAGGGGTTCCAGCTCTTCCCGGCGCTGTTTCATGCTATGCCATTGAGATATCAGTCGGTGACCATACCGCGTGTTTCTCAGCCGCGATATTATCGTTGTGAGTTTCAGCCAGTTTCCTGAGTTTAACCAGTTTCCTTTAACAAGCTATCCTCTTTTTTGCATGTATTCGTAGGCTAGTAATTGCCCTCATATTCGTGTTGTCAAGCTTGTGAAGGTGCTTGTAGTTGGAAGCTGTAAGGTCGTAATGTGGGGCTCCGTACCTTAACGTGACGATGACAACAGCTACCGTAAGCCGTCACTCAACCTCTGTTCCAGCGCCTACGCTGCGGTTTGGCTAGCTTCTTCATAAGGTCAACAATTGGCTTCCATTGCTGCTTCACCTGTTGCAGCCGTGTGCTTGCCGCGCCATCGTTCTTGATTCGGCCCCACATCATTTTGAGGTGTCCATGTTCCGATTGGCGAATTTGGTGTCCGTTGAAGTAAAGTGTTATGTTGGAGCTTTCATGTCTGTCGATGTGATTCCATGTGATGTAGTGCTCCTTCTTTGGCGAAGGCCTCATGTGTCTGCAGTCTTCAGTTCTTCATTCTGAGACTGAAAGCCATCACCTTTCTCCGAGCGACGTCCTTCATCAAAGTACCCTGTCTTTGCCTTTCCCCCAAACCACTTCCCCAGCGTAAAATTAAAGGCTAGGCTAACACCGCACAGGCAACCCATCCTTTCTTCTCTAAGTATTGAAGTTTGTCTCTCTCTGTGTGCTTGAAAAAAAAAAGGCTGCGACTCGTAGCGCTCCCACGAGAATTCACGAAATATTCGGGAGAGAGATAATTTTCTTTTTGTACAAAGGGCTCATTGCGCGAGCCATGAGCGGAAGTGCCACTTATGCAGAGTAAACCTATCAAATTTATAGTTCATTTAGGAATGACTACGTTTACTTTGTCGTTGCTGTTCATCTAATATATTTCTTAGAACTTATGCTTTGGCAGAGGGCGATTTTCGAACAATAATTAGAATTGTCTCACTGTAGCGTGCGGTTAAAGAATGGCTGGGACAGACATATTTCGAAATTGCCCCTTGTATTTTTAATTGCAGGGACCGTGCAGGGATGGTAATGCTCAACAAAAGGAGGAGCATGCGCGACATTTTGCTTCTCAAAAGGGGGCGCCGATGCTACAGAAAGAAGGAAAGCCATGTAAGGGATTAAGCTAGTTGGTTAGTTCACAGATATGGCCTGCGTTTGTGCGATAACACGTCGTATGAACTGCTGCAATGGCAACATGAGTAACGCTCTGGATGCTGTCATGATGCAGCTAACCACAGCGACCAACCTACATTGTAATGATGCATGTATCCTCGCCATCATTTGAACTGAGCATGACCAATATGTACCGTCAATTTTGCTGTTGGCTACGCACTTCCTTGTTCCCGTCTCAGTTGTGTACAATGGTTCATTTATCCGCTTGCAGCCACTGGCCTTTGAGGGGCTAACGCTGAACAAATAAATTCAGGTTTTTAAGATAGCTGGGCTCACATTGTCCATTTCCATGATGTCACAACACAGAAAACGAATGCGGACCACAGACAACCATACGGGAGAGCTGCTTTTAGAGGACAGTTGATGGCTTCAATATTCAGACTTTTAGATGAAATCTCGCGGGGTCATGGTCGGATACACTGATCACAATGGCCCGGGAATAGCTCGAAGCAGGCGTTGCAGAACCGGAGGTCTCTCCTACTCACTCATGTCGTCGAGAGTGGAGAGAATATCTTTGCTATAGGTCATAGAAGCTAATGGAATATTTTCAATGCTAATCCAAGCACCACTCTATAGAAAGCCGGTCTCCAGTACACGCTGTGGTGGTGGATGAATAGCTAAGCTGTAAACTACCACTAGAACACGTACCCATTGCGACATAGGTTGAAATTATTCGCGTGGTGACATTCACTTGAACTTTACGTATTGGCTTAAGACGGCTCGACGGCCCGCAATTTGTCTTGCGCCGCAACTTCGTGCACCTATAAAAAGGGGGCCTGAGAAAAGAGAAATTCGCCGCGCCTCGTTTGCGCGCTGCTCTTCAGGTGACCTTGCTATGGGCGGCCTTCGCATATCACTGTCACAGCACAGATCAGTTGCTAAGCTGGTTTTTTTTTTGCCTGAGAAAGTATAGTTACACTACCCCCTGCTTAGTACGCTACAGTCAACCTGGCATTGGCGCTGCAGCTTGCGCAACAGTAATAGTTACGGTTAAATGTATGCGGGGAGCTCTATGTCCTTCGTGTAGCTCAGCTTTACGTGCACTACGTGCTCCAGGCGCTGGAGCCCTTATGACCAGTTATGTGGTTTCCGTGCTTGTTCTAACGCGACAGCGTTAAGGAGCTCCTGGCGCAGAAAAGCCGGTGTCCTCGGCGTGGGCGGCGTTGGCCATGAGCAAAAAATTTCGGAAAGTAATTCATAAATAAAAACAACTTGCAAGATGGGCTGGGTGGGTATCAAACCAGGGTTTCCGGAGTGTGAGACGGAGACGCTATCGCTCAGGCATGAGTTCGAAAGTTCAACGCGGGACAAAAGCCCCTCTAGTGAATGCGTTGTTGCCTCAGAAATGTGCCCAAGAAAGTTGTACTGCGGTGTATATAGGTAATTATGAGCATGTAAATTACAGAAGTCGCAGTTAAACGTAGCGAAGTACGTTTTCGCTACATTTCATCTGCGCTTGGCGCACACGCAGAACCGTCTTGCGGCAAACACAGAGGACCCCCTCCTCGCAATGTACGGCGCTGCCCCGACAGGTGGCGCGCCACTTGCCCACTTCTCCCCTTCGTATCGTTTGAGGATACCGGTGCGAGGATGCCCCAATACCCTTGCGTTTAATAAGTTTTCTCACTCTCTCCCCTTCGAACTTCCAGCGTGCCTCATTCGAACCCTCGTGTCTGGGTGACGCGGCTCCTCTTTCCGCTCACAGCGCGATTCCTAGGTGCAGCGTCTGATGCGGGACGCCTCTGACGTGATCGCTGCGCCGTAGCGTGTCTGGTGGGAAAGCGTCCCCTGCGATGTGTGCCATGCTGCTGACGAGGAGTCATGCGTCTGCGTGGTGCTCCCAAGCGAGACAGAGGACGATCCCATCGAGGCGTCAGCCTCATGGTCGCGTTCGCCTTCATGGCGCGTCGCGGCCAGGCTGTCCGTGCCGATCACGACGCTTAGCTCAAGTAGATCGTTATGTCTTTGTGTGACTCAAGAGCAAGCCGAGCGAATGAGTGGGCGTTGCGAACGGGGTGCAATAACGCTATCGCGTTCCACTCTTGAAGGCGAAGCTTAAGCGTCCTCCAATTTTTGAGCTTGTTCTTTATTGAACCGTATGCTTGTTTTTATGTTGCATGCGTGATTCCAAGGAATGTATGCATGGTTCGCCTCACTTCGTTGGGTGCCTGTAGGCTCTGCTTAACGGGGGTGTGCGCCATTGCATATTAAATTTGAAATTGATTTATTCATAATCGATTACAGGCTATTAAGAACTATAATACACAGAAGGAGGTCCCATACTCAATGACTCTATCGGGACCTCCTGTTATTTATAAGTATGCGTCTTCTAAATCAATGAGGAGCAACACAATAAAATCATATATAAGGAAACATGGAAGAAAGTAACTATTGGAGAATACAAAACAAGATATACTTGTTCTGTTACGAGTTATAATAAATCTAACGAAGGAAATCATAGAATAGCAAGGAACAAATGCAGTAAAACTAGAAGAACAAAACGAAATTGACAGTAACCGACAAAAAATTTCACCCAAGCATGCAAAATACAAAAAAATATGGGGGTACGAGCCATATATGATATTTGTTTCGACGTTACGTCACGAAGAAATCTCGGGATCGTAGCTATAGGAATCTCCGCTGTAAGAAAGAAGCTTATTGCATTTGTGCCTTATTTCTTCCGCAAACCATATACCTGTTTTTCTTAGCGAGTCGTATTTTTTTTTTAATAACGTGCTGCCTGTACTGCCAGGTAGCAAACGGCATGCTCGTCCTTACCATGACATTGCCTTATTGGGAGGAAAACAGTGACTGCGTAGTTTTCAACAAAGGATAGGCAAGCTGACAGAAGAGGCATGGTTATTCTTTTGGGACAAGTTATGCCCCACAGGATTCAACGTTTTTGTTAACAACACTTCTATATGGCTTTCCAAACCGTTGAGGACGCGCACAGCCTCAGGCTAGCTTTGGTCTCCAAATGAGACGAGCCCGCGTCGCGCGCGAGGCGCTCGCAATAAAGGGGCCCTGCAACGATTTTGACGATTTTGTACAAACGTACCGAGTCGTTAGAGTAGGTCCTTCTGATCAGTAATCGACGTATCTAAGTGCTCCGCGTAAAGCGCGTAATTTAGTATAAGGTTTCAAAAAGGCACATCGCTGCCGATGGCAGCACATCACTAGGCAGAATTTTAAGCCGCCCCTACCTATTTGACGTCGTTTGCCCCAATGACGTTAGTAGGGCGAGCTATTCGATTGGCTGCCCAGAACCCGTCATCAATAATTTTACCAATGTTATGTTGAACCAATGCTGTTCGAACTAGTTGGAAGATTAGTTAATTTATTTTTACAAAAAGAAAGTAACAAAAGGAGAATGCAGAAGAACAATTTCTCACTACACTTAAGCACTTCCGGCACACAGCAGGCGTCGTCTGCTTGTGTTACAACGTGCTCTATTTTACCGAGAGCTCCGCGGCCAGAGTCGGTCTCAGTCTTTTCGCGAGAACCATGCTTCGACTTTGTTGCGTTTTGGGCTGCAAACGTAGGGACTGCTAATACGTCAAGCTGCGACATCGTGTCCCTCTGCAAGGTAGCAGACGGGCGGACTGACTGCAGCGCATTGGACTGCCGCTATCCGATCGGCGCCAGGATTTGCGCGTTTGCGGCCGTCACTTTACACCTGAGGATTACTATCGCAATAGCGTTTCCCTAAACCGGTATTCGGGTAAACGCAAGCACAAGGGCACATGGCCTGGCCGTTGGACCGTGCCTTTTATGGCATGAGCAGAAGCGCAAATGTGAATGGTCTGCATGGTGCAGCCACCTGGTGGCACAGAGCGTAACCACGCACAAGAGCAGTAACGAAATGTATTCTTCGTTGTTGCTGGTGTAATTCTTTCGCTGTCCCTGCAAACTGTTGTCCCTGAAAACTTCCTAATCTCATCCGTCCACCTAACGTTCTGCCGCCCCTTGCTATGCTTCGCTCCCCTTGGAATCCAGTCCAACCCTTAAGGACAATCGGTTATCTTTCCTCCTCATTACATGTCCTGCCCATTTCTTTTTCTTGATTTCAACTAAGATGTCATTAGCTCGCGTTTGTTCCCTCACCCAATCTGCTCTTTTCTTATCCCTTAACGTTACACCTATCATTCTTCTTTCCATAGCTTGTTGCGTCGTCCTCAATTTAAGTCGAACCCTTTTCTTAAGCAGCCAGGTTTCTGCCCCGTACGTGAGTACTGGTAAGACACAGCTGTTATAAACTTTTCTCTTGAGGGATAATGGCAACCTGCTGTTCATGATCTGAGAATGCCTGCCAAGGGCACCCCAGTCCAATCTTATTCTTCTAATTATTTCAGTCTCATGATCCGGATCCGCAGTCACTACCTGTCCTAATAGATGTATTCCCTTACCACTTCCAGTGCCTGGCTACCTATCGTAAACTGCTGTTTTTTTCCGAGACTGTTAAACATTACTTTAGTTTTCTGCAGATTAATTTTTAGACCCACCCTTCTGCTTTGCCTCTCCAGGTCAGCGAGCATGCATTGCAGTTGGTCCCCTGAGTTACTAAGCAAGGCAATATCATCAGCGAATCGCAAGTTACTAAGGCATGCTGCATTAACTCTTATCCCCAATTCTTCCCAGCCCAGGTGTCTGAATACCTCCTGTAAGCACGCCGTGAATAGCATTGGAGAGATCGTATCTCGCTGCCTGACGCCTTTCTTTATTGGGATTTTGTTGCTTTCTTTATGGAGGACTGCGGTGGCTGTGGAGCCGCTATAGATATCTTTCAGTTTTTTACATACGGTTCTTGTACACCCTAATTTCATAATGCCTCCATGACTGCTGATGTTTCGGCTGGATGAAACGCTTTCTCGTAATCAATAAAAGCTATATATAAGGGTTGGTTATATTCCGCCCATTTCTCTATCACCTGATTGATAGTGTGAATATGGTCTATTGCTGAGTAGCCTTTACGGAATCCTGCCTGGTCCTTTGGTTGAGAGAGGTCTAAGGTGTTCTTAATTCTGTTTGCGATTACGTCACTAAATACTTTGTAGGCAATGGACAGTAAGCTGATCGGTCTATAATTTTTCAAGTCTTTGGCGTCCCCTTTCTTATGGATTACGATTATGTTAGGGTTCTTCCCAAAATCCCGGTACGCTCGAGGTCATCAGGCATTGCGTATACAGGGTGGCCAGTTTATCTACAACAATCTGCCCACCATACTTCAACAAATCTGCTCTTACCTGATCCTCGCCAGCTGCCTTCCCCCTTTGCATTGCTCCCAAGGCTTTCTTTACTTCTTCCGGCGTTACCTGTGGGATTTCAAATTCCTCTAGACTATTATCTCCCATTATCGTCGTGGGTGCCTCTGGTACTGTATAAATGTCTATAGAACTCCTCAGTCACTTGAACGATCTCATCCATATTAGTTGATATGCGGTTGCGATTCTCTAGCAGCGTTCGCACCTAGAGAACCGTAATTCGACGACACGACGTACCATCATCACGCAGAGCCAGTGAAGGCGGAGCTTAGGCTCGATGACTCGGCGAACGAGTTGAGGAGAAAATTCATGCCTATTAAGGAGGCTAACCTGTAATCGTCCGTAGCTCTCTTAATATGAGACGCTTCACACAAATTGTGGTGCGAATGATTAACTTCAGTTGCAGCCTACGCATCTACAACATTTTTTGCGAACCATTTCAGGGGCCCTTTAACAGAATACTCGCAGCTTGCGTTCTGTGCAACCGATAAGTGAGTCTGATCGCGTGGAACTATCTCTCGACAATGTCATACTCGGGGGCAACTTCTATGGCAGTGAAGCAAGAGATACAGATGCGGAGCGTCTGCTCAATTCTTAGTGCACCAAGCTGACCGGCAGAGTTTGACAAGTTTTTCAACCTGGAGATGGCAGCCGGCCCCCAATTAAACCCACGCTTAAATTATTTTTGTCCTGTTCGAGCGCAAGCGGAAAGTGCCGGTGACGGTTCTAGATCCTGTATGTTTTCGGGATGCGCTTGTGAGGCATCCAGACAGATTTGTAATAATTCACCGAAACACCTGTACGTAGGTACACTGTAAAAAAAAATTTTCCTTACTTTACAGAAAATTTGCTGGTAATTTGTGACCGAACACTCTTCCGTAAATTAAGAACGGTCATTTCCGTAGAATGGACAACTGTAAAAGAGAGACCGTAATACAAGATACGAGTGCTTCTGTATCTAGAAAACGGAAGACTCTGTATTCTGAATCTGTACTATAACCGTTAAAGTACGGTGCTTCTCGTATTCAAAAAACGGAACACACTGTATGCTGAATTTGTACTATAACCGTTAAAATACAGGTGCTTGCCGTATTCAGAAAACGAAAGACTCCGTATGCTAAATCTGTACTATATCCGTTAAAGTACAGGTGCTTCCCGTATTTCATCTTGCAGAGCATATCCATTGTTCGAAGAATGTGCCATCGGGGACAAAATTGCCCAGGACGTGCGAGAGTCGACCGAATTTTATGGTGCACTATTTGCTGGGATCAGCCGTGCTACCATCTGCGTTCGGAATGTGCATACGTGACCCACTGTTTTCAGCCGTCTTGAACAGAAATGGACTTTGGTCAACGCTCGCACTTCCAGGGTACTTTTGTCCACGATAGTATATCGCCTTTAATGCAAATGTCATGAAGGCAGCTCATAGACAAAGCAGCAGGTCACCATTGAGAAAATTGTCTTGCCAACACACTGACATGGCTGCAGAGATAAAACACTTTGCACTTTGTGATATGAATACACTGCATAGCATATATACACAAAGGTGCAACATTTCAGTCCTGAAGTTCTTAGATCACAGACGCAACTTTATTTTCTTCAATCACTTGTCTTGCACTCCTTCCTGGTGAAAGTTGTTCTTGACCCAAAATGCTTGCAAGGATAAACTTGCTGCTGTTAGGAGAAACAAATAGTATTCGTGAATATCCATCCTAAAGAAAGCGGCAAAAAAGTATAATCACAGAACACGACAAAGCAGTAACTTCTGTGTTAGAAAAACATGTAAGTAGACCAACATTGTTGGAACAAGGGATGTTGCTATAGCCAACATTTCGACATAGGTGCTTGTCATTAGGGTAGCAAATGTTTTCCTTGGCTGTGTTGTTTTGGATTGTGCATAGCTCAGTGGCCCCTAGCCTCATTGGGGGAGAAGAAACTGGTGCATATAATAGGTCAAGAGAAGCCAAAGTGTTAAAATAAAGGAAGGAAGGGTGTGCTTAGCAGTGGTGATTGTGATGGAGCGGGTATGAGCACTACCGTCAGTTCTTGCAAAGAGTAGGGGTGACCAAAACAGAAAATGATGTACACATGTAAGCAGTCATTAATCCAGTAGACCTAATCTTCCGAGAAGACAAAATAGGTATCAAGATAAACAGTTTGCACTTTTGGAAAAGGAAAACGAAGAATTAAGGAAAATTAATTTTGTATCAAGATGCATCTGGTTAAGATCACTGTAAATGGTAAATGAAGGCACATTACGAATATATATTTTGTTAAAAGCCGATGAAGAAAAGATATATTAACGAAATATTAAAAAATAGGGACATTAAAATTAAACTGGGTATGACCATAAAAGAGTAAAGAACAGCCTGTGGAAAAAAATGGGATGGACAATATGATAACCAGGTGCAAGATTGCAAAACGTCGAGCGCTGTTTACATTCATGCTGCTGTTGACGGCTTCAAGCTTCTGTCTTCCTGTGGAACCTTTGTCTTACTTGAACAAGGAAATGGGTCATTTTTTAAACAAGTCAGTTCATATGCAGTTCAAAGCTTCAGCATTATTATATTGAAAGAAAATATTATGGTCAATTCTCCTGGGTGTGCTTTCATTCACCAGTTATTTCCACCGGTGTAAGCTCAAAATTTAATGGTCTAAATGGACCTTAGCTCCTCGCAAACCAGTAGCTGGTCTTTTTTTCAACACAGATGCCTGCACATTATATGTGTTGGCAGGAGTGCTAGCGAACTACATTAAACTTGTTGCCACAACCAAAGTGAAACTTGGTAACAGTGATTGAAAAAAAAAAACCAGCATTCCACAATACTGATTCAAGTCGTCTGGAAAAGTTGCTTAAGTTAATGTACACCCCCCACCCCACCAGACAATTATACACCACACTGACTCTCATGGTGTCAACCATGCTATTATAGCACTAGGCATCAAGTAGGAGAATTAGAAGATAAGAGGGCACAATGCTTTTTGTTAGAATATCAAATGTGCTTTACATAAACGCTACATTCCAACTAACAAAGGAGCAGCCGATAGTGACCAATGCATACGAAAGCTAATGACATTCTGTGCAGCAGAATGTTGACGATGAGGTGTTATGCGCACAAGTGCACTCATTCACACAAAATGACATCCTGCAGACAAACCTTGTGCCAACATTACAGTTTGAAAAACACCACAGTGGAAAGCAAGGAGTGCTAAATTTGTTGAAAATTACTAAAAATTATTCGATTATTCATTATCCTTACTGTTCGTTAAAGATTCACAGATTGTTCCCTACGGGTGCTGTAAACTGCTTTTATAGTGGTAGCAACAATGATCTGTGGCACAGACAAGAATAAATGCTAATGAAGTTTATGCAAGAGTATACCCTACAAATTACACCCCATTTCACATTCCAATGTGGTAGAAGAGGAAGACGAAAAAAACTACTTTCTCGTGGAGGATGCATACCCCAGAACAGAAGAAACAAGTGTACCCTAACCATTGCTGCTGTCGATGCCTCTGCACTAGCAGTTACATATAATATGGCAGTTACAATTGTTTTTCCACAAGCACTGCAAGCTGCTGCCAGTTTACCAGTACAGAGCTGTAATAAATTTAGGGCAAGTTAAAGCTCTCTAATGGATTCATCTCATATGACACAATTGGAATGCAATATTCTGCAAATAAGTGAAGAGCAATGTGCCATCCCATACAATGAAACCCCTTTGAAGAATCTGAATCACCTGCACTCTTAGGCAGTTACACCCTTTGGAGTGCCCCTTCTGCCACACAACAATAATCATTATCTGCCTTGATGTGTTTCCTTTCTTTAAAACGCCACGCCCGCTACTTTCCTTTCGGGAATGCTATCATGCTGATAACGCGCATGCCGTTCGTTACTGGAAAGTACAGGGCTCGCAGCGTTAAAGAAAGGAAACGCAACAAGGCAGATGACGATTATCATTGTGTGGCAGAAGGGGCACTCCAAAGGGTGTAACTTTGCCTAAGAGTGTGGGCAGTGATGAGGTAAAAGAGTGTGTTCTGTGTAAAGTAGTGCACCTGTATAACCTAAAGCTGTGGAGAATGCATTTAGTATCAGCTGTGAAGGTTTCTAATTTTAATTGCACACAGTAAAAACCTCCATGCAGTTTTGCAAAACGCAAACCCCCTACTTTTTTGTTGTTCAAAGGCAATGACACGTAGGGCCATAACATGTACATTATGAGTTTTGTTCCCAAACAATCAAAGTGAATAGCACCACCTTAAGTGTTATGTGCCTTCTGTCTCACATTTTCTGTCAAAAATTGTTAGTGTCAAATGCTGCGATCGGCAGAAAAACGGATTTCTGGAGCAATATAAAGTATTAAGTACCGTGATCTCAGTTCTTTCACTGCTGTTTAAGCATTATCAGGTCTTAAGTAAAAAAACGAGAAATAAATACACGCATATTTTACGTCACAACCCTCATGAGGCATTTAGTAGTCTGGATTATAAAGGATTCCAGATTTACAACGCAGGCCAGATTTTATTCCACTGAAAGAATGGCATCATGCCAATGATTCTGCATTTGGTGCTATATTTATTTGTATTTAGTTCCGTTGGAATGTGTGTGTACTGTCAGCGATATCGCTTGACATGTTTTAGATTGACTGTTTTCTAAATTTAGGCAAATTCGTACTCGCAAATAACCTTGTATGACACCAATAACTTGCTTAGCAGGAGTATTTCTAACATCTGCAAGATATTAGGCTCTTGAATGCATATCTAAGCCTGGGGTGCACGCCGCCCCCTAATCTCATCAGCAAGTTTCTGGAACTCATCTACAAGGTATGTTATGATGAATGTAAAGTTGCTTTAACGGGAGAAATAGGGAATTTAAACAGGTGAATTATGCAGCATAAGAATGATGTCAGCAAGAAGCAAGCATCAAGAAGCACTGTCACTCAATGCGCATAGACTATCAAACGTAAGAATTATTTGGGATGATTTAAAATTCTGGCATTGGAACGAAATGTCTTTTAATCTATATATAAACTGATTAATCACTCTACTACCATTACCTTTACCAGAAACATTCATAATCATTATCCTATCTATGCCACATCATCCTAGCTTATATTCAAGCCTTCATAAGCTGCTTTTTTTTACTGCTAATTCTCTGTGGGAAAGAGGTGTCCGTATGAAGACCATATCATATACTTATTACCAGTTTTTTGATAAATAAGGGAAAAACTTCACACCAAAAATGCGTTGAGCTTGAGCATGTTCTACGTTTGAAGCTGTTGATTCTTTTTTCCCTTTGCCATCATTGACCCACCTGGTTAGCTAAGTAGACAAAAGCTGCAGGAGAAAGGTAGGGGTGCCAAATTAGACTTGTGCCCCAGGGGACCTTTTCACGGTCACTGGAGGAACTGCCTGTGGCCTCGGCATCTTCCTTGAGGGCCATGGCCATGTCTAAGAAACCTTGTCTCCACAGGCTGCATAAAGAAGGATAATTTTCTGAGCCAAGTCTTTTTCTTAAAAGAACCCATTTAAGGTGTATTCGTGGCTTTGCACCACAAAACTGACACATGACTGGCCACTCAAGACACTTTATGTGTATTCGCAGGCTTATTCCTTGGAAAAACACTTTTATGTAGCACACCATGATTAACAGTAACAAAAAAGTGTATAAGGAGGCTTTCATATTGCTCTACAACTTTTCATTGACACATTTCATTTAATTATTTGAGATATTTATTAACTAATTAAGAATTATGTCATTAGGCAGAATGCAAAATATAATCAGAGTATCTCCAAGCGACGGCAAACAACATTACCTTCATTTTGTCTAGTTACATCGCATTTACATATTTCTAAATCTTGGTGCACGATAGTTAAGACACCCTGTAGATCAAAAAAACAATATTACAATTTTCATAATCATCTCTTGCGTGTTATTGGTGGCTATGGCTGCTTCAAGTTATTCTTTCAGTATGGTACAAGCAGTTTTGAAGTGAAATTGTTTTGCATCGAGGGCGGTAATCTAGAAAATCAAGCAAAAGGTCAAGTTGTGTTCACTATTCAGATGTTTAACTAAGAAGCTGCAGGAAAAGGAAGCAGAACACAACACCTAATAAACAATGCAAAATTTGAAAATTTAAACTGAACAAGAAACCAGTTTTTGAAAACACAGAAAAAAGCCAGCAGCTTACGTCGAATACACCCTTGCTATGTACTCCAAGTGAAGTTGTTACCGCAATGCTTGGGCACCATACGAACGTAACAATCAACAACTTTGAGCAGAATATTAACACCACTAAATGAACTGGCCTTTGAAGATTCTTGATCTGAAATCCTCAACGACTTGTTCTGGCGTTTAATCTGTCGAGCTCAATCTGTATTCTCAAAAGCTGGCTCTCGGCCATAATTTCTCTAAACGCAACATCCGCTTAAATCTCAAGATAGGGTTGACCTGTAAATAAAGTTGATAATGCATGGCAAACATCATGAACACTCTTATATGTTAACCAGAAGGTTCACTCATGCAGCCATGAAATTGTGATGCAGACAGGATATATTGAAGCTGGTTTTGTGAAGTGTTTCATGCTTCCAAGGCTTCTTCTCCAGTTGTGAAAGCTGTCTCCACTAGCTAAATAAGCGATGAGAATAAAAAAAGAACTTCAACATGCTCACAATACGTTGGCCATTTTCAAGTAAACAGCAGCCTTTTTGGGCGCACAGGTTGCCTGGTGCAAATCTACTATGCCACAATACTTGCGTTACCCAGTACCAGCCACTTTAAAGTGCAATGTTTATTCAGAGCCCTTTCCCTCTGTTTTTTTGCTTTGGAAACAGTTTACCATGTGTTCAGTAGGTGTCGAGAAAGGGGACAGAAAACACTGTGCACCAGTGATTTCTAATGTTTTGCTGGATGCAGCACACCGCACCGGATGCCGGTGAAGCCAGTGGAAATGCGGTGTCATGCAGGCGCTTGTCCTGGAAGAACGGCATATGGTGGACTAACTAGTGCGTGCGATCAGATAATATTGCTGCCGAAAAACTTTTCTTTGTGGTTTTTCACATTTTAGGAGGTCTCTACATGTCTGGTAAGCGCTTTTATGACAATCTGAACCCGTATACGATAGTGTTCTCTTACATCGAGTTTTTTCTCATTTACCAGTGTTTCCATTGCACGCCACTTATGTTAGCTACACTGTAGACACTGCAATGGAAAAATTCTGGACACCTCGAAACACTGCTTGGGTAGTTTATGGCACATCGGGCAGGCATGTTAGGGGAAGAAATGCTACACACCCGTGCAAACGAAGTGCTCCGCACAGTTGTGAAGCACCAACTTCCGGGACAAGGTTGGCTTCAGTCGAGGGTGCTTGATGTGCTGTCCATGCCCTGTAGTAGAGATCAGTGGTGTGGACCCTTTTATACTGGCTGTCTTTTCTGGTCGGAACCCTGGCAACAGCTTCCACCATACTTTTTTGAACCTGCAACATGTGCAGAGAAAGTCACATCACTGTGCGTTGATTGTATGGCTTTATTGTTCTACACATTCTATCAAATCATTAAAAAATACAGTTCGCACATTTTTACTACTGTATATAGACAGTCTAGTTGCTAGACACGCGAAACATTACCAATCCTCTGACAGAATGCAACAATAGAAGCTGTGGTGATTAGGACTGTTCGGCACTTTCGCTAGTGCGCAGTGATGCGGAAGACAGAGAGTCATTTATGTGCGTTTATAAAACTCAAGGCAACCTATAAAATATGAATATGTACAGAGAGTTGATGACAGCGTAACTGCAGTCAGTGTGTCCACGGGCTGAAACAGTCCCGCGTTGCGAGGCTCACAGTTCGGTCGTCACGGCACCGTGCGGCCACCCGTGCTGGAGCTGGCCGCGACGACCACGCACTCAGGCCCCGTTCAGCACGGTTCTCGGACTCGGCACGCTCGGAAGCCGCCGCGGCAGCAGCCAGGGGACGCCTTGTTCCACACGTCCTCGATGTCCGGCTCGGACGCCGCTCGCGACCGATGTGCTACAGTCGCACTTCCAGCACGACCTCGGTGCCCAGCTCGTGCGCCGCTCGCAATCCACGTGCGACGGTCGCACGTGAGGACCTCGTCTAGCACAGCAACATCTGTGCCAGACTGAAACGCTGCTCGGCACAGCTCAGGTGCGGCAGCTCAGGGACCGGCGGCCCTCGGGTCAGCCAGCGTCTCGAGCACTGGCAGCAGCGGCCCTGGGACGTCCACGCTCGGCTCCGCGGTCCTCCGCACCTTGCCACGGACGTCTCGCCTGGCAGGAACCCTCGCCTCGTTCCGCCCAGGAGCTCGGAGCTGCTGCCCGCCTGGTTCGAACACCGCGAGCGCCCCCTCGTGCTGCCGTGCTCGTGCACCCGTTGTCTTCCTCGTCGTTCACGGCGCTTGGTGGCCGCTTCGATCTTCTAGGGGCGACGCGCGGCACTTACGTATGACATTTCACCCCCAACTTTAAGAAGTTGTTTCATGAAAACAACTTTCCAAAGCACGTACATGGTCAAAGTTCACAGTCTGTAAGGCGCAATGTGTTCACATGCAAAAGTCTTTCCACACGCGCAGTAGTAGTTCCTTAAGTGTTCACAAACGCAATAAATGCAGTAGGCACACTTCACGCTGTAATTCACATTCGACTCACGTAGTCAGAGCCTACATTTTCGCTACCCTGTACATTTTCGCTACCCTTCGCGCCACACTGTTCGGGGCGGACACCGGCGATTCCATCTAGGACGAACAGCAGCAAAGCTGAACTTGTAGTCTGTCCCATCATGAGCAATAACTTGTTTGATGGCACTTATGGCGCTTTCATGGTCCTTGAATCTCAGCAGCACTCTGCCTTCACGGCGATCAATGAGCAAGGCATCAGGAAATAGCGGCCCAAGGGTATCCATGCCTTTGTCATCAGGAAGTCCTCGCACATACAGCAGGCGGTCTGACTTGTATGTGGAACTACTCCGGGGGCTGCTAGGCTCCACCTGCACTGGCTTCCCCTTGAGCTGCCTGCTGCGCAGGAGCTCCAGCTGTGCAGTAGCCACTTCTGGGCTCTCAAAATCCAGGAATGCGCTGTGCCTGTTTACAAAGCGGACGCTGCGGATGGCATCTGACAGGGCACGAACTTCATCCTTGGTCACCTGGCTTGACATGTTCCCAATGTACAATGAACACTTGCACGTGTCATCAGCCCAGACGTAACGAAGTGACTCGGGAATGCTTTCATCAACATCAATACGTGACCTTGTGTCTGGACGGTCCCGAGGGACGCGTCGCTGGTAAAAACGGAGCCCACCCCGACATGGAGTTCCTCCTTTCCGGTCAATGCCCTCGGGCTCACTTTGGCTGTGGCTTTCCGCCTCCTTTCTGGGCTTGCGCCGCTTGCGACGGCCACCGAGACTGTCTTCACTCACACGCCCGTTGGCCCGAATGGACGCTCGTCTCCTGCCCTCCTGGCCTTCTCCAGCTCTTTCAGTAGCACCTTCATCCTTTGCTTCACTAGACGGTTCCGTCTCCTGCTTGGTTGCCTCAGTCGACACAGTTGCAGGGTTTGACGCAGCACTCACGGTAGCTCTATCCGGGCACACGCCTTGGTGTCGAACAGGCTCCTCTGCTGTCGCCGAGTTTTTGTGCCGTTTTGACACGTCAGACAGGCCATGTGACGGATTGAAACCAGTAGGGTAGAGCACCCCGTCGATGTTCCCAAAGACAACATCATAGAGTGGCCTTTCTATGCAGAGTGCCAGTGTCCTTCCTCGGAAAAAGGGGGCCTTTCCATGCAGAGTGCCAGTGTCCTTCCTCGGAAAAAGGGGGAGTCTACATAGACCTTTGCCTCTGGAAGCAGCTTAAACGAACCGTCCAGAAGGTAAATGGTGCGCATTATACCGGTGGAATTCTTTTCCGGAACCATCGAACGCCTGACGACCACAGTACTGCAGCCGGAATCTCTCAACACCGACACCGGGTGTCCACTGAGATATCCGCTTGCCGTCGGCATCTCTTGCGTCTGAAGACCAAGGCAGATATCTTCTCCATATGTTTTTACAGGGGGCCTTGTTTTATCCTCAGGTTTAGTGGTAGGAACCGGACTTGCTTCATTCCGGGCGGCAGGCATCCTGTCGCAGCCAGCAATGGCACTAGACGCCTCCGTGTTGCTGCCGTTTATGTTCGGGCACTCGTCAGCTTTATGTCCCTGTTTCGTGCATTTCCAGCAAGACGAGGACTTCGGTCCTTTTGACCGCATCCAACAATCTGCAGCACGGTGTCCTTGCTTGCCACATAGAAAGCACTCAACCTTTCCTTTCCTGGTCTCTGTTTCGGAATTCTTGCTTTGCAGGGCTGCTTTACTAAACCCTCTCTGTTCTTTTCCTCTGGCGAGGTTTGTCAGATTCTGTGCCTCCAAATAATGGTCAGCCGCTTCGGCTAGCTTGTCGAGGCCGCGGCATCCTCGCTCTTTCAGGAAGATGGCGAGCCTCTCATCACAACGCAGCAAAAACTGTTCAGAAACAATCTTATCTCTTAATGCGTCATATGTTTTCAATGTTTTTGCCATCTGCTGCCAATGATCGAAGTACCCAAGCAGTCGACCAGCAAACTGCCGCCCTGTCTCGGAATTCTCAGGCTTAGTTTCGCGAAACTTTTGTCGGTATCCTTCTTCCGTATACCGGAACCTTTGCAATAAAGTTTGCGTCAGCTTTTCATAGTCTGTGACATCCTCCGCAGCCATGCGTCCGATCACGCTCAAGGCTTCGCCTGACAAACACAAGCTTAATGATAGCGCCCACCTATCGCTTGGCCATCCTTGGCTCGTGGCTACCCGCTCGAAGCGCTGTATGTACGCGTCGAGTTCATCGCGGCTCTCGTTGTAGGGAGGGATAAGCTTGTGGGGACTTCTAAATGCTTCACCGCTGCTTTCCCCGCGGTCGCTTCCGGTTCCGACCGTTCCAGACGCGTGCTCTGCAAGACGACATCTAGTCTCTAGCAAAGTTCGTTCCGCCGTCAGTCGAGCGATCTCCTGTTCGTGGGCTACTCGCGCTGCTTCCCTGTCCTCAGCTCGTTTATCGCGTTCTCTGTTAAGCTGTTCGTCAATAGTTCCTCTTAGTTCTTTACCAGACAAGCCAAGCTCCTTGCCTATCGGGATAAATTTCTCCCAGTCCATTTCCGACCACTGCACACAAGCGAAGTGCGGCTCTTAAGGATGGAATTAGAGCTTAGTCCTGTCGCGGACGCCAGAAATTGTGGTGATTAGGACTGTTCGGCACTTTCGCTAGTGCGCAGTGATGCGGAAGAAAGACAGAGAGTCATTTATGTGAGTTTATAAAACTCAAGGCAACCTATAAAATATGAATATGTACAGAGAGTTGATGACAGCGTAACTGCAGTCAGTGTGTCCACGGGCTGAAACAGTCCCGCGTTGCGAGGCTCACAGTTCGGTCGTCACGGCACCGTGCGGCCACCCGTGCTGGAGCTGGCCGCGACGACCACGCACTCAGGCCCCGTTCAGCACGGTTCTCGGACTCGGCGCGCTCGGATGCCGCCGCGGCAGCAGCCAGGGGACGCCTTGTTCCACACGTCCTCGATGTCCGGCTCGGACGCCGCTCGCGACCGATGTGCTACAGTCGCACTTCCAGCACGACCTCGGTGCCCAGCTCGTGCGCCGCTCGCAATCCACGTGCGACGGTCGCACGTGAGGACCTCGTCTAGCACAGCAACATCTGTGCCAGACTGAAACGATGCTCGGCACAGCTCAGGTGCGGCAGCTCAGGGACCGGCGGCCCTCGGGTCAGCCAGCGTCTCGAGCACTGGCAGCAGGGGCCCTGGGACGTCCACGCTCGGCTCCGCGGTCCTCCGCACCTTGCCACGGACGTTTCGCCTGGCAGGAACCCTCGCCTCGTTCCGCCCAGGAGCTCGGAGCTGCTGCCCGCCTGGTTCGAACACCGCGAGCGCCCCCTCGTGCTGCCGTGCTCGTGCACCCGTTGTCTTCCTCGTCGTTCACGGCGCTTGGTGGCCGCTTCGATCTTCTAGGGGCGACGCGCGGCACTTACGTATGACAGAAGCGTACACTGTAAAGCTACACTAAAATTTAAATTGATGTGACACCGTATGAGCATACAGTATGCTTACTGTATGCTCTAGCCCTGTGTCAAGTAAAAGTTAATTGTCAATCATCTATGGTGTATTTCTACTTATTCTGGCTCATCAAACTGTACAATCAATGTTCCAAGTTTACACATTGTTGGCTTTTGATTGCCTATGTGATCCGTTTCCTACTTACACATGCAGTAATCCCACTGTAATAAGGAAAAAGAGTTAGAAAAAGAAATGCCATGATAATCTTCCACATTTACTGAGGGCAGGAACAATGGCCAATAGCATGTGGTTGAAGCTACATAAATACTCAGTTTTCACACAGCTTAATTGTTCAGCAAGTAATAAAGAGGTACGCTGTGCGCCTCTGCATAACCAATAAAATCTGACTACTTGACACTGTACTAAGGCTGCTGCTTGATAGTGTTCGGCAGTTCGGCTTTGGTTTTCTGATATACAGAACTGTTTAGGTACCAGTAGTTTACCTTGCGATAAAATGGAACTTGGAGCACTGGTCATTTGCACATAAATAATGCGACAGCAAATATAACACAAGGATAGGAATATGGGTCTCTTAGAAAAAGTACATACACATCATGAATATAATGTGATGTGATGCCACAATGAAACAGAAAGCAACGCATAGAAGTGGACGGCACTTCCATGCCACCAAGGTTATTGGACAGACAGTACTTCAGAAGTGCCCGCAACACAGTCAAAGAAGGCAAAGCAGCATTTCTTTGCGTTCAACACAATGCATTGGCGGGCTAGTTGGTGCGAATCCATAAATACTTTGTTTAGCGCAAAACAATGGACACAAGAAAGACGACCAGCACAAGGCGCTACTCTCAACTGACATCACTTTATTGTGTCACTCCTTTGTAGATAGTAGAATCTAGAAGAACATGTGCAGTGAGCACCATGTGCAGGGACCACCAACAACCGATCACAAGAGCGCACTCATGCGACGGGATCCAAAAAACCATATTGAGCACCGCACAAGGTTAAAGAAGGCACACTAATGCACTGTGACCCCAATGACTGTATGAAGAAAGCTTCCGATAACTCTCGGGCGGTGGTATCACAGCACTTTTTCAAAATCATAGTATCACGGAACATGGCTTTGCCCTTCCATATTTTACGATGTTGAGCCAAATGGGAACCTGTGCCTGTTGGTATGGATCGCTTATGTTCGCAATGTTTCGTGATACTACGATTTTGAAAAAGAGCGGTGATACCACCGCCAGAGAGTTATCGGAAGCTTTCTTCATACAGTCATTGGGGTCACAGTGCATTAGTGTGCTTTCTTTAACCTTGTACAGTGCTCAATATGTTTTTTTTGGATTCTGTCGTATGAGTGTGCTCTTGTGATCAGATGTTGGTGGTTCCTGCACATGGTGTTTGTTCACAGCGCATGTTCTTCTAGATTCTGCTGTCTACAAAGGAGGGACGCAATAAAGTGATGTCAGTTGAGAGTAGCGCCTTGTTCTGTCGTCTTTCTTGTGTCCATTGTTTTGCGCTAAAAAAGCAATTATGTATTCCTTGTGTGTGTTTGAAGACAGCTCCACACGCAGTAGCGATTCCAGTATTGCTGCCCAGTGGTTTAGCTTGCCGCAGCTTGAAGTGCCACAAAATATAAGGAGAGAAACCTGCATTATAGTTTTGTTGCAAACAAGAATATAACGTGAAGTGCATTCTGAGGCCAGAAACTACAGAAAAAAATTTCATGATGCACCACTGTGCAGGGTTTTATAGCAAAGTCAAATACATTTAGTGTAAATATCACACTATGATGGTACACAATGGTGGTAATCTGTAATAATATAAAAGGTGCCTTAATGTTACAACAAAAGTTGACATTACTTAATAATAGCCCTGTAAAATTTAGCATGCAGGGGCACCACTTGGTTATACAATAGTGATGTAATGTCTATGTACACAAGTATTGCCCATGCATTTCTGCCATTGTCCAAATGGCATAAATGAATGGGTAATACTTGTATACATAGATATTACATCTCTATTGTTTAACCAAGTGGGTAAACTATGTCTGCCTCATACAAGATTAGAATTAAACCATAAATTATATATAGTCACCCTAACAGTAACACCTCATTTGAACTTCACAGTAAGTAGACGTCACCTATTCAAAGTTTATATGTTGAATGTAACGAACCCTCATTACAGCAGCGCAGAGCATTCCTCACATTTCCTTACGTACTCAGAATTCAAGTCATCACCGCAACACATATGCTACAACATCGTCACACAGTGCAACTCACGCTTACACTACAGAAATAAACCAAACATGTTTAGGCCACTTGTACTGCAGTATGAGCAATAGTGTCGGGATTATGAAATTCCCCACGAAGTCCTCCAGGTTACCAAGAAACCAGAACGGTTGGTCCCGTGGTACGATTTCACGCAGTTGTGCGACTGGACATTAACAGATTTAAGGAAAAGAGACACTCCTCACGACCACATTATACAAGAATTCCGTGCTCTTCAGGACCAATATCAAAATCACATGCAATTCTACACTGATGGGTCCAAAACAAAACAACACGTGGGTGTAGGGGCCGTAACAGAAAATTGGGAAAGAAGTATTCGTCTACCAAAACATGCCTCTGTTTTCACTGCTGAAGTTTACGCTGTATGGGTTGTAGTGAAAAAGATTATCACTGGCAAGCACAAAAACACAGTCATTTACACTGATTCCTTAAGTACACTGAAGGATCTAAACCTAAAATCTGAGTGTGAACCCCTGTTAAGGGACATACTAAACATGGTCGCACTTAACAAATATGGGAGATCAATCCACTTCTGCTGGGTACCAAGTCATGTTGGGATACCGGGTAACGAAGCAGCCGATAGATATGCATCGATGGCAGCGAACAAAGAGATAACAAACACAACACTTCCATACAAAGATAGCATCCGCGCGATTATAAAAGCCTTAATGGCGAAATGGCAACGCGAATGGGACCATTGTGCTGACAACAAACTACATCTCACGAAACCCATAGTTGGCGAGTGGAAGTCATGCTACCATCAGGAGCGGTTCATCAATGTAGTTTTATGCCGACTACGCATTGGGCACACACACCTCACACAAAATTACTTACTTACGAAAGAAGACACACCAACATGCGAGAAATGTCAACAGCCACAAACAGTTATGCACATATTGCTCACATGTACACAGACTGAAACACACAGACGAACACTTTTGCACAAATTATATCAACTACACATACCTTTACACCCTGCTCTAATTTGAGGTGATGATCCGCTAGTCCCATTATGTGACGTTCGTAAATTTCTAGACAACACTGGATTTTTACATAAAATATAGATTATTAACAAAGCTTTTTCCTTCATTAACTGGATTTTAAAACACCTCATGTTTGGCGCAGCATAGCCTTAGCCGCTTTTGCGCCATTAAACCCCATTTAACTAAGTAAGTAGACGCCTGTTGATGCCAGCCTCCCCCAATGCTAAACTGTGCTGCATGCTTTACAGATAAATTATAGTGGTATCACTAAACTCTGAAGCTATTCAGGACTGCAGCATTGTAGAAGACATCTACAAATGTCCCATTTTATGTGTAACAACCTGAATTGCTTGCACATCTTACCAAGTGCAAATTAAAATTACTTCTCCTTGTTTAGCATTTTTGCCTGCTAGACCACAATCCAATGTCATCAATATATTAACATATTACCTCAAAGAACCTAATTTGGCTTATAGATTAACACCTTCGCATACTGCCACATCTACACTCTGTCATATGCGTTGCAATCATAAAGGAGTGCTTGTCCACCAGCACCCCAATGTCACTAACAGTGATCACCTACACAGCTTGATTCAGGTGGCAGGTGGCAGTCATGATTCAGGTGGCAAATAGCTAAGAGAAAAAAAAATCCACTCACTTTGAGAGCTACAATACTGCGATAACTTGAGAGAGATGGACCCATTGCAGGCAGCAGACCTCTTCCCAGCTCCAGCACAACAGCAACTTGCCTTTCAGTAAAAGAAAAGGATTGATTAGTAATGATAAGTTACCTTGTTTTTGCTGAGTATCAACACAATCTGACTGTCATGCATGTCCACTCTCCGCTTTAGTAATACAACTGAATTATTCGTAAAATAAAAGAGTCAATGATGATACCATTCGCTTCTCTTGTATGACCAATTTTTTTCGCACTGATACCCCGTTTACTGCTTGCTTACTGACACGAATGCCTTGACTGCCCAGACATCATTCGAAGCAACACGTCTTGCTGCACTGCAAAAAGTTGCACCGAGGAAACACAGCAGAGCAGCCAGAGGAAAGAACTTTTTTTTTCTGGTCACTATTAAAACGTGCACCCAAGCAAGAAAGCAACGATCACAGGTAGTGAGCGACTGCTATTGCCTCGAACGTTTATTTCCGAATTTTAACAGAAGTTCTTGTATCGGATACAGTATTGTCTCAAGCCAATACAAGCGTCAATACAAGTGCGCAAGTTTTATTCTACGCTTTTAACGCGAGTGAGCAAAAGGTTAGAAGTACCTCACGGAAATTGCGATCGAGCCGATCGCGCTACGACTGGAATCGATCTGAAAAGATAGGGGGATCCCTTTCCCCATTCATGCGTCAGTTTTGCCCTAAGACGTTGCATAGTGGTCTTTTGAAACAACATTTCTGTTCGCGACACCGGCTTACCACACATCACTTTAACACCTACGTTATGCAAACCAAATAAGATTAAAATGGGCTTACCTCATGAGCAAGTTACGAGTGCGCGTAGACTGTTGAACACCCGTTGAGAGCAAGCAGGATATATCCGTGTCCAAGCGCATACGTGCACCCAAACACAGGACAGCTTCTTCGATGCCGCAGCGTACGGAGTTTTGTACACGAAGTGAAAGACATCCAGCGCAAATATCTCCGCGCGATGACGGCAAATGACGAGCGCAAAAGCGTACAAAACACAGCGACAAATTCGGAACTTTGCCAATTCGAACGTGCCGAGACCCAAGCAGCGTAACCATCCATCGTTTCTGTTCTTCGCTCCCGATGCGTCAATCTCTCTTCCTTGGAGTCTTGCTTCACTCTTGAGTACAAATGAAGAGATATTTACGGCAAATTAACAACTTTTACAACACGACACGAAAAATTCCGGCTGACAACACACGTGCAGCTCCGTCTGCCACTCCTAACGGACGCGCAGCGCGCGCTGCCCCCTGGTGCCGCACTCTGTGAACGCGGAGAACGGAATCGGTTTCGTTTTCGCATTTGTGCTCTAGTTACTGTATCGTATCAGTTCAACGAGCACAAGCTATCTTGGCACGCTGGAACGACACGTGCCTTTCCTTGCCCTCTATTTCCACTACCCCCTTTCCCTCGCTCTGGTATAAAATGCCCAGCGCAATAAACATAACAGTTCACTGTTGTCTTGAAACGCCTGCTGCTGGTTTCTTCGACCGGGACCCGGTTGATACAGTTACTGGAACTGCAATATAATTGCTTGACAATTAATTGAATTCTAAAAGAGGAGAACACTTTCTCTCCCACAAGTTAGCGCGTTTTACACAAAGGGGGAGAGAATGCAAGAAGCAGAAAGGCAGGGAGGTCAACCAAAGCATTCGCTACTGGGGATAGCTAACCCCTGTGCTGCAATGAAGTGCAAAGCAATGCACTGCGATGCGTCCATAATCTCTAGTATAGCGATAATTTGGGCTGGTTGGTGCATGTAATGAACGGGTAAATAATGAGTTGTGTCATAACATTACCCGTATATAAAGCACATGGAACTAATGGTGTTGCATTCTAGGTCAAAAAGAAATAAAGCTTGAATCGTTACATCTCGGCACTGGGCATTCTTTCTTTCCGTATTATTTTTTTCTTCTTTTTGACAGTACACACAGTTCTAGCACGGTAATAGGTCCTTCATCTTCAGTCACCTTCCAGTAGTTTACACACATGTCGGTGCATGTTCGCGTTCTTTATTCTACCGTACAAGAACAAGCGCTTACCGGTCTTGGTTCAAGATGAAGCGCCAAATGTTTGCGATTACATCTTATCGCAAGAATTAACTCATGAACAGTGAAGATTATGCGTAATCGATTTGTCTCAATGAATGGGCAGTTATTGTCAGGGACGAGATATTTTGTAAATATTATGGGAATGAGTTAAACCAACTACATTGCAGTTCAGCAATGCCCTTTGACACTTGGGTTAATTGCTTGCCGCATTCGAAAATTTCATCCGACCGTTGTACTTGGATCTATAGGCCGCCAGCCCCCTTCAAGACCATTTGCTGCAAAATGTAAATGCCGTTACGGTCATTATACCACTCCCTGCGTTTCGGTACTGATTTAGAGTGCACACAATTTTTGGCGTCTACAGAGCACCAATGTCATTCCCAGTGCACCAGCACCTGAATGCTGCAAGCTTGTTTACGCATGCACGTATGTCCACGGCTCTTCGTTCACTTAAGCTACAACTATTAACTACAAAGCGCTTAATTTGAGAACATTGCGAGAACACGCATATATTTGCGCATATGATCAGCGAGGCCCATATGCGCGGCAAACTGCGACCGCAATAGAAGATGCGTATATATATATTTATACGATCTGTTATTGCAGCTTTTGGTAGAAGGCTAGCTCTCACATTTTGTACGCATCTTCATAATGCGTACAGTTTGCGTGTTCAATAAAATATTGTTGGCTGAAACTTTACGAGTACGAGCGCTCATTCAGACAGCTTAAGTTTTCTCACAATAATACGGATGTTCGCATAACATAAATACGGAATTCTGTCTGTTTCGTCCAAAACAGTGTATAGCCGTACATATGATTACAGTGAAAATGTCCGTAAAGCTGAAAACGGAGAGCACTTTCCGTATATTAACGGCAGATTTTGCCGTATTTTTGAAATATGACATAGTTTCCGTATTTTTACCCTGCAGTTCTCCGTATAATGACGGAAATCCTCCGTATAATTACGCAAATTTTTTACAGTGTATATGACATAGATAAAAGACATGTCTTGCTTTGATACGCGGCATAGTTCAACATAGCTGCTCGATACCTCTAGTATGCGAGGAATTGTGCTTTGTTGGCATACTGCTCGGTTAGTTACTACTGACCTCGGGACAAGAAAGCCACAGCTGTACAGCGTCTACCTGACGCGCAATTAAAGTAGATAAACGCCATTGAGTCACCGCTTGCGGCGCCGTCATAAACTGCCAGTGCGAGCTACACTTGATTCCCGTGCGACCTCTGTATGCTGCGTGGAGGAAAAAGCATTCGTTGTGAGTGTGCTTCCTGCCCGTGCACCTGCCGTTGCGGTGCAGCCGCCGTGTCCATAGCGCTTTTTTCGTACGGCCTACTTTAAAACTGGTGAGTACTGCCTGCATGTAATGTGCTGCTCTGCAGCGAATTAATAGAAGTGACTGAAGTCTGCATAGTAATTACTGAACCAAGAATAGAACTTATCGCGTGTAGACGTAATTGTATTTTGCAGCTTGTTTATATCCGGAAACGAAATGTACTTGCAAGAAGACGTACTTTTATGCGTAGCCTACCTAGCAGCCGAGAAACGGGGTGCATAGTTTGTGTTCATCAGATCTTGCCGCCTACCTGAACACAAACCAAATTCTACACTTTCGGTTCGTCTCACGATCTCATAAACATGAAATTGGATAATCTAGCCCCACTCGCGGCCTTGCTCTATATTTTGGGGCCCTATAACGCAGAACTATTCCAATATGTTTTTATTCTGATCTCCTGTAGCGTGACAGGCATGTGACCAATATTTGACCAAAATTTGTGACCGAAATTTGACCAATAGTCGAGGGTTAATGACTAAAAGACGTCGAATCAGAAATTACTATTTTTTGCTAGATTCAATGATACATAACAAGTGCGTGCGCGTCATATAAGATGTAAAAGCTATCGAAGTTTTCGTGACGTCGCGTGACAGGCGAAGGGGGGGGTGGCGAATAGGGGCTGGTTTAAAAACGTTTTTGACCAATCGTGGTGGGCTGATTGCAGAATTCGAATAGAAAAGTTTGGAATACCTTTACATGATAGCGCCCTTGATTTAATTTAGATGTTCGAAGCTGGACGGTAGTAACAGAAATACTGTAGCAATCGCCAACTAATTGCAAGGCTCTTGATAATGCCGGTACGCGCTGGTGGTAGTGGTGTTAACCTATAGAACCTATAGAACCTCGAAACTTCCCACATTGTTCATTCCCAAAACTACTGAAATGAGCCTTTCTATTATGTACACCATGAGGCTAAGGTCTCGGGATGCCTGATTCTGAAAAAGTGCAACGTTTCGAAGAACACGTTATTACGAGAACTATTTAAGATGCTTAAAGGGAAGCTGAAGAGTCTGTAGAATTCAATAAGACGCTCATATACGGATGCGGGAACCTTATAAACCATGCAGGTAAATATTTTGGGGTGATTTTTCACTTAGGAGCGACGCAATCGTCGGTTAAAATTGCGCTGTAGCTCCGCCCCCCGTCGAGACCCGCGCGCTTCTGCTGACGCTGACGATGCGAGCGGAGACCGGAAACCGCGGCATAGTGACGTCAGCACTGGTATTCCGTTCCTTCGCAGTCTCCGCTACCGTGCCTGACCGCGCTTATTTCTGCGTGCGTGTCGTCCTAATCTGCTGCACTCGACCCTACATTCCTTTGTTATTGTGTATATAGGAGTGGTAGTTGAGCTGCGCAGCATCAATTGAACTTGTAGGCCGATCATGCCAGCGTTCTGTGCAGCCTACGCTTGCACGAACACCAGCGGCCGCGACGATGTTCCGATGTTCCATTAGTTCCTGCAAGACAAGAAGCTTTCAGCTAAGTGGGAGGCTGCTGTGAAGCGAAACAACTTCAAGCGCTCAAGAACAAGTGTTGTGCTCTAACCACTTCCGTGACAATTACTACCGGAGTTTATCAATAATGCGTGCTTTGGTTTCTCCTTCGTGTTAGCACGCTGAACGGAAGGTGCATGTTTATCTCCCACCCTTGACGCAAGTTTCATCGCCAAGCGCCGCAAATTTTCTATTCGCACGTGTGTTGTGAAAAAGCCTGCATGCAGCTACCATAACGCAGTGCAAGCGTAAAGTTTGCATGTGTTGGAAAGCCTGCTCACGCCAGGAGGCTGCGCTCCCCCTTCTCTCGCACACATACAGAAACCGACCATCTCACGTAGCCGACGGAATTCGCCGGTTACGAGGAGTAGCGTGCGGATAGCCCGCTGATGAAGGTTCTATACTACACATGCTACAACCGCCGGTAAAATTTTCCCGCGTTTAAACCGTCTGTGTAGATTGCCGACAGCTTTGGGGCAGCGCAAGACCGCCGAAGATCGCATCACCGCTTACGTTCTACGAGGAGGCATGCAGGAACATAACACTACAGTTGTTTGCTCGGAAACGTACTCACTGGAACGCTGAATGCAGCTTAGCAAAAAACATACTCGCCAAAGAACATTTCCAACATAAGGAGACGCTAACACTTCGCCTTCGTTCGCGTGGAAAGCAGTGCTTGCACCAGCATTTCTTGCTTCTTGAAGAAGCCGCCTCTTCGCAATCGGCTCGTACATGTAGGGAGTAAAGTATAAACACCTCACAAGTGATCTTGCAACGTGACAGCGACAGCGCGACAAGCGAAGCGATGGCTGTCGCGTTCACTCGTCGCCTGCAAGCCGAACTCCACGCGAGCGACGGCTTTGAGCGACGACTTCCCGCTATGAGGGCAGCAATATACGCGCCGAAACTAGCGTGACGCATGCTTTATCAATTTAAGTTGATATATTGTACTGAAAAAAGGAGCATAAAATATTTCTGAAGGTCTTGCACTAGGTTCTTATTCTCGCACGTGTAAAATTCAAAAGTTTGCTCTTTCCGTGCGACAAACAGTAGTATTTGAATTATGTACATCGAGTTCCGGCTTCGCACTGTTGGCTAGTCGCTCATAGTACTTCCGGGTGACAAGCGACGAGTTCTAGATTTCTAGAAACGAGCGATCGAGCGACAACACCGAGCGATCTGTTCAAGCGACGGCCCGTTTTGTCGCTCGAAGCCGTCACCCGTCACCGTCGCGCGCAGATCGCTCTCGTGGAGTTTGGACTTAACGCCGAACTCCTCAGAGAAACGCAAGCTCTCGAAATTTCCCATGACCGTCTCAGCAAAACAGCACCAAACTACTTTGCACCGTGCTTCGTGTGTAGCGGCAGCAGTCGGTCCGGACGAACACCATTGTTGACGTCACGAGGCGCCCGACCAATCACACGCGGAAACGAGGCGCGCGAGCTGGGCGTGTCTACTGCTGCACTTTTCGTCGAAATAAAATAAGTTTGCGCTTTCTTTCGCTCAATTTCAACGCGATATTCGAATTTAGAGGGTTGAAAACCACGACGTACTGCTCTTCACTCATTTCTTCTGGAAAAGCTTTCAGCTTCCCTTTAAATGTTGTAAAAACAGCAGCACTCTACTTCACGCCGATGTGTTAACACGCGCTCTATAGCAGTAATCGCTGAAAACAAAAAATGTAGCATGCGCGTTATCGAGTAGGAAGGCGTTATTTACATTCCACATTCTCGAACAAAGCTAGCAGCACCAAGCAGAAGTGGAAGCTGCTACATATCGGCTAATCGATGCTTTGCGTTCAACAGTTGCTGAATTGTCACTAGGGCCTGCAAGAAAGTTGGAGTTTCCCGCGATAGGCGAAGCATCAGTTGCGATAGTGAATTAGTAGACTGCTATAAGAAGTAAGGATTGGAGCTTTATCGGCTGTATAAACTTGTAAACACTCACTTAATAGCTGAATTAACAAGCATGGTCTCAGTGCGCACAGAGAAACGCAGACACACCATACTCCATGAGCACGGAAGGTCGCTGCTGTAAAAGCGCGGCAGCAGGAGCGAGCGAAGTGATCTTCGCGCTGTCTATCGCTTCAACGAAAACTAGCGGCGAGAACAAAGCACACGCAGAGCTACGAGCCGTCGGTGCACCTAGACTGTGTCCCCAAAGCAGATAACCTTCAAGATAACAGCCGCGCGACTACGCGGGGCCCCAGCATTCCCTGTTTGTGCCGAATTAGAACGTCCCCTGTCCCCCCCTATCTATCTTCATCCCGGTTTCTTGCGCGCGATGGAAGAAGGCCCCTTCCTCCACGCTTTCCTCCCTTGCGCGCGCGCGATTGAGCCGCCATCGTCGGCTCACCCTCGCAAGCTTTCACTCGCGCATACAGCATACGGTGCGCAGCAACTGTGTTATTTCCCTTGGACTTGATACGGAAGATTACCGCGACGCAAGAATTGGCATGGAGTGCCCAAACAACCAATACGTTGTTTACCGAAGTGACCGAACTGGTAGAATTGGTGGTGGCGTTCTGCTCGCCGTTAAAGAATGTATTAATTGTTTTTTTTTGTGACCATTGATACCAATTTAGAGCTAATTTGGTGCTGTATAACTATTAGTTTAAAAAAAATAATACTAGGTGTGTGCTACCGATCCCCATCAAGCAACTCATCCTTTTGCGATGACTTATATGATTGTTTAAATAAGATTACCATGCGCTTCCCCGGAACTGAAATTATACTCTTAGGCGATTTTAATTTTCCTAACATTGTCTGGTCACATGTCAATCCCTTTTCTAATCCTTCGTCAGCCGAGGCCAATCGGTTCATTTCCATTTGCTCTGACTTCGGCTTATCGCAGATCGTCAGACTTCCAACACGTGTAGCACAAAACACATCTTCACTCCTGGACCTCATTCTAACGTCATCGCCCGATAACTTTTCTGCGGTGACACACATGCCCGGACTGAGCGATCATGACATCTTGCATTTTACACTTACAACAACACAACAAACAACATACCGACAGCGGAAAAAGTTCCGAGATTATAAAAAAGCTAACTATCAAGCCATCAACAGAGAACTATGCATATTTTTAGACACTTTCCTACCACTTTATCTGCAACGCTCCGTAGAAACTAACTGGTCTATCTTCAAAAATAAAATAAGTGAACTTATCACCAAACACGTACCCCTTCGATCCGTCTATGCTAACAATAAAGCACCATGGTACAGCACATATGTTAATCGGTTATCGAACAGGAAAAAACGTTTATTCCATACAGCGAAACATTCCTCAAAACAGACACATTGGTTATCATATAAACACGCAGCAATTTCATATATTGAAGCCCTAAGGTCAGCCAAATTTTCATTCCTTAATTGTACACTTCCAAATTTATTGGACTAATCCAAAACGCTTCTGGGAAGCCATACGAGGAAACAACCATAAAACTGGAATATCATTGCTAACAACTTCTGGGGACCCAGTACCTGACCTAGTGTGTTCTACTGGGCTTAACAATACCTTCACTCAGTCATTCACATCACCTCAGACCCCTGATCCGATGTCCGAGATAAAATCAACTAACTACCATTTCATGGATCCCATCGTTTTCGACTCAACTGGTATCAAAGCCATAGTACAAAACTTAAAACATAAAGCATCATGCGGGGTAGATGAAATTAACACTATATTCTTACAAAACACAGCGGAATACTGTTCAATCCTACTAGAATGCATTTACTCACAATCTTACAACTCTGGCACCTTACCGTATGATTGGAAAATTGGCAAATCCCCATTCACAAAACCGGACCAACCCATGAACCACACAACTATAGACCTATTTCACTTACATCTCTACCATGCAAAGTTATGGAGCATATAATATACACGCATCTGGTTAATTTTCTTGAAAATAACAACTTCTTCACAGTTATGCAGCATGGATTCCGTAAAAACTTCTCCTGTGACACTCAGCTTATCCTCTTCACTAATGCCCTACATGCCAATTTAGATTCTGGTTTTTTAACAGATTGTATATTTCTCGACTTCTCTAAAGCATTTGACAAAGTGAACCATGCATTGCTTCTTCATAAATTAGGCGTTCTAAACATAGACCCCTCCGTAATTAATTGGATTCGCGCGTTTCTGACATCACGTGTTCAATTTGTAAGCACTAATGACGCTAACTCACCTTTAGCCCCAGTTGACTCCGGCGTCCCGCAAGGGTCTGTGCTCGGTCCTTTATTATTCCTAATTTATATTAATGACTTGCCCACTCACGTTTCCTCGAACATTTGTCTTTTTGCGGATGACTGCGTCTTGTATCGTAAAATAACTAATTCAGGAGGATCTCAATAACATAAATGGGTGGTGTCGTACGTGGCGCATGGAATTAAACATTAGAAAGTGTAAGACTATGAGGATTTCTCGTACTAACGTCATCTGCCCCACCTATACGCTAAATAACATCCCACTAGAATGTGTAACGTCATATCGATACTTGGGGGTTCACATTGCCAGCAATCTATCCTGGAAAACTCACATTGATCACATAACATCTAAGCCCACTCGCACACTGGGATACTTTCGTCGAAAATTTTCTCAAGCACCATCATCACTAAAACTCTTATTGTACACAACTTACATTCGCCCACAACTAGAGTACGCGTCATCAGTATGGGACCCTGGTCATGACACCCTCATACAGTCTCTAGAGGCAATACAGAATCGATCAGCCCGTTTCATTCTCACCAGCTACCAAAGAACTGCGAGTGTCACTAACATGAAAGCTCTCCTTCACCTCCCGCTGTTATCAACCCGTAGAAAACTATCTCGCATATGTCTTTTCCATAAAATATACTACCATAACACATATTTACGTTCTATCTTTGTCCAACCACCACCATACATTTCATCTCGCATAGACCACCGCCAAAAGGTAAACATTCCGCACTGCAACACCGTCGGCTTTTCATATTCATTTCTTCCCCAAACAAGCAAAGATTGGAATAACTTACCCGCATTACTTACAAGCATTATTGACACCAATAACTTTAAAAGCACACTTCAAAGCTTCATGTTATAAATTATTGTTGCGTTTGCTTGTTCTGTATAACAACTGCTTTTATGTCATTGTTTTACATTTTGGCTTGTATTTCTATATCGTATGTTCCTTCCTTTCTTTATTTGTTACGCCATGTATTTTTGCCACGCTTACAAGTTTCTATTTACCATTCTTATTTTGTATACGATGTTTTTGCCATCTTGTTTGCCTTCCTTCCTTATTTTGTGATTTGCCTCTGTATTTACTTACTTGCCCCTCCCCTCTGCAATGTAAATCCGTACCTTGAGGGTATGATAAATAAATAAATAAATAAATAAATCACAATAAAAAACAGGCATACAAGTAAAAAAACATGGAACACCGTATCGCGTGGCCACTTTTTGCTTGAAAACCTCAAGAGGGATTTTATCATCGTGATCTTGTCGTAGTGTATCAGATAACGCATAGTATTTCGGTATTGAACCCACGATGTGGCCAAATATTGTGGCGGAAGCGAAATATAGCCAGTAAAGAGAGTGTTTTTTTAGGCCTATTAGCATGTCAAGGCTCGTATAGCTTTTCTTTTTTGTACATGGAGAAGCAACTTCATAAAAACTAAACGCCATCGCGGTTTAAGCATGCATACGCAAAGCAAATTGTGCGATTGATTGCCGGCTCAGACGCAATGGTTCACTCATTTTCTTGGCAATCACCTGCTTGGCGGGAAAACGTTTCCGGTTTCCTTGGCACAGGTACAATGCGAAGGCTTCTGTGTTAAATGGTGCATTACATATGTATGCTGCCTCATCATATATCCATAGTATTCGAAATGTTGCCGGAAGAAAAAACGGCCCTATTCCAAGAAATGTTAAGGGTGCTTATGGGCGTAGAACGGATCTGCAGCATTACTTTTTGCCATCATTTACGTTGTGTAATTAGTGGCGCCTCATGTATCTCTGCAGCATCATGTCTACGCGCCTGGTTGCTTCCGAACCTCGTGGCCACTCCGCACCTTGCTTAAAAGACCGTTGCTGGACGGTGCCCTTTCTGGCAGCTTGCGTAAGTGCTCTGTTCGCGCTGCCACAGACAAATGTCGGTGTTTTCTACGTACTGTTCATGGGAAAATTTGGCATCAACCATGAGGCAGCTTCCTGGCCTAAGACTATCACCTCTGTGACATCGTACCTCATGGGTAAGTCAATTCTCCGTTCCTTTTACTTTCAGCATACAAGTTAATCGAAAACCTAAATTAGAACTAAGTGGCTGCAAATCCAAATTCAATATAGGGACCGACATAGGTGCCGAGTTCTCAATCTGCCGGGAAGGGGTGGGGCTGTGATTCGCACCATCTCTTTCTTTTATGCGTACCCCTCCCCCCCCGCATGCTCTTTGGCTAGGATATACACAGGCGGAGAGGCAATATATTTAAACAAGAGTTTTGTTTCCAAAGGCAACCGAATACACTAACACAGAACCATAGCATGGTTCCTAAAATACTAAAAAATAAATAAAACGGAAACTGAAAGACACGTAAACTGTTTGCAGACATTCATAACGCCTTTAGTCAAAATGTGAGAAAACACTGGGCTACACGAATATTTCCGCGACAAGCCAACAATTCCTATATTACAAGCTCAGTACAAACCCTTCGTTCGTAACAACCATAGGAAAATACAAACGTTTACGCAGTAAGCTAACGATTAAAAAATTAAGAAGAGATTTGAATATTTTTGTGTCCAGGATACACAGGGCAGTACAAACATTTCCACAATAATCTAGCAATATGAAATGTAAAGACAGATCATAAACTCTTCGCCTTTCCAAATATTTAAACAACTGCCCAACTCCACACACACAAAAAAACAATACTCAAAGGGCAGACGTTGAAATAACGGAGTGGTGAAATCTAGGTTTCAGGACAGAGGAAGGCAGGGATGCTAGCCAGTCAAGAGTCCGGCTGTCAACCCTACGCTGGGGCTACCTTAACCTACGCACACGCTACGCATTATACGGTGGTGAAGTTCACTGACATTTTACACAATGGCTACCACACAATCGAGAATGTGTTCTTATGCTCATTTTACCTCTGAATAATGTCGTCTGTGATGTCTTTACGATTTATTTTAGTGGGTGAGCCTTTTGTGCCCATGAAGAACTTTTCTTTGGTTTAACCGCTCTTGTCGCATTGTTGATCTCTGGTATGTTTTGACACGACGGAGGCATGAAAATTATCTCTCATACGTGCATGACGTGACTGCGATAGTCAAAGCAATCTTGAGATACTTAGCCATCTCGAGCAAAAGATCTCGCAGCTGTTCACAATTATCGCCCCAAAGCCTCTCTGCAAGATCATAAAATGTTTTCAAGGTTGCACTGCACTGCCTTGATATGTCTATGATCCTACTACGGTGAACGTTGAGCCATTCAGGCTCAAAATCTTGTCTGTACAACTCTTACGTGCGGCCGCCATTCGCAGTCAATAACTATTTATAATTATCTCTGGAAGTATATGCAGGAAAAATGTTCATCTCACAAGCAGTGCCACTGGTCTCAGCAAATAACTAGCCTCAGTAACAACTAAGGCCGTGAAGGGATGCCTTTTGGGTAACATAACCGGGTGCTTTTCGTCATAGGTAAGGTTCATTCTTTGACGTCGGCCACCAAGTGGAAGCTGCGCGCTGTGATCAAGGTAAGGGTGGAGATCGCGCAGTAAGGAGTGTTTCCGGACAGAGTTTATAAGCCGAAGGTGTTCAATGTCATTCGTGAATACTTCGAGCTGGACACGACAGATCCAAAACATTTCAGCCTTGTTTAGCTCCTCTGTCGAAATAGTTCCATCGGGCGGCGCTTGAATACGACGACATCGATCCACAAATCAGGATCTTCTGTAGGTTGCCAAACTTCCTTAAGTCAACCAGGCTGTCCACTATTCTCGACGCTTGAAGAAGTACATGTTTCGTGTCACACTCTGACTCTTCGTAGATCGGTGTGCTCATGTCCGAGTCTGTAGGCCAGGTTGATCTTGCCTGGGATAACCATTCAGGTCCCCTCAACCAGCTGCGACATGTACGCAGAATCTTTAAACATACTCCCCTAGTCAATACATCTGACGGGTTGTTTTCTCCTGGACAGTAACGCCATAGCATTGGGTCAGCAATTGCTGCGATTTCAGTCACTCTCTGCTTTACAAACTGACCCTACTTGCTACGGTCACCCCGGATCCAGCTCAGTGTGATGGCTGAGTCTCTCCACATGAGGCAGGGAAAATGCGTTGAATCCCACGATGAGCGGATGTATTTTAATAATCTGGCTCCTACTACAACAGCCATAAGCTCGAGCTTAGGCAGTATTAAAATCTTGGTAGGTGCTACTCGAGACTTCGCTACTATTAGTGATGTAGCTGTATTTCCCCCGTCATCAACTGTTCTCAAATAGGCACATGCTCCATAAGCCTTCCGGCTGGCGTCGATGAATATATGCAGCTCGGCCTTCTCCACCGCTTCCTATAGCCCATCTCTCACGCAGCGCGGAATCTTGATAAAGCCAAGCTGGATTGCGTCTCCGCACCATGCTGTCCACGTCGTGTTCATCTCCTCTGGTAACTGGTCATCCCAAGGCTGGCCTAAAACCCCCCAGTCGTTGAAACAAACGCTTTGCAGTGACGGTGAAAGGCGAGAGAATACCAAGAGGGTCGAAAATTCGGGAGGCAGCTTCGACAAGGGCACGTTTTATGTCCGGCTGCGCAGAGGCTAAGTATTGGGCTATAGATTTGGAAGAAAATTTGAAGTAATCAGTTTCGGTATCCTATTGCATTTGTAAACTGCAGTTGATTCCCTTGATGCACCTTCCACTTGCTCCTCCTCGTCGTTGAAAATGCTCTTTGGTTGCTGGTCATAAGTCTTCCAGTTTCTGAGATTCATGCCTCCATCTCGCATAATAGCCTTCGATCGCTTATAGATGCTCAGACCATCTTCGAATGTCTCTGCTCCCACCAATAAGTCGTCTACATAAAAGGACTTCTTCAAAATAGAAGCAAGCGCTTTGTCCTCACAAGCGTTGTCCAAGTCATGATGAATAGTCGCCGTGAGCAAGAAAGGGCTTGATGTTTATCCATACGGTACCCGGTTAATGCGCCATTTGGCAACGTTACTGTTTTGGGTGACGGGAATGGCATCAAACCAGAGAAACCGGAATGCGTCTCAGTCGGTCTCCTGTATCTCATTTTGTAAGAATGCCTTCTCGATATCCGAGTTGATGGCGACCGGAAACCACCGAAAGCGAAGCAGTATTTGTAGTAACTCTGGGTTGAGGTTGACCTCTTTATCCAGGCAGTCGTTGAGTGATGGAAAGCCTTGAACGTGTAACAATGCGTCGAACACGACCCGGAGCTTGGTGTTCAGCGATTCCCCTATTATAATTACCCGATGTGGCATATAATAGAAACACTCTTAGGTACCACTTCAGCGTGTCCTAGCTCCAGGTATTGTCGGATGACTGCGTTGTATCGCTCCAATAATCCATCACTCAATGATAGCCTCTTTGCCAGTTTTTGTAGACGTGCGAGCGCGGTATTACGGTTGCTTCCAAGTAGCTGTTTCTGATCTTTCCAAGGTAGCGCCACGGTGTATCTGTCATTTCTCTTGCGAATTGTTCCTCGGAACCGTGCAATGGACTCAGGATTGGGAGGTTCGCCAGAATCTGTGATGGCCATTGTTTCGAGCTCCCAGAACGACTGTAGCATCTGCGAGGTCGTATCATCGTTAGTAATCGTGTCCACTCGCAGAACGCAGACCATAACGTAAGTGTCGCAGTCAAGAAAGGCTTTTTGGCGATGCGGTCCTTGCAGTGTCCATCCGAATGCCGTGTTGATTGCGACTAGTCCTGGAATTTCTATGCTCCTTGCACCTTCTCCCGTCATGATTTCCCAAAGATGACCCGCTCCAATCGATAAGTTGAGGCCGTTCTCAGTATCCACTTGAAGAAAATTCTTGACGTCAGCAAGAAATTTGCCCTCACATGGCAGCTTCCGAATGAAGTTGTTATCAGCTGTCGGCGCAGCAATGTGACTGATAACTGGAACTATAATTACTTTAACAATATGGATGTCGGAACAGTGCTGATGCGCAGTGGTACTTCAACAACCTTTCGTATTTCAGCGGAACTTAAGGATGCGTTGCCAAACGTGTTGAATGATATTCTGGTGTCTTCCAGTACCTGCAGTTGTAGTTTTACAGCCAGATCTTCTGTGATAAATGATCTCTAAATCAGTTGTACTTGTAAGTCAATGCAGTTGTAGTTTTACAGCCAGATCTTCTGTGATAAATGATTCATAATCCCTCTGATGTATCTGGACCTGTTATTTTTAACGACAAAAGCGCGAAAAGTCTGCAGGTACACTTGTCTGTCCATCTTTGCGCAAGCGCTTGTGGAATCTCTGTCGCAAAGCCTTACTGATTGCGACGAGACTATCCCTGCTGTGCTAGCTGAAGCCACCGCTGGTCTCGAAGTTCCGCTGTAGTATCTTTCTTTCTGTAGTTTGGGTCACACATACTCGAGGCGTGTCTTCCGTGAAAAACTGAGCACGTGAGTTTGACATGGCAAGACCGTGCCTGGTGACCTCATGATGTACATGTATAACTGCAGTTATCCTTATGTAGCTTTTCTTTTTTTGTAAACAAGAGATATTTCGGCGTCGCAGGCGCGTGTACCGTGCTTCTTAGATCGACAGAAGAAACACTCGTTCCAGCTGTACGGTGCACAGTGCAGTATGAAAGCGGTGCTGCTCCCTCGAGTTCTCTCAGCACGGTCATCGACAGATCGTTGTGACGGTGTGTTGCACTGCTCTCGGCTTTGTAACACAACACGTGTGAACATAAGCGGCCCCTTTAACTGCGCTTCCGATGTTGCAGCTTCCAGTGCTGGCTCCGAGAGTTTCGTATCAGGCCAATGTTGACGTAAAGTCTGACTTCGCTATCCTTGCGTATATGCAAGAACGATCTCGTATCGCAATGCCTTCTGTAGAATATCTATCAGCATTGCAGAGAAACTGAGATTGGGCACTTTTAGTGCAGTAAGACAGCGGATATTTAGTTGCGCGGCATCATACAGCTGCCTGAGGCCGCGTACGTCGCTTCCGGACTTTACATGAGGTAGATGGCGAAGCGCTGTCTGGTGGCGCTGCACTATCCTTTGACGATCGCCAGAACGTTCTTAGAGGAGTTCTACGGCATCTGGGTAGCAAGCTTCAGAAGTCGGTAAACCGGCAATGGCCGCTGCCGCTTCCCCGGCAAGGTAATGCCGTACATAGAAAACTTCGTCGTGGTCGATATAGCGTTGTTGTGATGGACAGTCTGTTCGAACTGCTCCCAGAAAGGTGCCCATTTGTGAATGTCGCCTTTAAATGTCGGCATATCATGATTCGGTAGCCTTGGGCCCATTCTGGGCATAGCGTCAGGAACTGTCGGGGCTGCATTCTGAGGAGCAGACTCCGCTGTACTGTCCACGCGTCCCAAAGCGTCGATCTTGCACCGAATCTCGGCAATCATGTTGACAGCTTGATCGTTATATTCTGCAGCAGTTATGTATTCTGCTTCGAGCTCATCGTCGGCAATGTGCTCTTCGAGTGCATCATTAAGTTTCGAGAGCTCGTTGTTGCTAGCAGATAGACGGTCAAAAATACCTGAAAGCTTGGGCTTGTGCAAGGTAGGATCTGTAAATAGCAAGTGTGCTTCCTGCAGAATCTTCGTATTCTGTGCTCGTCGAGCCGACCACTTGGTCTTGAGGCGATCCATCCGATTAGCTCTCGATCGATGCTTGTTCTCTACCCCGATCATGAACAATGCGTTATCCAGTAATTCCTCGCCGCTCGCAGCGCGAAGCGGTGGAGTAGAAAGCCCTTGGAGATGTGCGATGAAGGTAACGCGTCCGCACGGAGGTTTTCGGCACCAAAAAAATGTATATAAACTGACGAGACGCGAAGAACCTAGACAAAGAGCTACTCATTGTTCTAACTTCTTCTTATCTTCGCACTTCCCACCTGCTCCGTTTATTCGTCTTTTTGTACACCTTTTCCACAGACGCATCATACAGAAGCCATTCGTACGCATGTACGGTCAATGGTCATTCGTACGGTCAATGGGTAGTCCTTGATCGAATGGGAAGCGCAACGGGCTGCTACGTTGAGCTAAGAGAGTTCGAACCAGCCATGGGACCAGCTGTAATGATTCAGTGTGTGGCAATGTGTAAGTGCTTGCCACTCTTAACCGTACCTCTTTAACGCCGATGTGGGTCACGGTAGATGTGGGACAGGGTCGGTGTCGCAGTTCGCAGAAACTATTTGACGCCGATTTGCAGCACAGGATATGTGGCACTTCGCTTGTGGTAGTCTTCAATAATTTTCTTTGATGCCAGCTTCGGTCAATTGTTATGTGCCAGTAGGTGTGGGCCGCTCTTCAATCAACGTCTTTCTCTAACTTGGGCAACCAGGTGTGTGCCACTGTGAATGTACCGCTGTACAATGACGAAAATGGCCCTAAATTTTTGTTCACATTCACTGAACTTCTTATTGTTTTCAAAAAGGATGTGAAGGTGTTACAAGCATAATTTGTGATTGTCTTGGTCCCCTTGATGTGTGCTTCGAAATGCCAATAGATAGGAGTCTCTGCTCTCTGGATCTAGAATTTGTGTTATCTGTCGATCGCAACTGCTGGTGTTACCAGCCTAGAGCTAATAAGCCTCTTTTATCGTACAGTTCTGCTCACTCCAAGCTTATTAGAAAAGGCGTAACGACAATGTGTTTGAACAAGCACTAAACAAGTAGTGCCCTCGCTTAATTTCTTCCAGTTTTCATCAACGGGTAGTGCAGTTGAGCGAGGCTGGTTTTCAAAACAATTTGATTGTGTCAATTGCTGAAGCACTGCTCAGAGCAGCGCAGTCAGGAGAGGCTGGTTTCTCGACGTTAGCTAAGGCAGGGTTTGTTGAAAAGAAAAATTTCGCTGTAATTCCTTACATGTACCGCTTATCGCATAACCTGAAGAAGATAGGACTACGTGAAGATGTTGAGGTAGTATTTACTGCTACAAACAAACTTTGCATCTTGTGTGCAAAAACAAGACCATATAATAAAACAAAGGACGCCTGCGAGAAGCACCACAAAAAAGAGTACGTTAACTCCTTAACCTGTGTTATTTACCAAATTCCATTGCCCTGTGGGAAGAGGTATATCGGACCAACCGGCAGATGCATTATTGATAGCCTTAGGGAGCCCTCCAATAAAGTTAAGAAGCCTTCGCCAGATGGCTTCCTCGCAATTCTTTGTTTTAACTGCGGATGCGTTCCGCGATTTCAAGATACAGTTATGATCGGGAGAAGCAAATGCGAATTAACTAGTCTCATCACTGAAAGTGCCCGCATGGAAGAGTTTTGCAATGCTTGTGTTAGCCAATCGTCCACCTCACTACCACAGAAGGAGTTGTAATTCCTGCGCATGTGTTAAACATTAGTTCTTGCTTAAACTGCAAGTGAGGTGCACCATTGCTTGCTCTGTTGCCTTGTCAGTAGACATGTGCTTAAAAGCGAGAAAAAGTGAGGGTATAAAGCTTGCGTCCGTCCCGTAAATAAATTGTTTGAACTTTGCGTCTGTGTGTGTATGTTTTTTCTTCTACTGCCTTGTGCCTTTAGCACTACAAGAAAAACTGCAAAATGTTACACCAACAAGTCCACATATCTACGCTGAGAAGCTTCAACGCTTCAAGAGCTACTGTCTTTTATGGGTCAAGCATGATACTATCCTTGTCTACAAGGGGGCCAAGTACCAATGTCTGCCGCTCATCTTAGTGACATTTCTTAGAATTGAGTACTAGGCCAGCAACCTAATATAACTTCCAGGGGCCATTTGTGCTTTTCAAAAGTTCTTCCAAAAATGACAACGTCGTCTAGGTAACGCTTGAAAATATTGCATTTGAGGCTTCGAAGAATGGTGTCTAACTATCTTTACGAAAGCCGCGGGTGAGTTGCACAGCCCAAACGGCACGACGTTGAACTCAAAACGGCCATCCAGGGTTATAAATGCAGCGCTACAATATTAACACATACGAGGCTACGGCAACGCACTGAATCGTGTACCATGTGCACAATATTTATCTGCCGGGTGCATTGGGATTTGCGAAGACCCCGATCGCAAATCCACAAAAGTAGGACGCAAAGTGAAGGCGGTCATTGCCCCGTCTATCTTTGGAAAAGGGTAAACGTCATTCTTGGCAATGGAATGCAGACGTCAGTAGTCCACGCGAAATCTCCAAGTACCGTCTTTCTTTTTCACAAGTGTAACTAGAGCCGCCTACGCAATGGATGATTCCTGGATCACTCCTTTCTGTAGCGTTTATCGAACTTGTTCTTCGATTATCTTGCGCTCCGACGGTGATACTCGCTATGGCTTTTGTCGAAGAAGCTGTGAGACCCGGTGTTAATTCTTAGCACGGTGACTGGCGTCAACTTGCATTCTTTGAAGAAGGCAAGGTTCGTGCTTGCGGGTACCACTGCGTTTCGAACTGAAGGGTCACCAATACATAATTTAGAGCCCCATTGAGCCACAGGCAAAAGATAACATAGTATAAAAATGTTCTTCTTCATGCACGTTAAATGCATAGGCTCTACTGTGGCGTCTAAGGCCTGATGATTGGTACTAGCACAGCCTACCGGATCACAGACAGCTGACAAAGTAGGCATGAGAGTGTCCTCACAGGCATGAAATGCACCGTCCTCGTATGGAGCATCCTCCCTGAGCTCGTAAGAAATACCGCAACTTACAAACATCTCCTCTGCTCTGCAATCAACTATGACACAACATACCTGTAGCATATGTATACGTAACATAACATCATGTGAGGACCGGCGGAAAGTTGTCAATTCAGTCATCTGAACTTGACCACCCAGTGACACTTGCGCTATGCCAACACCAACAGGCCGTAACGAATACCTGTTCAGGCCACAAAATGTTGCCAGTTGGTTCCATGGAAATAGTGCTTTGCATAATAATGAGCTTATAAAATCAACGCTCATCACATAAAAAAACAGCACCAGTGTCCACTATCACCAATGTACACACACCATCAGCAAGGACTTTCCCTTTGTTCTTGATCGTAAACACAGGTGAAGGCATATCTTTCAGCAGCGAATCTCCCGCGACATCACCCCATTGGCCGTGGTCTCTAGTTTTTCGATGGTGGTGACCTTTAACGACGTCGTGGTGCAGGATACCGGTGTAATGAAGGAACAGGAGGCGGCGTCTCGCGACGGTCGAAGGCAGGTTAGCGGTTCGGCAAGTTTCCTTGCCAAAAGTTGCTGCTAGAAGATGACTGCGCCTTTGAAGGCCACTGGGTGCTGGACGCTGGGGGTGTAAGTTATTCGTACTGAGGTCTTTGGCGATGATGACAAAAACGTGATATAGTACAGAGAACGCTGAAGTCGCATGTAGGAAGCGCACGGCTTCCGGGGTAGTCTTCAGAACAATCAGGCAGTTCTGCCTGCCTAAAACGAGTGGCAGTGTTCCACGGAGCCCTCCCACTCGTGGGAATCCAGAGAAGCAGGCGTAACGAGAGCGATAGTTAAATCGGGTACAATCAGAACAATAGTTGCTTGTCGATACCGGCGCCTGTCGCAACTCCGCTGACTCGCGACGTTGATTGAGGAATGCCATACATTCAAAGCTGCGGAAGTAGCCGGGGCTTGCGAAAAGGTGTCAGACATCAGGCAGGCGAAGTGCCATCTCGTTGCCCTTGTACAGCTCTTCGCGGGTAATCGGTCTTGGGGTCGACGCCAGGTTAAATGAAGAGCTAAAGCAGATTTTAGCTCATCAACGAAACGCTTCCATGCTAATAGTAATTCATGAATATCTAACCATGGCAGCACAGTGCCAGTGAGTGCGACGCCTACAATGGTTGGCTGTTCAGCAGTCTCCCAGTCGCTGGACTTGCTTACTCATTGGTGATGGCTAAGTCACTCTTCCACACCTTCACCTGCTCTACCGGCGAAAACCCGAGGCTATCGGTTGCAGCACCACCTACCAGCTGGCATTGATCTCGGAGTGGCAAGCATCGGACCCTGACCGTCCCCGTCGTAGGCCATGTCAGCAGGTGAACGTATTAGTCCAGCAAGGCGAATACTTCGGCGAACAATAAGTGGTTCCGGATCCGTCGTAACCTCCACCAAAACTGTTCAATAAACGCGGTTTAGTTAGTAGATTTGAGGGCGAGCTTCCGACGGGGAAATAATCTCCTTGTCTTCCTCATTCCTAACGCGAACACTTCTTCCACTCATGCGGCTGCATTTACTGTAATAGTATGTACAGACTCTACCATTACTGCCGACAACACATTGTGTACCAAAAGAATTTCAAACGTGTTATTCAACTTAAAGTGAAAAATTCTTTCAAGCTAATGTAGAAATACAGGTCAGAGCAACGAAACTACATCAACTAATCATATACTCATACAACAGACAAACGAAAAAACCATGATGCACGATGACAATTTCTTTAAACCATTTTTACTTACCCGGGCAAAATTTGTCAGGCAGATCATTAAATATTTTTGGCACATAGGGACATCGCGTGCCTCACCCTACCTTTTTTACAGTTTGACGAATGACTGAAATGAAGGAGAAACCAATACGGAAAAGAAATTGGCATCTGACACCTGACCACAACCAAACCTAACAATTTCGAATATATTTCTTATTAAACTGTCAAATCTCGTTTGCCGCGGCAATGAGAAGAACGCGAATGCGGTGATTCCGTATCGTGAAATGCCGTACGCGTGAGCATGTGCTTTATTTACAGATAATGCTGCGAAACATTTTATGTTATAACGTAACCGAGCGAGACTCCTTAGGTTACCACACAGATAGGCCAGATCAAGCTGCCAGTACATGTTGCTATTAAAAATAAGCCGAGATATCACACACAGTCTAGATACTGAACAGGGGTACATGTACATGAAATGCGGTGTTGATCATGTAAGAAAACTGGGATGTTTATTGCTGTGGTCTTTAAGGGGTTTCTAAAGCATTAACGGTGCATTGTCACGTGGTAGTGACAAAGAGCACAGTAGCAACACTGTCAAAGACGAAACTAACTTTCGTTGGCCGAAACTGTGTCCACAAAACGGGCTACACTTAAATAACGGCAATGGCGGCGAACACAGTCGGCGCTCGTCAAAATCTGATCAGTGGGTCAAGCGCGTCGACTTTATGCATCTGTCGTTCAATGTTCTAGAGTAAACACTGGGGCCCGCGTGCTTTGCACAAAGTTCTACATTATTCGCGTCAGGCACACATGCAATCAGATTACACAAGGTTCCGTCACAGACAGCGGATGGAACCATCGATAACATTCCAGAAAGTTCCGATACACGCAGACGCGATTTGGGCTGTGCTATAACCTTTGTTAGGCGGCGAAACGTGGTCGCCCGATCAAGATAAACAGGTACACGTATCAATACCCCCCTCATAAAAAGCATCAACCCGATGCTGCTAACAAATGAAAGAAATAAAGATAAACACCCGTAGAAAAGAAACAACAAAATAAGGAAGTTCGCCAGCGTGCGCAAAAGGTTTAGAACACACCACGTGGACCACTTCAGATCGTGCGCGGCGCCGCTGTGAATGCAAAATGCTGTCTGGCATGACCTCAAAGTTCAGTGCGCCAATACGTCGGATGACCTTGTAGGGTCCGAAATAGCGTCGCAATAGTTTCTCACTGAGTCCTTGTTGGCGGATCGGGATCCAAACCCAAACAGTCCCCAGGCTGGTACTCGACGTGTCATCATCGGAGGTACGCTGCTGGTTCTTGATCCGTAGGTGGGCGAGCTGTAGGGCTTCTTCGGCACGCTGGAGATGGGTACCAACGTCAAGATTCTTATCGGCGATGACGTGCGGCAGCATGTCGTTGAAAGTGGTCGTCGGGTTCCAGCCGTAAACTAACTTGAAAGGGGTGATCCGCGTTATTTCTTGCACCGCCGTCTTGTAAGCGAAGGTTAAGTACGGCAGGACGGCATCCTAGGTGTTGTGTTCGACGTCGACGTACATTGCTAGCATGTGGGCGAGGGTCTTATTCAGGCGCCATTTAAGGCCATTCATCTGTGGGTGGTATGCAGTTACCCTCCTGTGCCTTGTCACACTGTACTGTTGAATGGCTTGGGTGAGATCCTCTGTAAAGGCCGTTCCTCTGTCGGTGATGGGGACTTCTGAGGCGCCATGTCACAGCCGCATGTTCTCGACGAAAAATTTTGCAACTTCGGCTGCGCTACCTTTCAGCAGAGCTTTCGTTTCAGTAAAGCGGGTGAGGTAGTCGGTTGCCAAGGCAATCCACTTATTTCAGGTTATTGACGTCGGAAAGGGTCCCAACAAATCCATCCCGATCTGCCGAAATGGTAAGGAAGGAGGCTCGCCTTGTTAGTAGTGTCTTGCGTCGCTGACAGGTCTGCTACTTTAACTCTGCTAGCGCCGTGTCCACAACGCGTTGGTACGTTGCAGACGCTGAGCACAGTCGGAATGGCAATCCCTTGAACTCGTAGAAGCCGTCTGGTGTGACGAAGGCGGTCTTTTCGTGATCGCTCTCGTCGACTCCTATTTGCCAGTAGCCAGACTTGAGATTCATTGACGTGAAATATTTAGCGTTGCAGAGCCGATCCAATGCGTCGTCTATCCGTGGGAGGGCGTATACGCCCTTCATCGGGATCTTGTTAAGTCGACGATTATCGACGCAGAAACGCACGGTTGCGTCCTTTATATTCACCAAGACTACAGGAGATGCCCATGGGCTTTTCGATGGCTGAATGATGTCGTCATGCAGCATTTGGTCTAGTTGCTGCCTTATAGCTTCACGTTCTCATGCCGAAACTCGGTAAGGATTCTGGCGGAGTGGTTGAGCGCACTGTTCGGGTGATTATGCGATGGATGCTTTGTGACTGGTGTTTGTCGAATCCTCGATGACGTCGAAAAGCAGTCTCTGCATCGTCGAAGCAGACTTCTGAGCTGTTGCTGCTTAATCATGGGGAGACTTGAGTTTATGTCGAAGTCTGGCTCGGGAACTACGCTCATAGAGGTAGATGCGGCAGAATCTAAGAAGACAAACACGTTGCTGGTTTCCAGAACTTCCTCCATGTACACGATCGTCATGGCCTTGTTGATGTGCTTGAACTCGTGGCTGAAGTTTTTCAGCAACACTCTCGTTTTTTGTCTGTGCAGTCGCGCGATTGCTCTTTCGACACAAATTTCACGGTCGAGTAGTAGGCGTCGGCCACCCTCGATGACGCCTTCTACGTCAGCGGGTGTTTCGGCGCTGACGAAAATAATAACGCTGGAGCACGGCGGGATGCTCACTTGATCGTCGAGCACACTCAAGGCGGGGTGACTACGAGAGCTCTCCGGCAGTATCGCTTGATCTTCCGACAGCGTTATCGATTTCGACTTCAGGTCGATGATTGCGCCATGTTTCTTCAGGAAGTCCATACCGAGAATGACGTCTCGTGAACACTGTTGGAGAATAATGAAGGTGGCAGGGTAAGTCCAGTCAAGAACGGTAATTCTTGCCGTGCAGATTCCAGTCGGCGTAATGAGGCGTCCTCAAGGGTTTCGAATTTGAGGGCCTTCCCATGTAGTATTACCTTTCTTCAACTGGGTCGCGATGTGTCCATTCATTACGGAATAATTGGCCCCTGTGTCCACTAAGGCGGTGACTGCGTGGCGGTCGAGATGGGTGTCGAGGTCGGTGAGTCTTTGTCTTGCGTTACAGTTAGGTGTTGGCTTTTTCGGGACAGCGGCGTTTTCTTGTTACGTCGTCGAAATAGCCTCTTCGGCGTCTTGACCGGCGGTGGAGGACCTTCGTCAGTTCGACGAACAGTGAGCGCACCTCCATCGATTCTTGCTTTTAGTTTTCCGGATATGGCCTCTCAGAGCGGCATAGGGCTGGGCCAGTGTAGGGACGGTGCTGTCGCGACAGGTAGCGGCCTAGTCATGGCGAACGGGACGGTCATCGAGAGCTCCACTGAGTACCGACGAGGTAGTCGGTGATATCGCGTGGACGTTCACCTTGGTGTGGGCGCGGAGCGTTGACGGCGAACCATCGTAGTCCCATATCGCGGTATGGATGTCGGCGGTAGACATGTCCGGCTTCCCCGCAGTGACAGCAGAGCGGGTGGTGGTAGGGGGCTCGCGAAATGTCCGTGTTCTTCAGGTGGCTGCGCCGCGCGACGGACGGGCATGCTGGCGGCGGCGGCGGTGGACGAAGGAATTGCGGCGTTACAGCGCCCTGGCGCTGTCGTAGAGGGGGCCTTGACGATGGGCGACGGTGGCGTAGGTCATCGCTTCCGGCACTGGAAGCGGCGATTCGGGCTGCATTTCGGTAACGCCCAGTGATCGTCGAAGTTCGCCGTTGATGATGTTAGTGACTGAGGGCACCTGAGGTTGCGACGAAGGAAAGATCTTGCGCGGTTCTTCGTGCACAATGGCCCTGATGGTCTCTTGGAGGTCACCGTAGCCCAGTGCTTGGATAACGCACGGCGGCATGAGCACTTGGCAGTTATACTGCCTAGTGCGCATTTCTATAGTTTTCTAAATGGTCGCTGCCTCTGTCAAGAACTCAGCTATGGTTTTCGGCGGGTTGCGTAACAGTCCGGCGAAAAGTACTTGCATGTAAGGGCACTTTTTTCTCTTCGGACCGTTTCGGGTCGGCGAGCTGGAACAGGAGCGTCATGCGCTGTTAGATAACATTTGTTAGGCGGTGAAACGTGGTCGCCCGATAAAGGTAAACAAGTAGACGTGTGAATAATCCACTCATCAAAAAGCATCGACCCGACGCTGCAAACAAACGAAAATAATAAACAAGACACCCGTAGCAAAGAAGCAACCAAATAAGGAAGTTTGTCAGCGTGCGTAAAAGTGCTTAAGACGCACTACGTGGACCACTTCAGATCGTGCACGGCGCCGCTGTAAATGCGAAATGCCGTGTGGCACGACCTCATAGCCCCGTTCGTCAATACGTCGAATGATCTTGTAGGGTTCGCAATAGCCTCGCAATAGCTTTTCGCTTTGTCCTCGTCGGCGTACTGGGGTCCATACCCAAACATGGTTGCCGGGCTGGTATGAGACGTAGCGTCGTCGGAGATGGTAGTGTGGGCTGTCCGTACGCTGCTGGTTCTTGATCCGTAGGCGGTCGAGCTGTCGTTCTTCTTCGGCGCGCTAGAGATAGATGGCGACGTCAACATTCTCTTAGTCTGTGACATGCGGCAGCATGGCGGCTAGAGTCACCGTCGGGTTCCTGCCGTAAACCAGCTTGAACGGGGTGATCAGTGTTGTTTCTTGCACCGCCGTGTTGCAAGCGAAGGTTACGTACATCAGGACGACATCTCAAGCCTGGAGTTCGATTTCGACGTACATTGCTAGCATGTCGGCGAGGGTCTTATTCAGGCGCTCTGTAAGACCACTCGTCTGTGGGTGGCAGGCAGTTGGGATGTTTACATTAATGCAGTTTTCCACAAGACCAGTGCATTACACTATTTATTGTATTCTGCGGGGCGCCCGCGGGCTTTTCCTAATTTAAATGTGTCATTTAAAGTACCCTATATTCTGCACACTAATAGGTAGTGGCTTTAGTAATTACTATAGGAAGATCGTCTATCAATATATTAAGCAATCATAGTGATAAAATTGACCTCTGGGGAACATCAGCTGGAAGCCAATGCTTGCTACTCATGGTTTTCTTGTCAACCATAACTGCTCTTTAACACGGTAACATTTAATAAAGGGTCATATTCTCCAAAATTTGTGCACTTATATATAGAATTTGCATAGTAACAGTTACTCAAGTAATCCTTAATAAATGGGCACATTTGTGCACCTATAAACCAGAAATAAAATTGTAACCTTTACTCAAGTAACGTTTATTGCAGGGGTATATTCTCACGCTTTCCTCCACCTTTAAATTAAAGGGTATATGGTAACTTTTAGTATAGGCATACGTAATCTTTTGTTATTGCAACCTTTCGTATAAGCATACAGTCTTGCAGCTCTTCCCCCGCACGTGATTCTGCCCATGCCCATGAATATAGGACGACTGCTCTTCTATCCGTCAAAATTCGCTGCAATGCACTAGCTTAACTTAGTTTGCAGCACTTTATAAAAATTCCATTGAAAAAGATCGGCCGAACTTCAACAAAATTCGGTTAGCAACGTCAGGAAGATACTCTCCTGAAAATATGAGCATTTAAGGCACATAGTCGCACTTACGACTAAGTGCCGTGAAAACGCTTGTTATCAGTAAAAAAGAATCCTTTCGGAGTAGCTAACGGAAAGTTCTTGAACTTCAGCTGACATGCCGTTACACCATTTTTTGAAAGCTTTGCTCAATGAGTTACGTTCGTGCACTGCAGTGAAATTCAATGCATGACCAAAGGAGCCATGTAAAAAAGAGAGAGAAAGGCAAAGGAAAGACAGGGAGGTTAACCAGAGATTATCTCCGGTTCACTACCCTGTACTGGGGGAGGGGCAAGGGGATGCGATAGGTGAGATAGAGAGAAGGATTAAAAAACACACACACACGCACGTACACACAAACTGTTTCTGTGGGCAGTGTCATGCAGCCCGCAAAGGCGTTCCTAGTGCTATGCAGTGTCACCTTACAATCCTGCGTCACACAGTGAAGTCACAATCTGTCAGGAAAGCGCCGCGGACACCATCTGCCCCAACACGCAACAGAACATCATGGTCGTCAGTACACCGAACGAAGACAACGCGGCAAGGTACGCTAAAATCCAGGAAATATCTATTCAAGGCAAACCCTACGAGGTCAACGCATATCGCACGCCACCTCACGACACCGGAAAGGGCGCCATCTGAGGCATTCCTATCGACACGAGCGCCAACGAGCTAGATAGAAACATCGTCAACGAGAGGAACCCGCTAGCAGTGGCCGCAAAAAGGATTGGAAGCATGATCACTGCGATTGTGGTGTTCCAGGGACCCAAGGCACCGAACTTCGTCCGATACGGAGTCACCCTGATACCGTGCCGCCTCGACAAGAAAGAGATCGACATCTGCCAGCAGTGCGGCCGAGTGGCACACCGCAAGGACGTGTGCCCGACCCCCACAATCAAGACGTGCCTGGCCTGCGGACTCGCGAACGCTACAGAAGACCATCGCTGTACCCCAATATGTAAGTTGTGCGGAGACGAACACCCGACCGGAGACCGAACGTGCAAGGCGAAATACAAGATCCCCTACGTAGTGCGCAAGCGACAATGGGAACGCCGACAGGCCGAACGCCAGCTGCTGTCGGAGAGCGATTTCCCGCCACTCGACAAGCCGCCAGATGCGCGAAAGTCAAGGACCCCATCGGAAAACCGCGCTCCCAAATCCGGAGACACCAGCTGTTGCAAGAGAAGCGTCAGGAGGAAAACGTCACCATCACGTGAGCGAGGGAGCTAGGTCGACGCAGCGAAAGGAAACACTAAAAGGAACGCGCAGAAAATCACCGAAACCACGAAGAAAGAAAATATGAACAAGGTACAGGAGGCAAATGAGATCCTAAGACAAGAAAACGCGGCGTGGCGAGCGACCATCAACAACCTCACGAAACAGATCGCCGAGATCCGTCAATTGCTGCTATGCAACAACGAGCCTCTACAGAGACCCACGCCAAGCACAAGCAAGACCGAGGAAATGACAACGAACATCCAGGAGAAAGCGATAGAGGAACCGGCACCAAAGAAGCGAGCCATTGAGGCCACGCGCAGCCAAACAGAAAACGATCGCATCGACAGCCTCGAAGCGAAATTCGAAGCGACATTCAACAAACTCGAACAGCTAATCACGACGAACATCGCAGCAGTGACAGCATTGAAACGAACAATGGAGACCTACCAAGCCGAGAACACGAACAGAATCGCCTACATCGAAAGGACCTTACAGCCGATGGTAAGCCACCCGTCGTTTGCGCCCCTCTTCGCGCAACATCCACCCAACCAGGGAGCTCCGTACACGCCAACGCAATCATGGCCGCCAACGCAACACCAGCAGCAGCAGGTGTAACCGCGTGGCTGTGGAACTGCCGCGGCTTCGGAAGGAAGAAGGCAGTCATCCAACAGCACATCGTACATGCCGCGCGCAAGCCAGACGTTATACTACTACAAGAAAAACTAACCGACGCGCCGTCCCTCCCCGGCTACAGAGTGCACAAGGGACCGCCCGACGGCAGAGGCCTGTGCACCCTGGTCAGGAAGGGACTCACGTTTGTCGAACACGAGCTGCAAAGCAATATCAAGATCGAGCACACACTCACCGAAACCATCCCGGGCAAGAAGAGAAAAGGAAGCATATTTCTGCTCAACGACTACAGCAACGCATCGGAGAGAAAAAAGAGATTCAAGACATTACTGCACAGAGCCAGTACAGCAGCGGGTCGCAACACGCTGATCGCGTGCGGAGACATCAACGCGATGAACCCTGCCTGGGGCTACAACAAGTACACAGCAAAGGGCCGCGACCTGTACCAAGACGCCACGGAACTCGACTTCACCCTCATCACGGACCCGACACATCCGACGAGAATTCGTAACTCCATGTCCCGGGACACCACTCCGGACCTCACGTTCGTCAAGAACGAGATCCGGGGCGCGATCACCTGGAGAAACACGGGGACCGACCTAGGCAGCGACCACACCATCGTGGAAATCGGCATACCGGAACACGACACCAGCATCAAAACACACAGATGGATAGAATGGGATGCCTTTCGAGACGCCAGAAGCCAGAAGAGCGACGGTGACGACGAGATCGAAGACATCGACTCGTGGACGGCCGAAATCAACAATTGCGTACACGACGCCACCAAAGAAATTGAAACGGGCGCGGAGATCGACAAAGTAGACAGCCGGCTTGCGCATCTCATCGAAGCCAAACAGTCGATACTCAATCGCTGGAAAAAACAACTGCTTAATCACAGACTGAGAAAGAAGGTGGTGGAGGTGAACCGAGCGATCGAGAATCACTGCCGCGCTCTCTGCACGCAACAGCGGAACGAGACCAGCAACGCGGCAGACGGGGAGATGTACAGCGGGAAGACGTGGAACCTTCTGCGGCACCTGCTCGACGAAACCAAGACCAAGTCGCACCAAAGGGACAGACACGCCAGGCTCATCGGGCGGTCTCAGCACACGGCGTCGACGAAGTCACCAGGCGAATTAACGACAAATGCCTGCCGACTACACCCACCGAACAACGGGCGCCGTACAGCGGCCTGCCTAACGCGAAGCTCGATCGTGACATCGACGTCGAGGAGGTACGCGCGGCCCTGCACGGCTTCAACAGCCCGTCGGCAGCCGGCCCGGACCTCGTCACGAACAAGGCGCTCAAGAGCCTCGGTGACGGCTCGATTGAAAACCTCGCAAAATACTACAAGTGCTGGAGAGCGGGCGCGCTGCCAAAGCTGTGGAAGCCAGCCAAGACCATCCTGATCCCCAAACCGGGGAAGCCGCCGGACACGGATAACCTCCGGCCCATCTCGCTCACGTCCTGCGTGGGCAAGGTGCTGGAGGACGTCCTGCTCAACAGGTGGCAAGACTACCTGGAACGAGAAGGGCTGTACCCGGCCACTTTGATCAGCTTCAGACAGCACCTCAGCACGCAGGACGCGATGCTGCAGCTCAAATAACAAATCATCGATGATGGCGGCAGCGCCCGCGACAACAAAGCAATCCTAGGGCTCGACGTGCAGAGCGCCTTCGATAAGGTGAAACGCTCGGCGACTCTGTCCCAAGTCTCCAAGCTCAACATGGGCCAAAGAACCTACAACTACATCAAAGACTTCATGGACAGGACCGTCGAGCTACGAGCAGGCGACCTACAGACGCAAGAGAAGCTCGAGAGCACCGGCACACCGCAGGGATCAGTCATGTCACCGATGCTGTTCAACCTGGTAATGATCGGAGTGCCCGAAAAGCTCGGGCACATCGAAGACGTCAGGCACACCATCTACGCGGACGATATCACGCTATGGGTGACCGGTGGCAGCGACGCCCACATCGGGGGCGCGCTGCAAGCCGCCGTCGACGCGATAGAAGATCAGCTGGAAGGCACTGGACTGAGATGTTCGCCGAGCAAATCGGAGCTTCTCATACTCCCACCTACCAAAAACAGCAGAGGCAAGACCAGACAACGCGAAAACGAAAAAATTAGAATCGTCACCAAATTCGGCAACGTCAACCCCGAGGTTGGCAAAATTAGGATCCTATGCATGGTCATCGAAAAGCACGGAAGAAACGGTGAAACCATGACCCGTCTCAAGGCAAAAGCAGCCAACGCGATTCGACTCCTCAAACGAGTCACTTCGCGAAAGGCTGGCATAAGAGAGGAGAGCCTAATTAGGCTCGTCCAATCCTTCGTCATCAGCCACGTCGCGTACGTTGCAGCCTACCACAGTTGGCTGCAACACGAACGAAACAAAATCAACGCGTTCATCAGAAGAGCGCACAAGACGGCGCTGGGCCTGTTCGAGTCCCCGAGCACGACCCGCTTGTTACAACTCGAGATACACAATACGCTCGAAGAAATAGCCGAAGCGCAACGGACTTCTCAACAGGAGCGGCTGTCCATGGCCAACGCCGGGAGGAAGATACTGGCCGATCTGGGAGTTAGACGCTCGAACAAGGTGGAGATGAAGCTCCTCGTCCCCGAAGAGGTCCGACGCCAGACCAGAATCGACCCCATACCGAAGAACATGAATCCCGAGTTCAACAAGGGAAGAAGAGCGGCGAGGGCCAAGGCTCTCATCCACCAGCATGCCAACGACGTACACGCGCGGTACGTGGACGCGGCCGAATACCAAGGGAACGCCTTCGCAGCGGTCGTCATAGAGGCGTCAACCGGCGCCACGAGGACGGCAGTGAGCGTGAGAAGCGCCGGAGCAGAACAAGCGGAGGAGGTAGCCATCGCCCTGGCCATCGCCGACGCAGACTGCCACACGATGTTGAGTGACTCAAGACAGGCGGTGCGAAACTTCGCCAAAGGCCAAATCTGCAGGGAGGCTGGGCGCGTACTGCGAGCGGTCAAACTAGAAGAACGAAAAGTACGACTCAAGTGGTTCCCGGCGCACGCGGGCGACGCGTTGGAATGCAATGAGAACAATAATGAGACGGCACACGCAGCAGCGCGAGCGCTAACCAACCGCGTTCCGGCGACAGACCATCCGACGTGGTTCGGAACCAAGGACCGCATGACGGATTACAATGAAATCCCGAAGGCCTACCGCCTGGCTCGCAGGACTCTCCCACCCCCGCACCCGAGACTGAGTCGAGCGGAGGCGGTAGTACTGAGACAGCTCCAGAGCGGATCGCTGCCGAGCCCTAGACTGATGAATCGCATGTACCCCGAGACATATCCGACAGATATGTGCAGAGTGTGCAGGAGGGAGACCGCAGACTACACGCACGTCTTGTGGCACTGCGTTAAATATCCAGAAGAAGCAAAATCAAGAACGCTCCCACCGCGGCTTGAGGCAGCCGCGAAAAGCTACGACCGAGACGATGAGCTCTGGGCCGTCCAGCTGGTCCTCAAGGCGCTCGAAAGGCACGGACCCAGCGAGCCGGCAACGGCAAGCGGAGACCTGCGCTGAGTAACGGCGACTTCGTGGATGACGTAGGCCCTCGTCGGGGCGCGCGAGCGCCCAACTGCAAGCATAAAAAAAGTTGGCTCCTATCCAATCCAATTGCAGAAATTAGTTAAGGAGGCACGATGCATCATAAAGGTGGCACCTCTTGAAATAAGCTTGCACATATACTTGGTAATTTGAGTAATAAACGCACAAAACACCCAGTAATTGTTTAAATACAAGGTGTGCTGCTTTTGTAGAGGTGAATGCACTGTATAAATGTTGGACCTGCAACATATTCTTTTGCTGCAGTCCATGTTGAAAGAAAGCTTTCTGCAAACAGTACGATGCCATCATCCCATTATAGCGCAATTTCTAATAACTAAACTTTGCACATTGACAAATCACATCTCGAAAGGTGGCACATTTCAGAATCACTACGCATGTCTGCATGCAACATTGCCCACATCAAAACGTAATTTATGGAGGTATGAAGCAGTGACACCCACATTATTAAAATGATGTGTGTATCAGCTGTGAAAAGAGAAGCTGACACATAACATTTTATGAAAGTATCACGACTACTTTATTAGCACATACAAAACAAGGCAACTCAATGTTGTCCCTTCCTAAGAAAAAATACAGCTTACCTTGCTCTGTTTTTTTCTTTTCTTCACAGCCTTGAAGCAATAATGAAAAGACCTTCGAGCACAGCACTGCATGACAGCACACATTTCTACAGCTGCACCAGGAATGATACGAATAGACATAAATGTTGACGTTCGTGTGCAATATGTCTAAATACAAATACATATAAGTTTTAAACTATCATAAGGAAGACGATCTGATCCCTGTTGAGAGCACAATCATGTGTGTTTGCGGCCAGTATGTCAGTTGCTAATTCTCCGTTCTCCTTGATGGACAGTGGAGCCTACAAGGACAAAATAGTAATCTTACAATCTTATCGTTACTTGTTTAAGTCTCACTGGAAACAGCTATAAAGATGTAATGAAAGAGGCGTAAATAAACCACAAACAGATAAAATATTACCACCGAAAATATAATTAAACACGCGAAGTTTGGGTGTGCTCTGTCCAGGAAATTTCGGTAACAATAAAAATTCAAGCAAAAATATTAAAAGTGTGAATGAACTCCAACTAATTTATGCAAATTAACTCCGAAGTCCGTTCGTACTCCACTCCAGTACTAAAAACACCGCCGCAAGAATGTGACAGTAAAACGTAATATCAAGTAATTTGAAACTGAAATACTGCAATTATTATTGTTCATTTATGGATAGCTTACAATTCATTTGTAACAATTTGTACACGCCTTCTTTGCGTGATCATTTGTAATACACTAGTACTTTTTTCTTTATCTGTAGACCCTGACCTAACTCCGACTGGAGTTCTCACGTCCTCTCTGTATGATTTTCTTTGCGCAGATTTGCCAATAAGAAACATTCCAATTGATTTGATATCGAAAGCGAGCAGTGCCAGTCGCTGCAAGGCTGGGTGATAAATAGCAAGTTCAGCGCTCATTGCGCACTTAGTTAAAGTAGTCTGTTTCATTTTCACTTACCTGGTATATTTCATGCGAGAAAATTCTAACAAATTATGTCTCACGGGCACAGAAAGACATTTTTGATAACTTTGTTCTGTGCAACCATAATATGTGCATGAATGACTATGTTACGCGCCGCCAGGCTCGAGCCATGCCTTACGCACCCACATACCCTATTTTCCTCATTGACCCAGCGTCTGTTAAAAAAAATGCATAGTGGGCGGCATCACATTACTCTCTAGGTAATAATGTAGGTACGCCGAGCGTGGAAAGATAAAAAAAGAATAAACACCCAGTGCAACACCGGTTGCAGTGCGACGCCAAGTGTTTTTTTGTTTTTATGTTGAAGCTCCATGTGCCATTTTCATTTAAAGAGCTTTTCACGCTTTCTTTTAAGGGTTTGCCATCGGAGCACTGCAGAAGAGGGTTTCTACACACACCCTCATGCTATTGGGTGCCGTTGTGTGTCCTGTTGCATTCATCACCTCGGCCTTTGTTCCCAACATGCATTGGATGTGCGTCACTTCGGGATTTATTTATGGCGAGTATACATATACATGAGTGTATTTATATATAGATGTGTTACGATGGTGTCTTTAGAAGCTGAGGTAAATAAATAGGCATGGACACCATGCCCTTTGACAGAGCCGTGGCTAACAATAGAACGGCGCACGCGGATGACAAAATATAATTAAATGAATTAAGTAGAGGCCTCAAAGCGGCACACGAAAGCAAATAATCGTAAGGAAGTTTTTGGTTACTTTTCCAGATTGCGCCAACCTGATGTGTTAGGATTTGAGTGTGCGAGAAGATAGACACCATATTTGTGGCCACTGACGAAAGTAACCGGTGGCCAAATCTTAGTTTCCTTAATCAAACGGCAAAATTACCTCTTCACAGTAGCTGACTTACCGCGACAAAGCTTTACTGTGGCGATTACAGAAAAAATAAAGGAAATATAAGAGAAGAATGATCTGAGGCGTACGTCAAAAATACGATTACGAGGCACACATAGTGGGGGACTCGGCATTAATTTCGACCACGTGGGTTTCTGTAATGTGCTCCCACATCAAACTACACGAGTAAATGTGGCAGGTTGCTGTGGGCGAATCCTATGGATGGATGGAAAAACTTTATTGCGGTCCATGGGAATGTGCACTAGCACGTAGCGGGCCGCTCCCACGTCGGGACAGAAAACCCTAGCCTCTCCGCCACGCCTCGGGCCCGTTGGACTGCCCAAAGTTAGGCTTCAAAATTCTATGCTATGATGAAATGCCCAGACGAAAGCAAGCGCGGACACTGACGCTGACTAAGACCGCTGTCGTCAGGCCGCCGCTTCATTCTGAGCTTCACCGTCGCCACAAAGCGCAGAAAGCTTTCTTTACAACCGCCGCCACGGGAATTTGAGCCCATGTATCTTCAGCCTTCTGAGTTGAGTTGAGTTGAGTTGAGTGGTTGTAGGCTACTGGTGGGATTAGCCTTGCAGTAGCTGCCGGCAATTGCTCCACCGTAGCGACACTTAAAATACATAAATCATATAAATCAGACACAGACCTCACAACTACACTACACATAGTCACACCTAAGGTCACCATGTGGAGGCCAAATCCGTGTCCTGCAGGTAATTTAAAAGAAGGCGAGAAACCTCCTTCCTATCTAACCGGTTCCCGCGCGGGAAAACAATGTCCTGTATAGAACTGTGGGGAATTCCTGTCCTCTTGAGGGACCCGAATAATACGCTCCTTTCCGCGTCATACAGAGTACAGCACATAAGGTAATGTTCTATGTCACCGCACACACCACACGTTGAACATAATGGTGACAACGCCAGGCCAGTCTTACACATCCACGCAGGGGTACGAGCAGAGCCCGTGCGAATGCGGAGCAGTAAAGTGGCTTGGTTTCTTTTGAGACCCTTAGTCACACATGGCTTGTGAGGTGAGCTCCACAAAGAGTGGAAGTGGCACGACACCGCTTCTCTGAAGAGTCTCTTGTCCTCTTGAGGCACTTTTCTCAAAGGATTCCCAGACAGCGCTCTATGGGCAAGGCTGTCCGCCATCTCGTTGCCTATGATACCTATGTGTGAGGGCACCCATTGGAATCGTATGGAGAAGCCTTTGATAAGGAGAGTGTGCACCGAGCGTAGGGAGCTTAGACATAAAGCATCAGTAGGGAACCCATACTCTAACCTTTGAAGGGCGGATTTCGAATCTGTAAGAATGACTACGGGTTGAGGCGTACAAAGCCGTAGCTTTTTTAGGGCTGCCTCAATGGCAACGCTTTCGGCCGTTGTGGAGGACACGACTGTAGTGAAGCGAACCGACCAATCATACTTTAAAGCGGGAATATGAAAAGCAGCTGCACTAGATCCTCTGACCTTGTCCACAGAGCCATCAGTAAAAATTTGAAGATGACGTGCATATTCAGTTTCAAGATGTTCCAGTACGAGCGAACGTGTCGCCGCCAAAGGAGAACTCCGCTTAGCACGAACGTGAGGAATTGTCAACGAACAATCGAGGCTCGCGAAAGACCAAGGTGGATTCAACCTCTTAGTTCGACCATGTACCAGCTCCCTTTAATTTCCCCCTCACTATCACAGCTGGAACGACTTGAGGTTTTGCACAGAAAGGGCCTAAGGAGGGCTCTTGGCGTTCCGCAGTCTGCTCCTAATAATGCAGTACTTTATGAGTCTCTATCGAGACCTCTTAGCCTAGTCGCTTCACAAAGGCTATTGATGCAAATTGGCCGCCTCAAACAGACGATAGCCGGTCGAGCCCTTCTACAGAGCCTTCGAAAGAGATCCGAGTCCCGAGCGTACTTGGCCCTTAATACTATTGGTTACCTGGGGTCAGCCTTCTGCATTTGGGAGATGGGCACTGTAACCACTATGCTGCCGCATTATCACATATTACCTTGAGGAAGGTGTTATTTCAGATGTTATATTATATTTAAGTTTACCTCATTTATCACTCATGTGAATAACAGTGAAATAGGGTAGCTAAAGTAATGATTTAAAAAGTTGAGTAGTGAATCCTTGTTACTTAAACAATGATGCATCTTGATCTACACAGTAGTATTGTCAGCCTTCATGAGTAATCAAGCTCACTTAGTAGTTTTGTGCTATATGACGAAGGTTATTTAAAAGAAAGGACTGGTACTACAAAAAAAGATCGGTATAATGCGGTCAAAGGACCACAAGAGCGTTTCCCGATTTGAAAGCGAAGTCCATAACAAACTAACCCAGCGAAAAGTGACAACGTAAGCAGGTAGGAAGGTTTCCCCCGGTCTACGATGCGCTTGCTGAACCACTGGCCTTAACTACAAGTAGTGTGCAGAGCTCGTGGAGTACCTTCATTCAGCAGCTCACATTGCGCGACAAAAAAAAATGAGGAAGAGACGCACGCTGGAACAACCTTGCACAATTAGAGCAAAAATTTCCGTTCCACTGTTTTTACGCGTGAGCGTATATACGCATATGCCTCAACATTGAATACTCGCAGCGCGGTTGTATGAAGCTTGACAATAACAGTTGGCAGAGCGCAAAGAATGAGGTCAGCGGCGGCTGTCACGGCGGCTGTTGGATGACCTTGATAAGAACAGGCGAGAGGCACTGCAGTTGTGCTCAGTCATCCTCCTCTCCTGCATTCATCATCTTAATTTGATTTGATGTATTGCTTGGCTTCAGTACAATAAGGTAAACAATTAGATAAATGCTAAGAATAATTCGATAAGCAATGACGGCAGAAGTGAGAGCTAGTACGCTCACGCGAAATACTGGTTCACTTCACGAAACGAGGGTCGTTTTTCTTCTTGAGCTGTATTGGCGCTTTTCGAAATTATGCTATAACCACATATTGTAAAAATTTCGCCCGTATATGACCGTTAGAATGTCTTTCTTGCTTTGCGTGTTTAAACTTGCTGTAAAATTCCTTTAGTCACAATACCGGCAAAGCTTGCGTACGATGCTTGTATTGTGCTTTCTAGCGGTACAATAAGTAGTTCACTGCAAAGACTACAATTAAACGACACCGTCTGAAAATTTGTCCATATGTCTTAACACAAGGCACTATTTTAGAAAAAAGTTAACTTGCTGCTACATTGGGTTCTCTCAGGGCTTGAAAAAATTATGCGTATAACGTTTTCAAGCGCTTGTACAAAGCTTTACAGTACATAAAAAGTTTCCGCAGTGGTGCGGGATCGCTTTTCCGAACTCTTATACTGCAAGCCTGAATGACATGTTTTGTTGGCATATGTTAAGGCAGAATGTGTTCTTGCCAGCTTAGGTGAAACGTTTACTTTCTTTCCCATATAAACAAATGTCGTGGTTTCAACCTGAGTGATACTACTGTGATATGCTATGGGTTAGTCCTCAATACTTCGCACTGATAGAGAATTTAACATACCAAGCATGATATCAGCTTCGGCCGTATTGTATTTCAAACAAATAAACTTTCATAAAACAAAACAAAAGACGTCATTACCGCAGCTATCGCCCTTCTCCGACACATATGGTTTCCTCTCTTCGAGACCGCGGTGTAGGTGGCGGCGGACATTAGAGACAGGATAAGGCGTGGTAACTATAGGGCTAATAAACAAGACTCGTGATTCACATTTTAACTAATTCACTTAACATATAGATCGCAATAAATAAATTGAAATGTCCGGTTTGTACATGCTATTTCAGCGTCTCTATTAAAAAAAAATTGCGATTCCCCCCCCCCCCCCCCCCCCTATTTACCGCAAACAAATCTTCATATCCTTGCGAAAGCGAAACTGAGACTCTGACGGGTGCATGAAGTGACGACTTCAAAGAGGCATCAGTGGTTCGCAATAGCAGCAGAGTTTAAATAACGCTGTACAGCGTCACACACTTGGCTGATAAACTTGGATAATGGAGAATAAATAAAATACTAGAAGTAATAAAACATATTTGTTCCTAGGCAAACAAACCCATTTCTCCTTCTATAAGCTGAATGGCAAAATTCAAGGAGAAACCGTCGTTGTTCAGCCTGTTTTCAGAGAATACGACGTTTCGGGAACGCTGGAGGCGGGATCACTTCTACACTAGAGGTACTTATTTCGACTGCTCAGAGTTTTGTTATGTGGTAGTACGTCATCAATACTAAAATTTAAGCAGCTGACTGTCAGGCTTATTAGTCATCAGAGCGACCACAAAACACAGCTGAAAGTTTAGTGCCCACTTAAGGATATCTACATCTGTGTGCCTGCGGAAAACTCCGCATTTGCGTGCGGGCCTCCAGACAGCTGTGACTCCCACACCATCCGGCCTGAAGGTCCCGTGTTCGCTTCGAAGTACTCAAAACCAAATGGCGCTTTACAACCCATGTTAAGTTGAGCGTCAACTAAATTTAACCCGGAAAGTTTCTTATAAACGAGTAGCGTATACGCTACCACACGAATTTTGGCACAGATGCGGGATAGTAATTGTCTTTTTTTGTTTTTTTAATAGCAAGCGAGTATCACCTAAGGGGACGACTCGTGCACACCGTACTTAGCAGATATGACGCCAGCCCCAAGCGTACTGTCAATGTTTTGAGCTGGGTAATTCTTAACAACCTCCATTCCACATCAGTTCACCAAGTTAATAGCGTTTTTGCCAGTTTGTTTTCTATTCTAGCTTATCCGTAAGGATAAGCTCGAGACCTTGTGTTTCAAGCGTATTATTGTGTGTGACGGTTACTCTTGCCTACTATTTCTGAAACAAGGCCGCTTCTGCTGCCTGTAATTTTGGTTCAGTTGGTCTTCAAAGAAAGAAAGCACAATTTAAGTGGTAAGGCACAATAACTTTTTTGCCTATGAGACAGCGATCCCTCTTTGAACTCCAGTAAGTCCTGTCGAGAAAGGAATGCGTAGTACTAATTTATTATTTCTGCCCGTTGCTTGCCTTCGCCCCTTCGCCCCATTGCCCCTTTCCCACTAAAAAATATGCAAAAACTCCACTGCAGTTGTTAAAATATGCCTAAGTGTACCTGAAAATTTCATTTGGCCCACCCCTCAAATTACAAGTTGGCCCACCCCGAAAATTCACTTGGCCGACTCGCAAGTCTCAGTTGGCCCAACTCCAAATTTAAAGTTGGCACTACCCCAAATTTCAATTAGGCCACCCCTAACTTTCATGTTGGCCCACGCCTATATTTCTAGTTGGCCCACCCCCAAATTTCATTTGGCCCACCCCGGTAAACTCAGTTAAGACATCCTCAAATTTCAGTTGGGGCACCCGTAACTTTTAAGTTTGCCTACCAAAAATTCAAGTTGACCCACCCCCAAAAATTCACTTGGCCGACCCAGAAATTTCAGTTGGCCCACCCCTAAACTCAACTTCGCCCACCCCCAAATTCGAAGTTGGCCGTCCCCGATCTTAAAGTTGGCCCAACGTCAAATTTCAGTTGGCAATCCCCCAAATTTCAATTCGGCTACCCCTTATTTTCAAGTTGGTCCTCCCCCATATTTCAAGCTGCTCCTCCTCAAATGTAAATTGGTTCACTCTAAAACAAATCTATGAGCACTTTCCTGAGCTAAACTGCGATAGGCGAAAGCCTATCCATGACTGCCTCTGTTGCTGTTGTCTGAACTGTTCTCTGATCGGACGCCGCCGTGGCTGCGAGCATGGGATGCAATCAGAGACACATGGCTGCAATGTTTATGGCCGATGTGCGCGCACTCCCATGCGCATGTCCGTGCTCTCCCACACGCCTACTCGCACGGAGCTACTAGCATGGCGCCTCCTTTCCTTGCTCCGCTTGCTGATGATCGCCGCTTTCCCTCGTCCACCACGGACTGCGTCGGGACACTCATGAGCAACTAAAAACGTATGCCTTAAAATTCACTTGGCCCACCCGAAATTTAAGTTGGCCCACCTATAAATTTAAGTTGGCCCGACCCTAAATTTCAGTTGACCCGCCACCAAATTCCATGTTGGCCCACCCCAAAGTATTTTCTATGTGGGACTATGTATTGCTATGGGTATTTTCTCTGATCAGTTTAATTTTTTCCTTATTCCTTATAAGCTACGAGTCATCTAAATTTAAACTATTATAACAAACGTAACTTCGCAAATTGCGCATTTTTGGGCAGGTACAAGGCATAACACATTTCGCGGGATGAACAGATTTTGGTGGAGTACTCGCCAAAAATATTTACTCATCAAAAAGAATAATTTGTTGATTTCTTGCAGAAACAGTTATTTTATTGCCTTTCTCTGCCACAATTATTGAGGCCTCTGTAATTTCAGGTACCCGTCGGCGTTATAGATGTATATCATGCTATAAGGCAGAATAATTCTTTTTTTTTTACTTAACACAAAGACATGTCCCTGCTTGCAACTGCTTTGCTCAAGGAATCAGATATGATTGTAAAGGCAATCACTTAAGAAATGAGCAACACATTGCTACCTTTTAGGAAGTAAAAGTAGAGATTATAATATTTCAAGACCACTCCTGACAAAACCAAATCTTCAGTTTTGGCCATCTGGGGCAGAGAGTCCCGGAAGAGAACAGCAGTTTACGATAGGTAGCGAGGCACTGTAAGTGCTACAGGAATGCATCTACTTAGGACAGGTAGTGACCGCGGATCTGGATCATGAGACTGAAACAATCAGAAGAATAAGAATGGGCTGGGGTGCGTTTGGTAGGCATTCTCAGATCATGAACAGCAGGTTGCCATTATCCCTCAAGAGAAAAGTGTATAAAAGCTGCGTCTTACAGAGCGGAGATGGGCATCAATCGGAAGCTCGGTCTCCAGACTGCATACGCTGTGGCGGCTATAACGATAGAGAAGATAGTTTTATCACACCAACCGTTCTTGTGGCAAAAAATTGAGTACAAATTTTGGTTGTTTCCATCGGCTTCCACAGCTGAATTTTTAACCGCTCTATGAACAAAATATTAACTTTCCACAGCACTATCACTGCGTTGCTCTTGTCTGGAATGTCATCGATAAGATGTCTATCACCTGCATTATTCAATAGTTTACCTGTACATTTAATTCCTTGCGAAAAACCCGCTCATTCCATTGAAACCGTGCTAGCTTCGCGGCGCAAACACTTGGGGCGCTAGTTCTTACGTGTCCAGAAAAGATAGATATACTGCTCTAAAAATTGTGGCCCCAAACACATTGCTCGATGTTAATTAGCGATCTTGCATGCATTTTCTTTCTTAAAAAAATGTATCTTGCACACCTTTCCTTCGAACGAACGAAGATACAATAAATTATAGAGTGTGGCTACGCCAATGATTTTATTAAGCGCTGTTCAATTCTTCAGTGTTGGTCTCGGGGTAGTGTTTAGGACCGGAATCCTGCAGGAACAGGATTACTGTGTGAGGGAGTAGGAGCTGAAGAAAAAGTTGTTATTGTACACTATTTCCACTGCCTCCAGATATGGAAGCCCACTTCATGTAGGAGCAATTTCAATGTCTGAGCATACGTCGGATACACATGTCAGGAGACGTCAGGGCACACCACTTTAAGAAAGGTGTCCGCTTATAAAACAGTAGTCTTCCCTAGGTAACTATACGCTAGGGAATCTGATGACTGTGTCTCGGCCAATCCCAATCGAAGAATTGTTCGCAAAATGCCACCCATGACGCCGCGCATTTCCCCCGCACTCCGCCTATATTGTTGCACGATCGCATCAGCATACGAAGCAGCGACATGGCAATCTAGGAATCTGATGTCGACGCCGTTTCCGCCCAAATTTTAAAAGTTGGTCTTTTTTCACCAATTAGTGGGCTCTCCATAAAGAAAGCAACAACATCCCAATCAAGAAAGGCGTCAGGCAGGGAGATACGATTTCTCCAATGCTATTCACAGCGTGTTTACAGGAGGCATTCAGAGACCTGGATTGGAAAGAATTGGGGATAAAAGTTAACGGAGAATACCTTAGTAACTTTTGATTCGCTGATGATATTGCCTTGCTTAGTAACTCAGGGGAACAATTGTAATGCATGCTCACTGACCTGGAGAGGCAAAGCAGAAGGGTGATCCTAAAGATTAATCTGCAGAAAACTAAAGTAATGTTTAACAGTCTCGGAAGAGAACAGCAATTCATAATAGGTAGCGAGACACTGGAAGTGGTAAGGGAATACATTTACTTAGGGCAGGTAGTGATGGCGGATCCGGATCATGAGACGAAAATAATCAGAAGAATAAGAATGGGCTGGCGTGCGTTTGGCAGGCATTCTCAGATCATGAACAGCAGGTTGCCATTATCCCTCAAGAGAAAGGTGTATAAAAGCTGCGTCTTACCAGTACTCACCTACGGGGCAGAAACCTGGAGGCTTACGAAAAGGGTTCTACTTAAATTGAGGACGACGCAACGAGCTATGGAAAGAAGAATGGTTGGTGTAACGTTAAGGGATAAGAAAAGAGTAGATTGGGTGAGGGAACAAACGCGAGGCAATGGCATTTTAGTTGAAATCAAGAAAAAGAAATGGGCATGGCAGGACATGTAATGAGGAGGGAAGATAACCGATGGTCATTAATGGTTACGGACTGGATTCCTAGGGAAGGGAAGCGTAGCAGGGGGCGGCAGAAAGTTAGGTGGGCAGATGAGATTAAGAAGTTTGCAGGGACGACATGGCCACAATTAGTACATGACCGGGGTGGTTGAAGAAGCATGGGAGAGGTCTTTGCCCTGCAGTGGGCGTAACCAGGCTGATGGTGATGATGATGAGTGGGCTCTCCGTGACGATCAGCTTGTCAGGGTCAGGGTCAGCTAGAGCGGTCTTCGCGGTAGTTATCACTTTCACGGAGGGCGGCGGCGGTAGCCTCGAAGTGAGCTCCTTTGTTTGCGCGTCAAAATGTATGTCGGGCCCCGTGACTGTCTGGGCCTGCGCTGATGAAAACACTTCCGTGCGGGAAGCGTCCAAGGAATGTTCATCGCTGTTTCGAGACGTAACAATAGACATCGCAATCGTTTAACTAGAGAAATCCTTGTAGCAAGTGTAATAAATAATTTCTCTGACGTTATTGGCATTCTGCAGCGAAAATTGATGGTTCTGGGTGCCAACACCCGGAGTGACGTGATATGATTGCATATCACTTTCATAATCTTGTTCCTGTTCTTTTACTAATGTCTCTTTACGCATTCTCTTGTTTTTGCCGAGCAAGAAACTCGTTTAAAGGCAGATCTGTGTGCATATTTTTCTTCTGTTTTGGTCCTGTATGCATTGTTAAAAATTTTAGTATGACCGAGTGACAAGCCCAAGCTTTGACATATGAGATAAAAATGCCATAGAAGTATTTTTCGCAACTGGTTCACTAAATTTTCCCGACATTTCTGTTTCAGGTTGTGGACTGGGATTGATTATGATCTCCACATCCATCTACATTGTGTCGTACTTCGACAAGTACAGGAGTTTCGCCACAGGAATTCAGTACCTAGGAATTTCACTGTCCGGCATCATCGGTCCATCTGTCCTATCCAAAATAGCCGCCACGTATGGACTAGAAGGCACAATGCTTTTGGCTGGTGGCGTGACATTGAATCTTCTTCCGCTGACGCTCTTACTTAGAAATCCAAGACCCGTTGAGTTGCGTTGTTGGAGACGGTGGAAGAAAAATTGTGACATCAAAGCTACTGCGGCCAGTGCATGCGTGGAACACGTCGACGAAACACTTTTGCACGGTGCTGCTGATCCTCACATTGGTAGCATACAGCTTGAAGTCGAAGATAACAAGGAAGTAATGACGAGAATCACAACGACTGTAGCTGAAGATTCTCAATATGGGCAAGAAGTGCATTGCTCGCAGGTTTCGTATGCTCCAGAAGACCGCAAAGACAAATTTGGTGTGATATCGCAAGTGTTGCACGTCCTGCGTATGCCGACGTTCTATATAATATTAGTGCCCGTCATCGCTGCGGATATCACGCTTCCTATGCTTGCTTTCACGATTGTGGACTACGCCTTAGACAAAGGAGTGCCGCTGTACTTCGCCGCAACCCTCGTGAGCTGTCAGTGCGCAGGCGGCTTTTGTGGACGCCTGGTGATACCCCTATTATCAGACAGGTCGCCGCGCGGACGGTGTGTGATCGGCTCCTGCAGTTTCGTGTTAATCTCATTGTGTTTCCTACTGATGCCGCATGTCACCAACTTTGCTGCCGTAGGCGCAGTCGTTTTCATTGCTGGAGCCCAGCAAGGTTATCTGGCAACTATCAAAACAGTGCTTGTCGCAGACTACCTGGGCGTTCAGAAGGTGGCAGTGTGTTGGGGTATCATGGGCTTGCTGTCAATGCCCCTGACATTTTGCGAGCCCTATATTATAGGTGAGTCCTCAGCCTTTCATTATATTTTTAAGAAGTGGTGTGCACAGAAAAATTATACTTGAAATGGTCCCTCGGCGTGCTAATTGTTGTGAAGCTCACTGCAGAAATTAGTAAGGTGGTGTTACATATGGTTCTTCCACTATAACGCTTTATTAGATGCATGCAGGGATCTTAAGGGGTTTTTAGAGAGTGAAAGTCGTAGCTGTTTTACACGACTTGCCTGTGGAAATTCTGTAGAAAGCAATAAATACGCACAGAATGTCATCGACGCCGCCTTTTTAGCAAGTATTTTAATATTTGTGAAGATCCTAAAACGCATTCCGTGATACGATCACGCAAGCGTGAAAATTGGGCAATATAAGACTGAAATTATGCACACTGTTCGCATACATCTTTATCCGTGTATGAAGTCATGTCCTTGTGGCTCTAAAAAATTCCATCATTTCCATGTATCTAGTAGCGCACATCTAGCAAGAAATACGTGTAGATTTGTATTATAAGGTGTTCGGTCGTCCGCACATTTTACGTCATCCTCTTCTGCACTGATACAATGCGATGACGACAAATTTTACACGGTTTAGGGAAGAAATCACATTACAAAATTACCGTGTGGTGCGCGGACCGCAAGAAGACGCGCCATGGAGCGCTACTACCAAGTGATTTTGTTGCTGTAGTTAATCACCAAAATTCAGACGAATTCATAACAAGAAAAACCGAAAAGAAAGAAACGCTTGAGTACCAGATAGGTCGCTTTCCTTCATATATTGCACATGACCATCATTTGGTTGATAAATAAAATTAGAACGGTATCACTGATGTACATTTTTTTCGTTTTCTTGGTAAAGTATGCTTCTGACAGTTATCTGGCAAAGTCATTCCTGCTTTTTGCTACTTTTTTTATTTCTTAGCATACGAAATCTTCCTCACATGTGCTAATATTTAACTTTAGGCAAATAGGTCACTGCACAAACAAACGAAGGGCCACATATTAAAGATCGATAAATAATCCTGTTAAACTCCGTATACCATCACATGGTGAATCTTGCAAATGGGAGCAAAGCTAGGAAAGAGAAATGTTAAAATATAGACCAAAATCAGGAATATCATTGGCAGAGAATTCTAAAAAGGGTGCTTGATCAAGGAAACGTGAAAAATGGGCATTACGGATAATACTGTAGTTTTATTGGGGAAAGAAACGACGTCGATATACAATGCAATGTGAAGGAAGGCGTCCTATGTGGTTACTCCGCTTTGTTCTTGTTGCTTTCTTCTGGTTATCAATTCGTGAATATACAAGCGATGAACAAACAGCAATCGCAGCAGTTAGTAGTAGCGCACCGTCGTTCTTCGTATTCTTTGTAATGTCCAATTCGCGCACATGTTTCTTTGGGAAACTAACCAAGTAGCCCAACGCCGCGCCATTTTGGTATCACCTTAGTATTTAACATTCAACAATGAGACCATGAGTGCACTGCGTATGAATATTTAAACAAAATCATGGGGTTTTACGTTCCAACACAACTTTCTGATTATGAGGCATGCCGTAGTCGAGGACTCCGGAAATTTCGACCACCTGGGGTTTTTTAACGTGCACCTAAATCTAAGTACATCGGTGTTTTCACATTTCGCCCCCATCGAAATGGGGCCGCCGTGGCCGGGGAATATTGCTTTATTTTTAAGCGTTAAGTGTTAATATTTATTTCGTGTTCTCAGGAATTACATTCGAAGTCCTACATTTATGCAGAAGAGGTTCTTGAGTTAGGTGAATTGGCAATCCGAACATGAACCTGCAACAGCTCGCTTAGGACAAGGTAGTAGCGAAAATAAGACTGTTTTTTCTGTCTTTCTGATAACGCCCTCTCCTAAGTGTTTTAGTGCAAGATTAGTAGACTACGTGAAAAAATATGGAGAACATTATAATTTGCACTTGTTAACCGACAACGCGGAAGTTTGTTCTTTGAAAGACGCCCACAGCTTTACACTTATCTTTTGCTGCAGGATATATGACGGCAGCAGCGCAATCCCTGTGCTAGTATTTAATTGCTATGAATAGGATGTCGTGAGCAATTTGCTTGGCATGAATGGGCGCATTTAAAATTTTTTATTGATTTACCAGAGCTTACAAGCCACGTTTTCTCGTTACCTTCATTGCAGGTGCATTCCGGGACACGCAGGGCTCGTACGACAATCTGTACAGGCTGTGTGGGGGAGTGGATTTGGTGGCCGCGCTTCTGCTTTCTGTGCAGATATTTCGCGACTCAAGAAAACGAAGAAATAAGGAACCTCCTGAATAAAGCACTCACCACAAATGGTTCGTTAAATATATTACACAGTTAGCGTCCTTGCCTGCTTATAGAGCTCAAATACGTCTTCCCGGCAGTTGCTGAATGACACAACATTTGTCGCACTGTTTCTACAAATGAATTGCAAACAGTCTGATTATTTCTTAAGCATTATGTGGGAATGTTGCGAAATCATAAATGTCGCAATGGGAGAGTGAGAAGAATATATATCGTTTTAGATTGAAATCACATAGACTTCATTTAACGTATAGGTGTGCATATTTGAATTGATAGGCTCATAAAATAATTTTCACTCAATGGCCGAAAATGAATTCAGACGTCAAATATGCGCAAGGGTGAGTTTGTTGCAACCGAACCATGCGGGTGCATGACGTGGCAAGAGGATGTGCGCTTGTGCTCCAAAGCTAAGGTGTAGCACAATCGGGTCACATGTAAGAAGCACGCGGTAGAGTGCCCGGTGTGTGCGTGTGTGTATGTGGGGGCGGGGGGTTGGTCCACGTACTTTACAGCGGTCTTGACAAGCCAGTGACGTCGGTAGCTACTACAGTCTTCAGGAAGCAACCGACCCATAGTTTCTTTAGCAAGGTATCTGTATAGCGCAACAGAAGAAGGACATAAGAAGGAATGAAGACGAAAACAAGCGCTATCAACAATGACAATTTACTTCCGCAATCGTTCGCACTTATATACGGAAACAACCTAGTGCACAGCGATGTCAACCATGAGGATACACTTGACGGCTTGAAAACAATCTAAAACCGGGTACATGAGGAAAACAAAAGAAAACCTAAATGACATATTGTGAATGTGGTCAGCCTTCATCTCATGCTCAAATCATCTCTCTCGTGTACAATGAATTGACAGTTTGGTGTTGCATTGGTCAGCGACCAAGAGGATTTGCTCCGCTTCTGTTATTAATCTAACACACTCACGCTTATCTCTATCTATAATGGTGGTATCTTCTACATATGGGCGACATGGCCGGCATGGACACGTTTTGCAATAGAAAGCGTAGCACTTATGTAGCACTTACAACATCACAGCAAAATGCGACAGACCACCCCTACCGCACATCCGACAAACGGATCTCTGTGACGCTTATCACACGTCCTCAAGGCTTTGCACAAGGTACCTAGCTAATTTGGATCTGAAAAAAAAAACCCCGTACGTCAGCACAACTTCCTATTCTTTTTAAGGTAATGTAATAACCGGTGTATGTACGAAATTACGGAGTTTTCACCTGCTCACGGCTGGTAGCTCTGGAAATCTCAGGAGGGCAACTTTTCGAAGGTTTCTGTTTTAGGAACCTTTCCGCCACCGGCAACACATGCTTATCATAACCAGCCTCCTTAAGACGCGCAGACTGCTGCTCAAGACTCGTTTTAATTAGCTGTGGGCGTAATTTTTAAGGGTGTTTTTGAAACACATACTAGTTATGCCCTCTTCATCAGCTTCGAAAGGGCTGAATGAAATTGGAGGTCTGGTAGCTCGTGGGTTATAAGCCCAGCAAATTTTACTATAAGTAAAGATGAAATGAACGTCAAGAAACCGAAGCTCATTGTTGACAGGCACTTCAAAAGTCATTTCACTCCCTGCCTGACGCCTTTCTTTATTGTGATTTTATGTTTCTTTATGGAGGACTACGGTGGCTGTCGAGCCGCTATAGATATCTTTCAGTATCTTTACATATGGCTCGTCTACACCCTGATTCCGTAATGCCTCCATGACTGCTGAGGTTTCGACAGAATCAAACGCTTTCTCGTAATCAATGAAAGCTATATATAAGGGTTGGTTATATACGATCTCTCCAATGCTATTCACAGCATGTTTACAGGAGGTATTCAGAGACCTGGATTGGGAAGAATTGGGGATAAAAGTTAATGGAGAATACATTAGTAACTTGCGATTCGCTGATGATATTGCCTTGCTTAGTAACTCAGGGGACCAATTGCAATGCATGCTGACTGACCTGCAGAGGTAAAGCAGAAGAGTGGGTCTAAAAGAGGTCTCAAACACTAGTGAAACGTCAAGAAACCAAAGCTTATTGTCGACAGGCACTTCAAAAGTCATTTCAAAAGGTCCCAAACAGTCGCGAAAAATCGTAAACTCAAAAAACCGAAGCTTATTGCCGAGAGGCAATTCAAAAGTCATTTTAAGATGTCTGAAACACACGCGAAAAATTGTGAGGGCAATGGCATATTTTTTTTCTTGCAAGCACTAAGGCAATCTGGAAACACTTAAACATCGTTGACAAATCAAAAATCGCCCTGACAACCTCGGAGTCCTGTGAGGCGTACATCATCATCATCATCATCATAATAATCATCATCAGCCTGGTTACGCCCACTGCAGGGCAAAGCCTCTCCCATACTTCTCCAACAGCCCCGGTCATGTACTAATTGTGGCCATGTTGTACCTGCAAACTTCTCAATCTCATCCGCCCACCTAACTTTCTGCCGCCCCCTGCTACGCTTCCTTTCCCTTGGAATCCAGTCCGTAACCCTTAATGACCACCGGTTATCTTCCTTCCTCATTACATGTCCTGCCCATGGCCATTTCTTTTTCTTGATTTCAACTAAGATGTCAATAACTCGCGTTTGTTCCCTCACCCAATTTGCTCGTTTCTTATCCCTTAACGTTACACCCATCATTCTTATTTCCATAGCTCGTTGCGTCGTCCTCAATTTGAGTAGAACCCTTTTCGTAAGCCTCCAGGTTTCTGCCCCGTAGGTGAGTACTGGTAAGACACAGCTATTATACACTTTTCTCTTGAGGGATAATGGCAACCTGCTGTTCATGATCTGAGAATGCCTGCAAAACGCACCCCAGCCCATTCTTATTCTTCTGATTATTTCCGTCTCATGATCCGGATCGGCCGTCACTACCTGCCCTAAGTAGATGTATCCCATTACCACTTCCAGTGTCTCGCTACCAATTGCAAATTGCTGTTCTCTTCCGACACTGTTAAACATTACTTTAGTTTTCTGCAGAATAATTTATTCCGCACATTTTTCTATCACCTGAGTGATAGTGTGGATATGGTCTATTGTTGAGTAGCCTTTACTGAATCCTGCCTGGTCCTTTGCTTGACAGAAGTGTAAGGTTTTCCTGATTCTATTTGCGATTACCTTAGTAAATAGTTTGTAGGCAACTGACAGTAAGGTGATCGGTCTATAATTGTTCAAGTCTTTGGCGTCCCCTTTCTTAAGGATTAGGATAATGTTAGCGTTCTTCCATGATTCCGGTGCGCTCGAGGTCATGAGGCATTGCGTATACAGGGTGGCCAGTTTCTCTAGAACAATCTGCCCACCATCCTTCAACAAATCTGCGGTTACCTGATCCTCCCCAGCTGCCTTCCCCCTTTGCATATCTCCCAAGGCTTTCTTTACTCCTTCCGGGGTTACCTGTAGATTTCGAATTCCTGTAGACTATTTTCTCTTCTATTATCGTCGTGGGTGCCACTGGTATTGTATAAATCTCTATAGAACTCCTCAGCCACTTGAACTGTCTCATCCATATTAGTAATCGTATTGCCGGCTTTGCCTCTTAACGCATACATCTGATTTTTGCCAATTCCTAGTTTCTTCTTCACTGCTTTTAGGCTTCCTCCGTTCCATGGAGCATGTTCAAGTCAATTCATATTATACTACTTATGTCAGCTTCTTACGCTTGTTGATTAACTTCGAAAGTTCTGCCAGTTCCATTCTAGCTGTAGGGTTAGAGGCTTTCATACATTGGCGTTTCTTGATCAGATCTTTCGTCTCCTGCGATAGTTTACTGGCATCGTGCCTAACGGTGTTACCACCGACTTCCATTGCACACTCCTTAATGATGCCCACAAGATTGTCCTTGAATGCTTCAACACTAAGGTCCTCTTCCTGAGTTAAAACCGAATACCTGTTATGTAGCTTGATCTGGAATTCCTCTATTTTCCCTCTTACCGCTAACTCATTGATCCGCTTCTTATGTACCAGTTTCTTCCGTTCCCTCCTCAGGTCTAGGCTAATTCGAGTTTTTACCGTCCTATGGTCACTGCAGCGCACCTTGCGTACATACATGCGTCTATATAGACGTGCTGAGTAGAGTTGCTAAGAACGGGAGCTAGAAACGACCCTATACAAATGCCTTCCTTCTGCACATGCTGCCTATTGCTCCATTATACAAAAGTTAACGACAGGTAAAAGCGCAAAAATTCTAAAAGCCCTTCTACTGAAACACCTCCTTCCTGTAAAAAAACTTCAGACGCCATATTTGACAACGCAATCCTTGACACATTGAAGGATGTCATTGTGTGGGGTAGAATAATGCAATTCTTTGACATCAGCAGAGAAGGCCTCGAAGCCTTTTTCCGCAATATTATATACTGCGGCGAGGAAAGCATGCGTCGCCTTGAAGAAGACAAGTCCACTTGTCGCAACGTTGGCTCCTGCCTTCACCTCGTTCTCATTTTGCTCATCGTCTAACAAAATCAAGGAATTCGTGAGAACTTTTCACGAGAAACGGGCATCAATCTCGATAACGTTCAGCTTTGAAAGCAAGTTCATGGCATCTTGCTTCTGCCAGGTGCCCCTTTCGGAAATTGTAACCCCAAAAGAAACGTTTTCCTTGTGCGTCTTAGCACTAAAAATACATCAAGAAATTTTTTCATGCTACATATCGTTGTGCATGTTGTTGTTTGGGTGTATAAGTACGACGGATCCCGGAAGTAACTTTTCGTTATTGATAGAGCTTGTCTTCGTCTTCGTTTCTTCTTGTGTCCTTGTTTCGTTGCTCTATCCAGATACCTTTTAATAATGACCGACCAACTAGCCCAGTCGCCACCCTCGTCTATAGCCAGGTCCGTCAAGCTCTGGATCAGCTTAGCTACCAGTAGCAGGCGAGCAAGGGAGCCATCCAAGACTCGCTAAATGTTAGGGACTCCCCTGGACACATGTATTTCGTAGGCTACCTGGAAGGGGGATCTATAAGGTGGCTCCTGGAGAAGCATTGTGTTTCTCTGATGCAGGGAGCATCATTGCGCAGGCTCAGAGCGTCTAGCTGGGATAGCCCCTGATCTGGCACGCCGAGATCATTGTCTCTGCCTTCACCCTTGCCCGCAGCAACGGTGTCCCAGCCACCATACACTAGCAACTGTCACATAAGTTCCAACCATGCAACACCGCTCCGAACAAGTCCATGTGAACTCGGCACTACATCTAACGTGAAAGCGTCAGAGTGCTCGGAGACCCTTCGGCAAAGCTATTGTGAAGGCAATTGACGAGGATCGTGAAAACTCGTTCGACGTCCAAGTGCCTCGCTGAGTGCCTTTGTTAATCCCGTTGCACACAAAACGTTGGGGAACATGGTAAACACGCGTAACTTTCTCGCAACCTTTGACCAAAATAAAATACTATATTCGTTGAAATAACCAACACTCACGAATAAGATACTATATTGAAAAGCCTAGTCATGCCACCAAAAAGCTGCTTCTGCTATTGCTGATTTTTAATGACAACGGCTTTGAAATGGGGCGGTAACAAATAGTCACTTATTCGTCGTGAACCAATGAGGTTTTTCAACCCCTACTGCAGCGTAGGTTTTCGCCTAACTTTGTACTATCTTCTTTTTCATTCATACCTCTATCTGATAATGAGGACGGTGATAATATATCGACATCCCTTTTGAAACGGGACGGTAACCTTTAGCCACCTAGCCTGCTTCAGCTACGTAGGTATGCTATACATGGTTTTCATTCTAACATTTTAAGCATAAAGCGATTTCAGCTCTCGTTGTCGGCGCCCTTCCAGTGACCTTCAGCCAAATGCAAGAGGCGTTATCCGGGCAGGTTGCAAGAACGAAACGAGATCACCCGGGCAATCAGTCATAAGTTGAGGAAATGCGGTCTCTGGCACCCAACCGTTTGTACGGGATCACATTACATGCGCTTGTTGCTGCCCAAACAAGTTACAAAGAGATTGCTTCCGAGTTATTCCTAATGTTTGCTCACAATATCACTGAAGCTGTAACTTCTAGTACGCTGAAGTTACATGACAATGAAGTACGCCACGCACTTCATTGTCATGTTCTGGCGCTGAGACAGGCTTCACTGTGCTGTTTTGAAGGCCAGTGGTGCATGCTTTACATGGCGCGAATTTCCGTCGCCCCGTGATATGGCGTCATGCTGCGTGGGGCCTTCTTCTAGCTGGCCAGTGTGCTCAGTCTCCCTGGCGTCTTTCGCTGCCTTCTTCGCCACTTTTTTTTCCTTCTAGCTGGACAGCGTTCCTATGGACCACTGCTCAACATGGTGTGGGGCGGTGTGATGGCGTGTGCTGTTGCCAACACGCCCTCCCCCCTTTTTTGGATTGTGGCTAGTATATTCTCCAACCAATCTGCTTTACCGGTTACCGCTTTATGCTTACATCTAATCTCAATTACGGGACAGCGATCAATTGTTTTGTATACATCTCTTTAACCTTCTTTCTCTTCCTCAAAACTTCTCTAACTGCCTTGTACCGCTACCTATGCCTATAACGGATCCGGTTGTATGAATATCTTACCTGCATGCTTTTTACCAATATTTTAAATGTATCTTGCTTATCTCAAGTGCTGTCTGGTTGATGTTTCCGTCCGCTTTAATTCCAAACGCTTCTGGGAGGGGAGCGTTGCCTACAGGTCTCACCCGGTCAGTTCCTTTGCATTCCATAGGATGTGCTGAGCGGTCTCCGGATTTTTGCTGCAGCCTAGACATGCATCATCTAGTTGCGAATATTTCGTCCATTGCGTTTTTGTCCTTAGGAAAACAGCTCCAGCTAGAACTGCAAGACACTTCACTACGTGTTATCGTACAGATGTCCTTTCTTTCTTCTAATTCTTATAAATCCCCATGGTCTTTTTTCTTTCCATTCTTTACATCCAATTCACTGTCTCTACTTCCCTCACTCTGTTCCTGACGTCTCCTGGTTGTCTATGTGTACTTTTAATCACCCTGTACTATGTTGACAACTTAGTTGACCTGTTCCTCCATCATTTGTTCGCGCTTTTCAGGTGCAGATCATTGTGAACTTTAGCTACCCATTTATTTTGATCCATGTTCCTGAGTCTTTCTTCAAAACTAACTTTGCTCTGCGCTTCTCTCACTTCAAACGAGGCCCAACCCATCTCAGCTTGCACGGCGTCATTAGCTGTTTATCGGTGGGCTCCCTAAGCCAGCCGGCGTACGGATCCTTGCTTAACTTCTAGTCGCGACAAGATATCCGATTTAAAGCACAGAATGGCCTTCGCCAACGTTAGCGCTGGCCCCATTACTCCTTTCCAGAGTACACGCACCAGCTGATATATACTGTGCCCCCAAAATGCTTTACATTTCAACATTGCTCGATTCCGCTTCCAATTTATTTTTGGATTACCTCAGTGGATGCTTGAGTAAGCCCGACACGATTTCGCGTTACTCAACTCCCGAAGAACGCGACAAGGTCATCAAGAAGGTCGGGAAAATGTTGCTGATGGAACTGGGTAACTTGCAAGCAGAGGTCACCATCTGCATTGGAAGCCCGTATATGATGATCGTCAGTATGGACGCAAGAGACGGGTTGATCAATGTTGCGGTTGGGAACCTCGCCCACACTGAAGTTAACGATTCGGGACTCGCCAAAAGACTCTGGCTCAATTTCTACTGTGGTGCCGTGGGAGGACTGGCAAGGCTAAAGGCGGTACCCTTGTGCAGTGTTGCTCCAGCTAACGCTGTGAATGTGCTCCGTGTAGCGCGCTGGCCTGTGACTTCAATATAATAGCTGAAGTCCCTGTCTTCTTCATTCTCAGATTGCCTGGATGGATGTATCAGTGTTTCCTTAGTTTATGTGTGCACCTAGGTGTAGGTTAACTAGGGTATAGCTAGAACAGCAGGTTAAACGAAACTCACTCAGACTCACTCAAACTTAGTATCACCAAAATTCCGCTCATGGGGGCTTACGCAGACTCTGGCTGACTGAAATTGACCCCGGCTGAGCATACCCAAACGGGCTCAGACGTACTCATAATCACTAAAATTCTACTCAAATGTGGTCACTCGCACTCAAACTCACCAAAGTTGTACTCACCTGGGCGCACTCGGACTCACTTAAATGTACTCAAGTGGGGTTACTCGGACTCTCCAGAATCGGAGTCAGGCAGGACCACTTGCAGGCTCTCACGCACTTAGGCTTTCCAGTGAAAAAAACACATTACACAATAAAACACCTCCATATGCTTCTGTTATATAGCACACGATGACCAATTACAAACACTGAGCAATTAAGAAAAACAATGTACACGATGGTTAAACAGAGAAGCAAGTTTCTTATTTCTAGTCCATGACAATGTTTAATCAAAAACAAAGAAGCATGGTGTACGATCTTGGGAGCGCTGACAATCATTCGCGGAAACTATAATAAAGTAAAGTAAATAAGTAAATTTTTACAAACTAAAAATTTTGATTTGTTTGCTTGTGCGTGCGTGCGTACGGCGCGTGCGCAGTAGTTCCTTCACCGCTCAAGATAAGAATCGGTCCTTTATGTCTTACAATGTGTGATGTGAAGGCCTGCCTCGTAAAAAAGAAAACCCCGCGGCTGAAATTGCGCAGAAATAAAGTTTATGCTTTGGGTAATGGCACTTTTCAGCTACGATTCACGATAGCATCGCAGAAAGTCCAGCTCGCCGGTTTTTATATTTAAGTGGTTCGACTTCGAGCTGGCACTGAGAATTTCATCAGACCCTGTAGCTCCGCGCAATCAACACTGGTTTCGTCAATGATGCGATGTTTCCCAAGTGCAGATGCGCAGTTCCACCAGTGACACCGCTCTGAAATCCATACTTGCTGCCCCCAGAGGCTCCTGATTCAGCAGGTGTTTAGTGTGTTGCGACATGATGGATCCGAGCACATGGGGGAGGACCCTCCCGCGTTTAACCGTCCATGGCTTAGCCGAATCAAGGAGAAAGGGAATCCTCAGGCTGAACCAATCATGAGGCTTTGAAATTTTGAAGCCCCTCAGCAGAAGCAACACACCACTTGGGCCTCCGCTTCACGTAGACGACACCTTCAGACTGACACATCCAGTCGAAATCCGTGGCTGGCTTTCCCAATACTTTCTGCGGGCTTCGCCTTGCTCTCCCTTCCAATCTTTCCTGCACACATCCTTCACAAGATTAACCTGCGGAGCTTAATTTTGTTTAATATTGTCGCCTTGGCTATATTAAATTTGCTTATAGTAGTAACCTACAGCTGACGTCTACAGGGCTTGCTCTTGCAGGCCTTCCAGCATCCCTTGGTTTGGCTCCAGGGTGGGTAGCGGGCGTTACGGCCGAGAATATAGTATGCTCTTATGGCTAGTGCTTTTCTACACTCCCACATCGCGCCCAGAAAAGCCCCCTCAGCGAGAAGGTATTTAAATTTTTCTACCCCCATGTAAAGCTTTAACCGGTGCCATGCATTACATCCTGAATTACCAGGGTAGGTAGCGAGAAAAATCTCACCTTTGCTCGTTGATACATGCGAGAATGATAATTTAGGCCCAAGTTGTAAGCATACGAAGGTAGGTAGTGTTTACCTTCTCTTGAAAATGCACAAGAAGCCGTAAAAAGGTACAGAACCTCTTGGGGGGATATTTAAATTATCATAATTGCGCACCGGACTATGAACACCATCAGCGAAGTAAGTGTTTGCATTTTTTTTTCTATCTTGATGCTAATATTTCGCCCCTACACTAATGTCCCACACGGCCGCTGTAGGCATTGTAAATAAATAAATACACAAATAAATAAATTGTACTGAAGGCACTGGGTAGTGGGCATAGTGCTTGGGAAAGAGAAGACGACGAGAATCGCTTGCTTCCCCGTTTCGCCATAGTACCGACCTGTTTAAGCCTACCGCCGCAAACCTAGAACACGTGCTGCTAGGCAAACACCCCCGTTGTAAAATAAACAAATATACTCTGGTGATTAGACAAACACAAAAAAATTAGGGAGCTACCCCTTTGTCACCAAAATGCTCCAACATATTGTAAAGAAAACGACCGCAATTTTCATGCCCGCATTCAAAAGCCCCGGTTTAGCTCGAAAGGCGAAGCATTGATTGCGATATCAAATTAGTGGACAGCTATACGAAGTAAGAATAGTAGTTTTACCGGCCGCACAAACTTGTAAACATAGCATACTAAGCAAATTAACATGTACGGTGTCATGCGTGGATAAGAAAACATGAACACGTCTTACCGATGAGCGCGGGAACTCGCTATCAAAATGCTCGACTAAGGAATCGCGGCAGAAGCACGAGCGAACTGACCTTCGGTCTACCTCTCGCATCAACGCCAACTAAGCCGCGAAAACACAGCGCACGCTGAACACACTGTCCCCGTCACAGATGGCTAACACAATACAGCTGCGCAGCCGGGCGCACTCGGTCGCCCAGGCCGCCCGGAGTAGAAAACGCCCGACCCCCCCTTTCCTACCCTCTCCCCGGAACATTCCGCGCATCGGAACATGGCGCACCTCCGCGCTTTCCTCCCTTGCGTGCCCAAGATTGAGCCGCGATCGCCGGCTCACGCTCGCACACTTCAATCGTACAACAGCGTACGACGCGCGGCGACGATGTTATCGCCCTTGAACTTATATACAGACTCTCACGGCGAGCGCAGAAATACAGCTGGAGTGTCGATATAACTGCTATCGCAACAAGACGTAAAGAAAGGACAGTGGCTAGCAATGTACATTTCTTGATCCTAACAGGCACTCATATATGACGCGGCGAGACTAGCTTAGCGTCAGAAACGTGTAGCTCCGACGAGATATTGAAGGCGAAGGCTGCGGAGGTGCAGTTCGCCATTAAGGGGCCCAAATACACAGCTTCACTGGTCATCATTCTTCACATAGAGCAAGGAAACTTAGTTTTTTTTTCTAAGCGAGATCAGAATGCCTTGGAAAGTATAGGTATAAAGCGAGGCACACCAACGAAGAAGCATGTACTTGCTGCGGTAAAAACTATAGGAATGCAATATCTACCCGGCTTTCGGTTTAGTCTCCGCTAGCCTCCCTGAATCACTTGATTTGAGGGATAGCACGGGGAAGCTAAAGATGTGCGCAACAGAAATTAGTAAAGGGCGGTCAGTGGCTGGGTGGCAGAAAACTAGGGCGAACACAGACAACGAAGGCCCAGAAACACGAAGTTATCGATAAAAGCTGAGAAAGCTTGAGTATAGTTTTTTTTTTTTCTGTAAAAGAAAGGTAGGTAAGGCATTCGGGATAATTTCAAAAAGAGCTTAGTGGCGCGACCAACCGTCACGTTTCAAAGGGGGTGCTCATACCATTGATCCATCCATACATGCATTGCTATGCATGTTTTGGTGCGAAAACGACGGTTCCGCTCGTGCGTATTTGAACATAGCTTGTTGGATGCCCATTTTGCCTATTCACCTTTTCGGCTCTGCCGCGACGCGCTTTTATCCGCAACCGAGATGCCCGCAATGCATGGTCTTTTATAATTCGTTAACGGGGTCCAAAAATGATCATTCGGCCCATGTGAGCTCAACTCATGTCTCAACGGTTCATCCAAAATTGACATCGAGGCAGCGATCATCATCAGCCATTTTACTTTGTGATGGTGGTTTACCAGCGAAGCTGTTAGCACACGACACAAAGGTGTAACACAATTTGGACATAGGCGCGGACTCATTTACCGCGATTTTTATGTACATTCACCTGGACGACGGGACCGCACACTCGAAGTGCCGGAAGAAACTTGACACGCGTGACGTTCAAATTTGACCACCACCACGGCAGAGAGGAAGGAAAGGAGATACGCAAGCGTTTGGAACGCCGACAAAAAGGGGGCGGTGCTAACGTGGACATGCCTTACGCGGGTCAAAGTGTACTCCCTGTTATTATCAGCTCAATGTCTGATTCGGGTTGGACTTGCATCCAAGATGCTAAACTTGTTTTTTTCAAGTTGGCGATGTGCTTGAAGCTTCCTCCATCTCCGCCACGGTTGTGGCCAGTATTGCACGTTCTTCGGGACAGGCCCATGGTTTTTTTGTCAGCTTAGCTGTAGCACCAACAAGGCGCAATGAATGAATCTGAGCACATGCAGGGCCTGCCTGTCCAGCCATTTGACCCAGACAAGCTACCAATTGTCGCTGCGCCGATAAAACAAGCACGCAAGAAACTGATGGTTACATATCTATGTAGAACCATCAACCTTCTCCCCGAGCATGAGAATTAGATGTCGAAGGCTGTATCGACTGCCACGCGTTCCGCTTTTCCTACTTCAGTTCCACACGATACGGCGCCCCATGGATACAGCAAAAAGTTTCAACAAACCTCAGGTACAGATAGTGAAGGAGAATTAGCGCATATAATGTGCAACGTTGCAAAAAGGTGTGGAGGGTTGATTATCGCCTTAAACGAATAACCAAGCATACAGGCAGCAACATCCGCATGCAAAGTTGCATATCTGTCGTTCTTGGTTCTGCACGGGTGCAGATGGAAAGAGAAACCGCAAATGGAGGCTTGCGGAGCAGTTGAAACATTAGGACAGCAAACAACGTGTATATATATATATATACATATATATATATATATATATATATATATATATATATATATATATATATATATATATATATATATATATATGTGTGCGTGTGTGTGTGTGTGTGTGTGTGTGTCTGTGTATATATATATGTATTTCATGAATATATTTTTTTCATATATACGTTCACGAAAGAAGCAAAGCGAATGTTATGGCATAAGTTCTTACTGACGTTTCGGCCAGAGGATCAGCCTTCGTCTGATCCCGGTCCTCGTCTGAGTCCTTCGTGCGAGACAAGGCCAGTTCATCAGCAGCACCGTCAGCAAAAGCATATTCCATAACGTTCGTCCTCTTTCTTTTTTTGAATGTTATACCTTCGGACCTTGCGCGAAACCCTCGGTCTCGTACGTATATCTATAGGTTGTAACGAAGAAGAGAGGCGCTAGTGGGTTCAGTGCTATTGGATGAAAAAACTAGTGGGTCAATCGCTTTTGCTCTCGTGCTTTACGGCCGCTATCCCTCCAGCACCATTGTTACTGTTCTCCCGTACCGGCCGGACCCTGCTGAATGCGCACCTGTTTCTGCGATTGCTCAGCACGCCGAGAAATGCCGACAACTGGCCCGTTCTTTGACGTCCGCTCAACAGTGCCGCCACAAAGAGCGTCATGACCTCAATCCTCCCCTTCACCCCTTCCCCGTTGACTCACTCGTGTGGCTTTGGGCCTCTCTCTCTCCCGCCTGTTGCTGCTCCTGGCCTTTCGTCCAAGCTCCTCCGGAAGTACCAAGGGCCCTACCGCGTGGTTGCACAAACATCACCAGGGAACTACGTGGTCGAACCCGTATCGCCATCTCCCGATCTGCGTCGTCGGGGGCGAGAGACTGTGCACATTGACCTGCTGAAGCAGTATTACGATCCGTCCACCTCTTTCTAGGTCGCCAGGATGGCTACTCTTCAATTCCGGGGGTGATTGTCACGAAGAAGATCGGCAGGCTGAAAAGCCCCGTTGCCATCGCGTGGCTCGTACCCAGTTCGTTCGCTGGGTGCGCCCTACCTGCTGTTGCCGCGTTGGTCGCTGCTTCTCTACGACCCAAATAAACCCCCTTTACAATATATATATATATTAAGTTCGTTCGCTGGGTGCGCCCTGCCGGCTGTTGCCGCGTTGGTCGCTGCTTCTCTACGACCCAAATAAACCCCGTTTACAATGTATATATATATATATATATGTAGCGAAATACAATGTGTCATGGACATTTTACACTCCTCTGTCTCATGTATTCTAGGCGTTTATGAAGGGCTACAATCATATTTGGTGTAAGGATCTGATATACGTGCCCCTGGCACGCACACTTTTTCCTAAGCTCTGTACAAATGCCGTGGCCGTCAGTACGCGGTTCCCAAAGTCGAAGCTCGTATTGAAATTTCAGTTCAGTACTGTTCCCAGCATTTTACTCATCGCTTAAGGGTTTTCGTGTTCTACTTAAGTCAGAATATTTTTGTTGTCATTATTATATTTTCATTGAAATGAAACGAACTTTCACAGCGGTGTATGCAGAAAGAATGGATATTGTAAGGGATCTAATTTGGTATGGAATGGATCTAAGGATATTTCAATTCTTTCAGAATGCTAAGCAGAAGCCTTTCTTTAGGCAATCGGAAAGTGAATCCGGGGAGGAGCACCAAAGTCGAGCGGATCAATCCAAAGCAACACTGCCTGCCCCTCAGAGCAGCTTGTTTGATAAACTCATCTAAAGACTGACTCAGCGTCATTGTTCTTCCAGCCTGTCTTCAAATAAAGTTATTCGCATTTGAGTCCCCGGAGTACTGATTTAAAATGACTTCTTACAAATAACGCGTGTCCTTGGCAGGGGTAGCACAAGAAATAGAGGAAATAACAGCGATGTGGACAGCAAAGAGAATGACAAGGCTTGTACACTTTACCGCAAACCTGCACAGTATCTCACTGTGTGTGTGCTTGTTTGTGTGTGTGTGTGTGTGTTTTGTTTTGTGGAATGGCACATTCAAGCAAAGCACAACTTTGTCATGCATCCTCTGACAAGTACTCACTCATTTAATGTGGTAACCACTACAGAATAAGCCAACTTCAACTACCGCTCTTCCAATTCTCAAACGGGAATAAAACTTGACCATGTATATCCTGGCCAATGTGCTGTGAGAAATAAGTCTAAAGAAGAACCAAGGGCTCACTCTGCTTCTAGGCATACTTATTCTACAAACTGGAGTGCCCGTACTTTTTTATACATGCTTTTACATTGATTGACGCCTAAAACATGTTTACCAGACATTTAAGGCTTTCTACGCCTTCTCCTGACATTGCACTATGCCTGCCTGTAAAAGCAAGGCACAAGTAAAGCTTCTAGAAGGTTGCGTTTAATGAGCGGAAGCTCAAAATGTCTGTTTCAAACAATCCTCAATTTCTCAACACCCAATATTGTCGCATTGGCAATTTCCGAAGCCCATCGTTGGAGTCAGTGAAGTAATGTTAGTGTGATAATAATAATGTTACGCTACCTTGCTCATCACAAGCCATCCCGTACAAAAAAAATTATTGAGAAGACATTGAATTATTATTGGTCAATGTTGAGTTTTTCATTGAGGAATTGTGGAAATTTTGTTGGAGAATTGTTGGGCTGACTGTTGAGTGGCCTTGAATATTGACCACTGAAATTTAATTGAAACACCATTGGGTGTCTCAATGTTGAATAATTGTTGAGTTACCATTGAAATTCCACTGCGCTTAAACGGCTCGTTGTGTTCATTTCGTTGAATGGTTGTTGGGGTACCATTGATGCTGCATTGAATTGACGTTGTGGTAGTTCTGTTGACCTGTTGTTGAGTTATTGTTGTCACAGCCCTGAAAAGTACATTGTGCCCCAGTTGAGATGGCATTGAAATTTCAGATGTCTCCATTTAAATATGATTGACATTTCGTTGGGCTAGTGGATTCTTATTCATATATTGAAATTGCTTTGCTATTCACACTTGCATGCCCCGGTGCCTGCTCATAACTTTCACAAACACAAACAAAAGCAAAGGAGAGACTGATCAATTTGAAGTACCTTTATTTACACTAAAGATGCGTGCCCATGAAACATTATTACAGTACATAAGGCACCACTACATTGAACCTGGAGACATAGGCTAGTACCTACAGCCCTCTAAACAGTGTAAATACATCTGAAAAAACCTATACATATGAATTCAATCAAAACGATCATTGTGGTCTTCACTTGAGAATTAAGTTTGTGAGTAGAAGGCAAAGCAACTCAAAAGGCAGGGCTTAAGCATACCCTTTTAACGAACTTTGAACACATGAACACTTGAAGCTGCTTGCGTGTGAATACACACAAGACATCTGAATACGTTACATTAAAATGTTTCACACACTAATCCATCACAGGAACAGTTACGGCTGAATGTGAGAAGGCAAAATAACAGACTTGAAACAAATGACTTCACGTAAATATATACAAGCTTTAGCACACGTCTTTTTGTCTTCGAGATGTATATATCTTCAGGTTGTCCAATTATTCTATAAAATAATATCACTCAGCTTAGCTATTAATTGATGAGACATCATTTAGAAAGTTGTCGGGCATGGTGAACATCTGAATGATCTTTCTGACGAGCCAGGTTTGCAAGAACAGTACACCATTTGTATACGTTAGATTGAGGTACAGAAGAGTTTGTTGGTGGTATTTCCTCAATTTAGTGACCTCATTTTCAGTTAATTTTTCTTGACTTGCACAAAGCTAATTAGGGCATTTTTTGGGCCTTTTTCATTATACACAGCAACTAAGTGGTACCTCAGTCAATAAAGAGATAAGGCAAGGCTAAAACCTTGAACGATAAGAGAAAAAACTAATTATTTAGCCCAGAAAATTGGTAGTAACACACGGCTAACACAATTCCAAAGTGCCAAATAGATGGTCACCTGCCCTTGCAGTATCAAGTACCCCAGAAATAGTCATAAAGGATTGGAAAGGTTTCAGTGACTGCACAGCCAGATTGGTGAGATAGTGAAAAACGCAAATGCGTATACGGAAAACCAATGACCTCATTTGCGCAGGTAAAATGTTATTAAAATGCTACCAGAATTTTATTGCATAAAATACATAAAAGTTGCATAAAAATTGGGACAATGCAGTAACAAAGACGAAGGGAGATACAGCACCCGTGTTGAAAAAAAAATTACAAGTGATATACATGCATATTTAAGCTCACGACAAATTTTCCTCCAATATATACAAGAAGAACACATGCACTGACTGCATAAAAGAAGGTTCCTGCTCCTAGAGAACGCAGCACAGTATAAAGCAGCGTCATGAGAACCGAAAACTAGACCTTGGTATGTTTAAAAGTACGAATACTTGCATACCTACAGGCATGTGACATGTCATGCCTTGAATGCATGAAATTCATAAATCTTACACAAATCAAGTTACCATAAATCTTATTGGTTTCCTCAGAGGACTCCTTGAAGTTGAACTAGAAAAATGTACATCAGTTTTGAAAAAACAGAGGAGATAAGACCCTATAGCGTTCTTCCTGAAATAAACAGCGCAAATATTTCATGTATCAATTCTATGGACACTTCACCGATTCGGTGTGCATTTCTGTTTGACAACCACCCTAACAGAGACGAGAAGGATGAACTAAGGTAGGAACACACATGAACGCTGACTCAACTAGACGTTTATTCGTGAAGACAAAGATTTTATACACATTGGCGAACTTCACAAAGAAACAGCCATGGATGTGCAGCAGAAACGGCCCGGCACAACAAAAAAGGACCGCAAGACATGTCCTGTAGAACAAACATGTGCGTCAAAAAAAAAAACAAAACATGAAAACTGAAAGGTTTGTCCTGTAATTGATATTAACGAGAAATACTGCAGCAACTCTTTCCCACTAAGGGTCAAAGAAATCTTGCTTATGAATTTTTCTTCGTGATCAATAAATAATTAATCCATAAGTCCTCTTGTGTTCTGGTCTTTGTGATGAAACAACCGTTCTTTCTGCTCTATACCTCAACACCAGAGGAGCTCCAGAAGCAATATTTATTGATCACAAACGAAACAAATGCATAACCAAGTTATCTGTTGTCCTTAGTGGGGAAGACTTGCAGTTCTCAAGAGTATTTCTCGTTGGGTAGTATCACTCATCTGACAAATATTTCGTTCTTTCCAAAGATTTGTTAGATAGTTCTCGTTTCTCACGCACGTTTATTCTACGACATGGCTCTTTCATATTTTTCTTTTCTTGTCGCTCGTGGCTGTTTCTACCACGCATGCACGGCTCTTTACCTTTGTCAAGTTGACCAGCGTCTTTAATACCTCTTTTTTCAAAAATAAACTTGCGCTCGTGTGTGCTCCTACCTATTTCGTCGTCCGTCGTCCGCCTCTGTTCGCGCTGCTGTTTCCAGTACGCACATATCACTTGGTTAGGCTGGTAAACATTCTCGCAAGCAAAAGGAAATACCTCCCAAGCCAGAGCAAATCGAAAGTAAGCCTTCACAGCGTCCATGCGGCAGGTAGTACACCCCACAGCAGCACAAAAAATAGTTAAAAATCCCACTTGATGTAGAGTGGCAACAGAGATGCGAGCTTGCTAGTGAATCAGCCACATATCAACGGGTGTCTCTTGCACGACGCCAAGCTGCTCTTGACGTAGAACACTTTAGCATGTGGGTATTTGCTGCTTGCGTAACCTGCGAGAAGGGAATGCGGACAGAAAATGAGATTGCGCGGATTCAGAATCTGCCACACACTGCACAAACTACGCACAAAATAGAAGTACACACTATACTGGCAAGTAAAAATTTGCGACTCTTTACGAGTGCTGTCTAGAAAAGGAAGAAATGGGTTGCTACGGTAAATGTTAGCTAAGACACGCACAGCGATGTTTCACGGCGGGGAGAAATATTCCCGGCTGTCGCAGAACCAAAAACCACGCGACAGTGCATAGCCGATACCAAGCAGATATCGAATCTTTGGGTAGAAGTCCAGCAGAAGGAATGACCTAAAGATAGCCGAGAGCGATGCGAGCGTGAGCGTGCCTGTACGAGTGAGAAGATGCACCGCTTCTTTGAAGCTAGCCGCTCCGGCGTGTCACCGATCATCCCACGGGATTTGTGTGCAGAACGTCGTGTATACGCCCTTGCGCGTTTTACGCGGTAGCGTCTGCGCAGTGAGCTAGCTTCATGCACGCGTCATTCTTCACCGCGCAAACGGTGCTCGAGGCGGCAACGCGCCGAGTGGCGCTCCTTTCGCTTCTGCAAGCAACGCACATTCGGATCGGTCCAGCTCAAAGAGGCAGCAGAGAACGGTGGCATGTTTCGGTTATCGCCAATTAAAATTGTACAGTACGCCTTCAACGGAAACGCGCCGCGCTAGATAAAGATGCTTACTGCGGACGTTTCGGCGGTGATAGGCGATAAGGCGAGCCCGTCGGCGTCTGTGTTCTTTGGCGACGTCGTCACCACACCTCTGTTCATTTGCGCTGTGTATCCGTGTACAGTCACCGCGCGGCAGCTGCGACTTATCGGTTGGCCGTTCTCCGCAAATTCCAAAGAGGCGAAATATATCTTGCGGTGCGCCCCATCATTAGGCGCAACCTAAATCTAGGCGCGCTTAACCGCTACGGCACAAAAGGTGATCACACTAACCGTATGGTATACGATGAGCCACTACGGATTAAAAAAAAATAATTATGATGTCCTACGTGCGAAACCAACGATCTGATTATGAGGCAGGTCGTAGTTGGGGACTCCGTATTAATTTTGACTTCCTGGAAATTTTTACGTGCCTACAATGCACAATGCACGAGCGTTTTTGCATTCCGCTCCTTTGGAATGCGGCCGCTGCAGGGATCATATCACGACCACGAGCCCCAAATTGCCACGGCGGCCGCCTTAGTTACGAAATGCGTAAGCGTGACGTGCAACACCGCCTTCCGGTACGAGTGTGGTACAAAAGTAGCACAGCTGCACACCTGCTGCACAATTATTTGTGGCGGTTCTCCTAAGCTCGTAGTGTCTGCCTAGATACCTTGAAAGGCAGCGCGCCTCTCACGTGTCGGAATGCGATAACAAGCGCTTAGACGACCCACGCGAGCCCCTATGAAAGATGACGTGACCATTGTACAAAATTATCACTGCTCAGAGAAGCTGATCTTTATGTTCCAATTGTGTTCTCTCATACAAATTAAGGAAAGGTCATTAGACAGGAACAAATGAAGCAATGCAATTTTACACACGTGGGGCGCCGCTGCCTCTTCGCCTACTATATTTCAACCGAAGTGACGGCGGCAGCGAGCGTTAGTATCGCGCGCATTAGCTCCGGGGCATACGGTTTGCTTCGAGAAAGTGAACGGTGTGCTTAACATCTCACGCTTGTCAATGTCAAAATAGAAAAAAGGCTACGCGCGCAAGAAAACGAGATTACTTACCTATCTGCAGAAGTTCGGCTGCGACTGTTTCGCGGTGCCTTCTCTCCAACAGGCATCATGACCTCTGCCGCGCAGCTCATCAAAACAGCCAGGCTCGCACATCAATCGAAGACAGGTAGCTGGGTCAGCCAACGACTTCAACGGATAAACGTCCCACTTATCGTCGTTAAAGCATTTCAATAAAATGTGCGTCATGATGTCCGAAAAGAAAAAATATTTTCATCAAAAAGCACGATGCGTGATTCACTACACAACGGCAACCAACTAACTGAGTCCGAAAGCCGTTCACAGCTTCACTATCGTATGGAGTTATAAAAACCTTTCAAACACAACGTAACCACAGAGAAAAACCACTAAATAATTAGTAATAATTTTTCATCCACTAACCTTCATGAAGTTTTAAGAACAACCTAATTTGTAGCGTAAACAACAAATACTACGACCAATATATGCGACTACGAAACTAGCGGTAACGATGTGTACTGTTGCAAAAGTGTGCTCAAAACGAAGCTGCAACGGTTGCAACCGTATAGTAACTCTATGGTTGCAACCGCGTGCACACACACACACACACACACACACGCGCGCGCACACACACACACACACACCCGAACGCCACCTTGACGTTTGTATTGCCACCTAGAAATAAAAATTACTACTAATTTTATTGTTTTTGCAAAAGTAACGCTGCTAGAATAGTTTATAGCACCTTTGCAGATGACGAGGTGACAAGTAAGGTATGATAAGAGTCCGTGACCTGTATCTCTTTCATTCCCCTTTGCTGTTCTTCTATTTAACTGAACATACGGGACCTGTCCTGCAGGCATGGGAGACGGGAGGACGACAGTTCGGCGAGGCTCAAATAAATCGCATGCTTCTTGCAAGGCGAGAGTCGGGAGCAGCCGCAGATACAGCAATTATCTGCGATACTGTTGCGGCTGTTTCTGAATCAGAAGCTCTTTGAAGTCAATGGTTATAGCGGCTGCGCGCTGCGATCTCAAAGCGTGTTCGTTGTTTGATCTAGTACCACGGCCGTTGGATAAAAAAAGCTATATTTACTTTCAGGACAGAGGGTGCGACGCAGGAAATTCGAAGATCTTTCGCGTGCATGTTTGCAGCGTGTGCGCCGCTTGCATCCTACGGTTCCCACAGAGCATCGGATGCTCGAAGGTAGCGTCGTCGCGTGTCGGCGTCCGTCTTATCGCCGGCCGCGCTGCCGCCGTGTCAACTTTTGGGGAACTCCACATGCGCGTAGTCACCGCGTTTGCGAGTGAACTTCGCATTTTTCTCCTCCCCGAAACGTGCTCATTCTGGATCGTACCAATTGCTATGTCATCTAGTGTATGTTAAAACGACGATGGCATTTGTACACCGGCGAAGAAATAAATCGTTATGAACTTGGGCGGTCATGAAGCTTGTCTAACGCTGCAGTTTTTACAGAGCGAAAACGGCTACGAATGTGGGGCGGTCCCGGAGATAGGCGCTTGAAAGCGCCAGCTGTAGCGACTGCACGAGGAAGTGGCACGCTGCGCACGCGCCAAGCATTTCAGAACTTACTGGCTTTCGAACAATAGGAGCATGCGCGTTCGTGGCCTAATGGTTAGAGCACCGGGCTCGACGGCCGACGTTCAATGCCACCCCATCAGTCACACATTATTTTCTTTTTATGTAAACGAGGCGAAAGAAGAACCTACCTGCCGCAAAGTGACAGGAATGAAGTTGGAACGCTTCGCATCAAATTTTTGGAATGTCTTCATACGCGAGTCCTAATTATTGTATACTGGACTCAACTGCTACACAACAGCAACAAAAAAAACAACTACAAAAATCAACACAAATTACCCAATAAATTGTTTATTGAGAACACTGAACGGTAATATTGTTGTGCAAGTGTTGAGCGAACTCAATTGCTTTTGAAAATTTGTTGAAGTCCGTTGTTTCAACAATTCCCTAACAATACATCAATGGTTAATCAACAGTCCTTTTTGTACGGGATCGCAGCAAACGTCGACGAGGGCACTGTTGCAGTTTTTAAGGGCAACAGAATTGGACAAGCGGCTGTAGCCTGAACAGATGTTTATATTGCTGCAAGTGTTACTGTGCTGTGCGGTGACAGTACGCGGTGACAGTGACCGATTGTGATTGTGTGTCTATGCTCGTTTCTTTCTTTATCTCTACTTCGTTATCACTTTAGCTCCCCCTCCCCTCTTTCCCCTGCGTAGGGTAGCAAACCGGATGTTCCCCGCTTGTTAACCTCCCTGCCTTTCCCCTTTCCTCTGTCTCTCTCTCTCTTTCTTTCTCTACCTTGTGCATAAACAAGGTAGCGTATTTATACTAAGCACCTTGATTACTAGTCAGTGTGGAAACTTTTTGGTGCATTTAGTGTCCTTGCTTTGCATAAATGCTGATTTTCCATGTTTGTTTAATGAAAACAGAAGGAATGTAAAATAACAGAATTTAAAAAAAGAAAACAGACGAATGAGGACATGCCGACGACCAATTTCAGGCAAATTTTAGCTTAAAGACAAGTTTGTTATCCAAAATATTTTCTTTTGCTTTGCCTTTACATAGCGTGTACCTTTATACAAAATTTCTTTTATCAAAACAGAGTAATAATGTGAAATCACGTACAAATTAAAAACAGACAACCGACGAATATAGGAAATCTCAGGCAGACCAGTTTCCAGAAAATTACTTTTTTTCAGCAATAATATTATTACGGTATAGCGGAAACGCCGTAGGCTGGCTTCACATCGCCTATGTAAGCGTTTCCTTTGTCGTGCTTGGGTGCTCCATCTTCTGCCTTCTCGGCACATTCACTAGGATTGTGTTAATGGGTGAACAAACTTTCTCTTCACAAGAAAGCGTCATCTCTCTGTCGATCTCCTAGATCAATTGGCGTTTCACATTTCTGTCTTTGAACAATGAGGCACGTTAAAGCCCGCCAAGGGATAATGTAGCTCTCTTCTCGCGTAAATTAGTCTTCCTCCAGCGCTACAGGTACATAACATCACAGCTTCGGATCCTAATTCTCCTCCACTGATAAAAAATTCTGCGTAGAAAACAAAAACAAATATTCGTGCTTCTGTGCAACCTAGGCGTTAACTGTTTAGAAGGCACCTAGGGAAGCCCTTGGAGTAAGTCTTTCTGCGTTACTAATTTCGGTAAGTAAAGCGCAGGACTTCCGCACTACGGTGATTTTCGTCGCTCCAGCGGTGATTTCTCGCAGTTCTTCCTGGTAGGAGCAATGAACCAAAACATTGTTTGAGCCGTGCTAGAAAACTATCTTTCCAAATTACTAGAAAAAGAACATTGTTTCTGTCAGAAGATGCCTGTTAGGCCAGAAAAGTCGGGAGAACACTAAGACTAACGTCGACGCCGCATTGAATTTTCCGTATTGGCTCGCGGTGACGTCATCGACATTGACGTACTGTCCTCGAGCCCAGCTAAATCTTTTTTCGCTAAAGTTAATTACATTGCATTTTAAAATAGCGACAGACTGAACCTAAAAAGTTCGAAGAACTTTTGGTATACCACAACGACCAAATGCGAAAAAGCTATTTAGAAATTTCACACTTGAAACAGAGAGTCAGGACACTGCCATCCCGTTTCTGCGTTTTTGGGCGTGAAACTTCAAGGGCCGAAACTGTGAACCATAATGGTTCTCTGTTACCGCGAAATTAACAAAACTTGACTGCATCAGCTTTACCAATCGGAACCAATTTACTAGTGCGTCTCCTTAGTCTGACTTTATTGAAAGTATGGGCTTCATGGACAGCCTCTTAAGAATCTTGGTGCATGATTCGCGAGCCATGGCCAGGCCCGGACAAGACAGCACTGAGAAGCTCGCATGGTGTTTTCCTACGTTCGGGTTTAGGGCAGACTTGTACATGCTAAAGAAAAAATCAACCATGCACAATTGCAACTACTTCTTCTGAAGAAGCAGTTTTTTTACTGTTAGCAATTACTGTACCGCTAATATAATTGCGCAATTACTCAAAAGTAGCTCATCATTTTAATAAGAGGAAACTTTAGCTCGGACCTGACTCCGATGCCGCCTAATATATGCATGAACAGCGAAGAAACGTCTTTAACGCGATAGCGTTAGGGGCCCCGCGTCGCGGAAAATCCGGCGGCGGCGCCCAGCATCCGACGTCATTTCGGCAAAAATTGTTTCGGACCATGCATACCCAACCACTCAGGCACTCCATGTAGTGCAAGGAAGTTGCTGAACTAATTGAATTTCTCGAACTAACATACTTCCAAAAAATTGTAAAGTACGACTTACACAGAACCTACACACACAAATGATAGCGTCGGATTGTAATTTTGATATACTAGGAAACGTAATTCTGGCGCGCTAATGAAAAACACGCACACAAACCCGTTTTCCAGCGTTTATGCCATTCATAGAGCGACCATTTCTAATGCATGAGGGCAACTCAAATGAAAGGGAGCCAAGCCACCCCGGCCGCGTAACAATGGTTCGATCTATTATTTTCGATTCATGCGTGTAGCATAGAGGCATATCTCATATACAAAAGTGACTCCCAGGTGTGAGGATAAATGCTCTTTAATGCTTTCATACACTGTGTTGAACAAGGTTGCCTGACATAATGGACGCTACAAAAGCTGGGCAGCGTGGTGTCGTGAGGTTTTTGACAGCTGAAGGTCAAAAGAAAAATAAATTATTTGTATGGCTATCGTGTACGGTGAACATTACATCGCATTGGTCAACGTTGGAGCAAACGGCTCAAAGCAGGACATGAATGTTGCAAAGATGATCCAAGACCGGAATAAAGCCGCCATGCAATCAATCCGAACACAATTTCAAAGGTTGGCGAGCTGATTACACAAGACTGGATGATAAGCATTCATGAACTGGCCGAGCGCGTGAACATCATTCGCGGTTTGGTTCACACCATAATTCATGACCATCTCGGTTATCAGCTCTTGTGTGCGCAATGATGCTCAAGATAACGAACCAGTCGCTAGAAGACGGAGAGCTTCGGCGCTGCCTTGACTCATCTGATCCATTATCACAATGAGGGTGACGACTTCTTGTCTGTAATTCTGACCGGGAGCGAATCATGGTGCCACTACTACGAGCCTGAAAAATGACGGCCAAGCCTACAAGAAAGTAAAGGTCCTCATTTCCGTCGGAGACGTGCTGCTGACTTTTTTTTTCGATCGTTAGGGGCCAGTACTGATCGAACATGCTAAACCTTGAGAGACTATCAACTCTTTCCGATATTGTGAAACGCTGGATCGGCTGCGTGTGGGAAACAAGAACAAGCGACGTGGAAAATTGACGAATGGAGTTGTCATGCTCCAACGCAATGCCCCTCCTCACGTCACTGATGTGGTTGACACAAACTGGCAAAGTTCAAATGGGAAACGCTGCAACGTCCGACAAAGAGCCCAGACCTGTCGCCTTGCGACTTTCATGTTTCCGGGTAATTGAAAAAGCATCTCAAGGGAACCAGATTCGTATCGGACGATGACGTCAAAGCCCCGCAGTAAAAGGCGCGTATGATGATGCCGAGCCGCCTCGATTGACAAGGTCTATCTTTGTAGAAGTGATTGCTCAAATGCCTACTCTGGTTGCTACCTTTAATCTCGTACCTGCATGGATTTCGCGTCTGGACGCTTGTGTTCGTTCGCCCGAATTTTGAACTTCCATTGGACTGCGTACTTTGTGTGCATTTGTTTCTCATGTATGTTGAAATGTAATGTAACAATATTTGTTTGACTCTACTCATAATTCCCTGCAATAAAGAAGCAAAAGACTGACAGTGGCTGAATCGGTTAGCGTGGTGATCTCGCAACCCGGAGGTCGATGGTTTGAATACGCAGCCCGAAAAGCAATTTTTACTTTCGCGCTGCTTGAGTTTTTTTCGTATGGCAACACCAACACAGACCTCGACATGAGTGAGGTAATACAAGCTTCGCCTAAAAACACGGGACCTTCCCCGAGCGAGTGATGGGTGGAGAGCGGAACGAGTGGCGCGGACAGAGAAAAACAGGTGTTGCGTCGTTGATGTGACGCGGCGGTTGCGGCTACAGTCGACGGTGAAACGAGGAGACGACAATGGAGGACGCTCGCCCTGGGCCAAGCGGATTGCGTGGTAGGCCACGGAAGTAGGCTGCGACCTTAGGATGCTCGGCAAGTGAGAAGGGAGGTGCGACGTGCGAAGCGGTGGGAGCAAAACGCTCGACCGCGAGTGTTGCTTTCCGCTACTAAGAGGATGCAACGTTACTATGTTCGGCTTGTGTTACACGTTTGTACCACTCACTAGCTACAAGAATGCTGCACCTTTAGGCAGTGTATTAAGTGATCGCATGTGTCGTTGACGAAGTCGACCTAAATGTGCCACACGTGTACTCCACACTGCGGCTCGTTATGTCATGCACGAATTTGATTGTGTAACCTAAAGGGACGGCCGCCAGGCAACATAAAAAATTTCGGTTATACGCTGGAAGTTGTTGCATGCCCTCTACGGATCGCTCTGCCACAATATTTTTTTTTCAAATTGGTTCATTAATAGCCGAGATAGAAATATTTCATTACAGGGAACTAATCATTGCAGGAGGCGAGAACCAGTGCCAAGAGAGACACTCTCTCCACTTCCCTGTCTAGTCTCGGCACGCGAAATTCCTCCCTTGCGTTCTCCCATACCGGAGCCAGAGGATACGGGCCATACGGGCCCCGCGTTCATTTATTTTACAGCGAAGCTGTTTATGCGGACGAAGTTCGCTTAAAAGGGGCCACGTGACCTAGCGGCAGAGAAAGAGAGGAGCTCAATAGGGGGAAAAGGATTGGAGTTACCTCTTTCACCCTGTTAGAGTGCGAACGTATACGCGAATCCTATACGGTTGTCACACGGTGCATTTTCTGGGATGGAGCCAGATCGGCATCGCATTTATCGACTATTGATTCCAACCTGCCACGAAAGAAACAAATGTTACGCTGGCGGTTTTCGGCCAACGAACAGTGCCCAGCGATGGAAACGCGATCCTAGGAGCGCGTGGCTGCCGGTACGTGTTGCGACAGCAAGAAGTACCGACAGCTACGTCAATAGTCAAACCAATCTAACCAATCGTCAAAATGATTGCAGCGCCCGCATCTCCAGTGGTGGGCCTTGCGCCCAATATACGGAACTTTAGATTAGTGGTTCCGCACATTCCATCCCAGCTACAACTATGGAAAGAACCGCGAGTAGTGCGTACTATACTGAGAAAGAAGTTTCCTACCACGAGGGTCAGCGCAAAAAACAAGAACAAAAATAAACACTGGGCGAACCGCAAAAGTAAGCACTCTTAAAGCATGCGGACTACGCGAAGCGCGCAAAAGCGAAATTGAGGGGAACGAATGATGACGCAGAAGATTTATAATATCGACTGCTTGTGATCTTTGACTTGCATGGTATAACACTCGTTGTCACTAACACAGCTTCACTGTTAGATCGTTTTCACGGAATGGAATGGACGGTGATTTTTTCCCTAGGGTCCTTTTTTCTTTTTTTTGGCGCGGCGCACTTTCGCTCATGGTGTCAAGCGCGAGTTGTCCCGTTTTGCGCAGCGCACAATATTGCGTGCTCTCTACGACAACACATTACTAGCAGCATAAGTCGGTGCTCCACGAATACTGAGGCCGACAGACGCGGATCACAGAGCATGATCGCGCGCCAGAACGCGTAGTAAATGACATAGTTTCGTTGTGATTGCGCGCGACTGCACGACATGGGAACAAGCAGGAAGGCGGGACTTAAAGCAAACAAACAAAAAAAAAACACATTGCCCCTTCCAGTCCGCGAAGATAATCCAACAGCGAAGCTGTGTTAGTTACACCGAGTGTTATACCACGCAAGTCAAACTTCGCAAGCAGTCTTCGCAATCATTACGCACAGACTTGCGTCAGGTTGTGCTCGAGTCAGATCCTGCCGCAGACCGTGCGACTGTGACCAAAGTCTAAATGCAGGAATTCCCGCTTGAAGCGAGCAGTGGCTCCACCGTTCAGCATGGTTGCCTCTCTATATTGACGCCGTTCTAGAGCTTCTCGTTCGCGGAGCCCAGGTTCTTCATTCCGACGCCGTCGATGTGTTTCCGCGTCTCGGGCGCGCACTCCGGGATCGGCCTCCCGGCACTGCAGTTCAAACTAGGCGCTCTGGCGCGCAGCTCGGGGTCGGCACTACGACGATGATCCCGTTCACGAGCCAAATATCGCTGACGCTCGCGGTAGGCAGCTTCTTCCTTAGAAGTACGCACCACTCGCTGTCTTTCCATAGTTGTGGTGCGGGTAGCAGCACCCGCCCGAGCAGCACCCGCTCGCGGTTCTTCAAAATTAAATTGCTTCAATTTTAAATCTGCCCGTCACGTAACAGAATGAATGGCTGAAACCCCGTAAACGACGACAGAAGAGAAGTGAAATTCTACGCTGGAATGCCGAGTTGCAACGGAGCCAGCTGTGGAAGAAGACGACGACGAACGTGGGAGCAGTGGCACGAGCACGTACGCGTGGTAGCGCGGAGGGGTGCCGACGAGCCAGGTGGGGAAGAAGGCGACGCTCGAGCCATTGCTGATGGTGATGGCCTTAGCGAAGTCCGACAACGACGGCACAGGGGGCACAGGGTCCGCATAAACAGCTTCGCTGTAAAACACACAGATATTCGGTTTGTGTCTTGTATTACTTCTCTGAACACGTTTCGTCTAATGAAGCTATACAGAATAAACAAATAACAGATGTTGCCTTGAATAATTCCGGAAATCACGTGCCACTATGAGCAACATCACTGCGCTGCCATGTAGTGATTCTTGCGTGATGAGGACATTTCAATCATTGGTACCTGGTTACTTGAAAAGCGTGCGTTTGATTTGGGTGCCTGGCCATAAAGGACTAATCATTAATGAAATTTCAGACTGTCTAGCCAAGGCATCGATAAGTGGCCCGATTCTTCCTTGCTGCCCTTTGACTGCTTATGTTACTGCAGCTAGATTTCGCAGGAGTATCATTACACAGTCCGTATCAGGCTCCGCAATTACTAACTCTGAGGATTACGGACATCTCCTGCACCCTTGGAACAGAGATTTTTGCCGAACACGGAAAATTGAAGTGTCCATCACGAAGCTGCGCTGCCGTATACCTGCATTGAACTTCTACCTCCACAGGTCTGGTCTGGTCCCCTCACCATTATGCTCATTCTGTGGCGAAGCGGAGACAATCGACCATTTCTTGTTGTCTTGCAGACGTTTTTCTATTATAAGAAAACGACTACTCGAAATGCCGCTTCGCTCTATTGGTCTAACTTTATCAGTGCCTGTGATCCTATCTTTTGGAGCCTCCATTGTTGGGTTCAGCCACAGAAATGTTTGCTTGGCGATCCAAAATTACCTAATTGAAACCAATCGTTTTCCATGTTAGATTGATCGTTCTCCCTCCCTACCATAGCTTTCTTTTATTTCTTATCTATTATTAATTATTATTGTTATTATTATTATTATTTTCTTATACCCGGTTTTCATCTGATTATCTATTTTTTTTTCTCCAGACACAAAACGTTTACTTTTAAGCTCACACGCCCAAATTGTTAACTCCCTTGTTATCATTATTATTTTTAGGCGCCTAATTAAACCGCCCGATTCTTGGCCAATCCCCCACTGTGGGTATGTGCCACGGCCACGTAGGACAACAACAACAACAACAACTACGTCGGCGCATGTGGGCGAATATCCGTCGCCTTTCATGCCGGGAGCGCGGCGCCCGCGAGGAGAAAGGCAAACGACGTTTTTCAGCTCTTTTCGCGGCACGTAGCGTTGTAATACTTAGCAAACACGATTGTTAGCGCACATTGTATGCGCAGCGCTTGCGATGCATTACCAAACGTGCCGCAGGTTTTCGCCTTCAAGTGTTACGGAGAGTGTACCACGCTGCCCAACTTTTTTTTTACGACTTACAAGTAGAACAAAAGCTAAACTCGTCTACGAAGCCAGCCGTGTCGACTACGTGCGGAATATGTGGATTGCTGCCGTCGGCATTCCTGGCCACTGCATTCCTGAAACACTCATAAAACGTCGTCTGCATCCGCAACCCTAGTAGGAACGTAAACACTGTTGGTGTCATTTTAATTCAGGAGCTGTATTATGTGAGGTACCGTTTCGTGATCCATTTTCTCCGTCATTGGCTCCGACTCTGTTCCAACAACACGCGCTTCTCGCGAGACCGATCTCGCTAATGACAACGTCTGAGGCACGTGCAAGCCAGTGAGGAAACAGGGATGTTAGTGAAGGTAAAACTTGCATAATACGGCCGTAGTATATGTGTCACAATAAATGTCAACCATAATTTTTATGATATCTCGGTGCTGACCCGGACTAGACTCTTCTTTTTTTTTTTCTTAATGGGGTTTTACGTGCCAAAACCACTTTCTGATTATGAGGCACGCCGTAGTGGAGGTCTCCGGAAATTTCGACCACCTGGGGTTCTTTAACGTGCTACTAAATCGAAGTACACGGGTGTTTTTGCATTTCGCCCCCGTCGAAATGCGACCGCCGTGGCCGGGATTCGATTCCGCAACCTCGTGCTCAGCAGCCCAACACCGTAGCCACTGAACAACCACGGTGGGTGCGGACTAAACTACAAGAGCGGAAAATGCTCACGTAGGCCAGTTCGGCCGTGTACAACGTGTCACTTGCGTTTTTTTTTTTCCTTCTATTCCACCTTACGATATTTGCGGTGTTTTCTTCTTTAAAGCAGGCCAGTATTGTTACACCCGTTTTGTTTAGATTTTACCCTTTTGTCTGCAAGCAGCAGACAACTTCTAGGCGTGTCTGCTGACTGCCGGATATATTTTCTGATAATATTAACAAGGGAAAAATGTGGCGCCACCAACAGTGCAAGTTTCCTAAGGAGCGTTGTGGAGCCTTTGCATTGGCGGAATATTGCTGTTCGACGCTTCGTCTCGAACGTGGCTTGGCCAAAACATTGTCATCCTTGCACAGATAAAGCGCTGTTACTCTAATATCTTCATATAGTGCTTTCATTCACCCGTATTAAGTCTTTCAATAAAGTTTAATCAGCTTATCTGTATAAGCAAGCGGTGACGAACAAATACTGATAACAAACCGCAGCAAAGTGAGCGCAGACATTGCAGCATGTCCTCAAACTTTAGCGGCCCGCCGGCGTGTTTTATGTTTCATTTCATTTTACGACCAAGCATTAGCGCTCATCATTGCAAAAGAAATGCGTGCGTGCGTGCGTGCGTGCGTGCGTGCGTGCGTGCGTGTGTGTGTGTGTGAATAATACCAAAGAAAGAGCAGCTGTTATCTACAGTTACAGTAGATAGGGAATCATCGTGAAACTGTTCTAGGTCAGACGTGCCTTTAAAGCGTCCTTGCTCAGCGAGAATGATGCCGATCCGAAACGACCACATCCCAGCAGTGCCATGCACACTACCGCGGCTCAGAGCTAGTTTCCGCAGGGTATTGTAGCAAGAAACTCTATGCACAGCGGAGCCGGCGCTCCCGCACAATGTAAACGCGCCGCTGCTACATCGTACTGTCGCTATAGCGCAGCCCTGAGACGCTCTCAAAAAAACAAGTCAGCCTCGAGCTCGGGTGTAGCGAACAGACAGAAGGTATGCTTTGGCCAGCGAACCAGTTGTATCGAAACTTCACGCCGCTTCGTCCGCCAAGGACACGATAGCAAGCCATAAAACATTTTTCCCGCCACGTTGCCTTAGGGGTACCGATACAACAGTTGTGAAATCGACTCACAATCGACTCACACCACCCTCGCCAATCTGCACGAACACATAGAACTGGAGACCACTTTTAAAAAACTATATCATTATTATAACATCTTAGAATTACAGCATAATGCTATATATATATATATATATATATATATATATATATATATATATATATATATATATATATATATATATATATATATATAATACAAAACGGGCATGCGAATTGACGCTTTGCCGGAAACGCAGATCGTAACAACATATTTAGATTTATACTCTTCGGTGAAATAACCTGCACTACCCGCACAGCGTAGGTTAAATATTGCAAAAAGTTTCAAGTGAAAATGTATGTTGCGTCATCTCTTGGAGGCGACATGAAGTGCCTTAGGTAGGGCCGTCAGCCCACTGCCCCTATTCTCGCACACTGTGCTGCTATGGCTCAACACCTGACATCAATCATGGTAGGTGTTTGGATTAATGCGCTTCTTCCTGCTGTTACAGTGTATATTTATTGAAGTAATTGAATAGAGAGGCTGGAGTAAGCGAAAAAGCTTTTGGCTTTCGATAACAATTACCTACTTCCATATGAAGCCAACTCGCTAGTGGGAGCGTGCGCAGGAATTAAAGATTGCCCACCCTGCACATCGGTGTCGTAGCCATCGGGTCTCGCTAATTTGAAAACGTTTTGAACAGTCAGCTAGCATACAACCGCGCATAAGGCCACAGGAGATATTATTCATTGGAAGACGCGACAGATTTCGTGCTGTAGTATATTCTCTGCAATCAGACGACAAACGAGGGGCATAATCTTCCGGAGAATTCACCGCTTGATGATTGGCTGCTATATCCCCCTCATTCTCACAAATTTTTCATACTGCCCAGTTACTGACGTTGCAGCAACTGAACAGGACGAGTTTGGAACAATGATATCCGATCGCGCCCCAGGCTTGTAATCGGCAGCCATGCACGCGGTGCTTTACGCACAGTGCTCCACTACGAAAGAAGGCTCCACCATGGCCGCCTTGCCAGATTAGGCGTTCCAGCTTGTGTCCCGGTGAGCGAGCTGCTTGGTGACGCAAATCATAGATGGCATGAAAACTTGTTACAAGCACCCAGAGCTGCGTCTTCTACGGTGGTCCAAGCGCGTCATGGCGTGTAGCAAGGCATCGTGGGCTTTCCGTTTGTTTATAAACTCGTTATTTGCAGAGATATACGCGCATTTCTGCTGGTGCTGGCCTGCAGCTGTGTGTGTGCGCGCGCTGGTGAGTACTGCTTGGGATCTGCATAAGTTCGGGGGATATTTCATTGCCTTGAAACACATAAGAATTGTAAGTGCCAGTGTCTTGGTCGCGGCTGTTCGACTATCCGATTTAGTACCTTCGTGTGCGTGTACTGAAGCTAAATTTGTCAATGGAAACATATTAGAAGCTGCGGGCTGTCTGACGTTTGGTAGATTCACTAAATCAATAAGCAGATATTTGATATACTGCATTCCTTACTTGACTGTGTTTCATATCTTGTCTGTGTTCATGAACTTCAGTTTACGGCATGCTCAGACCTCTGTCGTGCGATGCTTCTGCCGGCATGCTACATAGCATATGAGTCTAGACACGCCGATTACATGCCAAGCTACAAATAAAGCTTTCAGTTATGCTTACCACGCTTTAACCTACTTATTCGGAAGCAAGCGGCAACAATGTAGTCATATGATTAAGGGTACAGAGCGGGCCCTCAGGCACATCAGCAACCGTTTGTTTTTGCTGGAACACTGCTTAAAACAACTGAAGTTTTTTTTTAAGTGTCGGTCGTGAATGTACAAGCAAACCTACATCCACGGGAGCAAATAGCATTTCGTATCGCTTCTAATTATATCAGTTTATTACCCGCGAGCACCATCAAAAGCCAATCTTCCACTACCGGTCCACTCAAACAGGACGTTGTTATTGCCTTTATGTAAAAGCGACGGGTAACTGCGGCGACACAGTAATCTATTTTTTTCTCGTTGAAATTGGCTCGTCGTGTCATCGCTCATTGCAGTCGCGATTGCAAAAACGCACCGCAATGATGCGCGACATTAAGCGGCAACAACAGCAAAACAGCACCATTTTGCCATTTAATATCTTGATAACTGAAATCATTCTCGATAAACTCGCCTCTCGGCTTGACCTCCGCACGGCGCCCCTAACAACGCCCACATAGAAAATATATCTGTACGATAACACAGAAGACAGTGCCTTGTTGTTGGAGACTCGAGCTGGTTGCCTAAGGACCAAATCGTACCGGAGGAAATACTCGCAACAAGTTGAGGCATGTGTATGCCGCATCTAAAATCCAGTGATCACACAGTACATCTCAATGGAATGCGAAGGGATTACGCCAGTAAGGTGCGCAGTAACGTACACTTTCCAGAAGCTCTTGCATTTAAAGTGGAAAGAAACCCCAACCTATCAGCAGTCGAAGTAAGCAACAGACATATGCAATATTGGTGGAAAAAATGCAACAAGAGATTTATATTACTGGATCCATTAAAAGGATAGGTAGTGGCATACAAGGTACATAGGGAAATCTTGAAGAGAAAACAGATGTGCACAAAAGTGCTCGAATGAAAAGCAAGTGTAAGTACCTGGAAAACACAAGAAGACTAGGTGACTATTTGTCAGCGGGCCGTTTCAAAGAGGACGGAAATAAAGCATCATCATCATGAACAGCTCGAGAACGAAGGCGAGGAAAGTGCCTTGGAATATCACGAAGACTGGAGGAGGTGACCGGAGGCAGAGAGCACGGTTGAATACTGGGTGCCTGTTATCGCTGGCACATTAGTTGGCCCATTTAGGCAAATATAGGCAAGTCAGGACGTTTGTACATTTTACTCCGTGGGCTCGAATATGCGACATTATAAATATCTCTGCCGTGCTATCTTTCAACGCACCAATGAAAAAAGTTTTTTATAGTTTTGTTTCATTGGTTTCTCTGTGTTAACTTTTTTAACTTTTTCGGTTCTCCGTAAACTCGCGAGGTGACAGAATGTTCGTGATAGGAGATTAAAACAGCGAATGATTAAAACAGGATGAGCAGATCACCTCCTACAGACAACTCTGAGTAATCCCGAAGAGAAAATTCAACGTCGCCCATGCTTGCCCTTTTCTTTGTTTCAGAAAACAGACCTTAATTACATTAGCCTTTCCATACGAAATATCTCTAGAAATGTTACCTGTAAGTAAGATGCTTACTTCTTCGCATGGTTGGTAACGTAGTTCAATATGTACCGTGGCATTCACGTGGCAAATCTGGGAACATTACCCGAGTTTTACTCTGATCGTCTTTATTGTAGGTAAGTGTCTTAAACCTTCACTAAAATTCTAGTCATCCATTCATCCGCCTTCTTGTATTGTGCTCTAAATGTCTATGTAAATATCCTTCCCTTAAGCGTGGTATTCTTAACGTATCAGTGCTCTTTTTCACGTCAGAGTGAAAACCAAATTTTAAAATTCAGAGTGATGCGAAAAGCAACAGTAGCATTTCGACATACGCACTAGCTGAATTACAGACACAGTGGCTTGATGCAACCATTTTAAGACGCCTCAAACCTCCTCTGTGGTTTAAACTCAGCTTCGTGAGATGCTTCACTATATTTGTATAAACTCCAGCCTGTCACTTCTGTGCTCCGTCACATGCCTTGCTTTTTCCACTTCGCTACCAGTGGCCACACTTGTGGACACTTTTTCTAAAGCGAAGTACTCCTTAGTGCAAGCCATTAAAATTGTGAGCCTTTCTGATGCCTGAGCATGCTTTAGTCAACTTCCTAAGGAGGAAGTCATATCTTGGCTGAGGCCTGCGTTAGAAAAATGAAGAGAAAAATGATGGCTCCGAGTGTTCTCGCAAATATTGCTCATACTAACAGTGTACCAATATGTGAACGCTTTTTCTAAAGCCACGTTCGCCTTGGTGACAACAGCGCTACGGCTCTGCACACGGCGAGTCGTGGTTGGCGCACGCCTGACCATCAACCGTGTTCCGGTTCAAGCTCGAAGAAACAGTTGAGAACAACCACCTGTACGCGGGGAAAAACATTTATTGTGCTTGTAACTAACCCTTCGAGCAGGTCATCTAGCTGTAGTTAAATCACTGGTCATTTCCTCGAAGAGAATACGCTAGCTTCCGACTTACCAGCTAGGAATACGAGCGACCGCGTAATCTTCCAAGGCAAAAACGTGGCTGGCTAACCATGCACGGTGAAACCGGAGCGGCGATGTAGCTTACATGGAGCCTCGTCTGTACATTTGTGATGTTGTAACAATTATCTTGGAACCAGTAAATATGAGTCTGTATCTGAACACTCGCCCCTTACTGGGTACAAGGGAGACTGGGCCGATAGGGACGGGCAACTCACGTCAGGCACCCGATGGCTATGACTGCGTTTGCGCTACCCTGCGTAACTCTTATGACGCCTCGTGTGGCGTTGGCATACGGCAGCTGGCCACCCATTTTGCTGCCGTCTTGTAATGGGCACTCTAAAATATATATTGTGGTACTGCTCCGTACGTTATTTGCATAAATATATTTTCTCCTTTTAAGAAATTTGGTGGGAATAATATTCCAGTGGATGTTAGGGACAGGGTCACAGCTGTGGACCTCAGCAAGACATATTTTTCCCTGTAAAATGAAGTCCCCATGTGGGACCGGTTTGCTTTAAAAACGAATAGCGTTGCCTACACTGAGCGGCTTGTCTTATCTAGTTGGCTGACAAGAGGTGACGATTACGCTCAAGTGCAGAGGGATTCAAGCCAGTGCACTGAAAATCGATAACCGGATGGCGAGGGTGGTGCTGGTGTCGGCGAGTGGTCCGATTCCTCTTACTTAGCTTGCAGTGGCTCGTTGAAAATCGCGGCTGCATGCAACGGAAGGTTCAGAATGCCATTAAAACGCATCCTCAGCAAAAAATAGTTGGCAGAGCGAGGTCATAAACGTGCCGAAAGTGCTTGAAAACGTTACACGGCCACGCAAAAATTTTATTGTATGCAAATAAACCCATGCTCTCCGGCAGGTACGAGTAACCAGTGCCTGAGCGATCGGCGGCAGCCATCTTTTATTCCTTTCGTAACGGAGGAGCTTGTGGCTATTCAGATAAACATTCACTTTGTTGGATACAAATGCAGCTTTAACACGTACTATTTTTCGCAGTGATAGCACAGCAGGTAGTGGTTGGTGAGCATTTACGTTATATGGCGTTGTTCCTTGGGTGTTGGCGGGGTGGGGAAACCTGACGGTGGGCGATGGCGATGCATGCCAATATTTCCGGCTTAGGTTGCGGTGGTTCAGGCTGCGCTTTGGGAACTCGTAATGGCCGTTCAAGGCCTCTGTGGTCAACATCTGCAATCAAGGCCACTTCATGTAATGGCGCTCGAAACAGTTTCCGTAGGCCCGCACACACAGGTGTTCTTGTTTTATTCCCTAGGTCAACGAATATGAGCACTAGAAGTTTGACGCAGCATGGCTTCATTATCCTCGTGTTATAACATCTGGTAAGCATTCCAATCGTCCTATCGATCTTTGTAGCCTTTGAAACAAATTCAGTGACTATCTTGGGTGGGCGGTGTATAAAAACGGCGATCTCTTCTCTTACACCACAAATCTAGAAGCGAATCAACTGTAGTTATTTCCTAACAAGTAGGAGTTTCCGTAGCCAAACGGGTGAGCCATCTCCGTAAAGATGGCTGTGTTCTTATTTGCTACGTTTACTGGGGCTTTTAGCAAAGTTACAGCACTTCCTTCGCGTACATTTGTGAAGGTCTTCAGAAAGCTTTTGTGAAACAGGTCTTACGTCGATAGAGTGAACTTCGTTCTCGAGCCAATTCCAAGCGCCCAGGGTAGCATTTAGGCGAAGGGAGGCTTATGGGCCTTCAGCCCTGCTCCCTTCCCCTCGAAATTCTGTTGCGCTTTCACCCACGGCGGCCAAGGAGGAACGCATTTTACTGCCGAGTTCGCCCAACCTCCTCTCCAGTACAAGAAAACATGTCGTCGCAAGGCAACCGTCCACCCCTCACAACCAAATTACCTTGCGGAATGTCTGAACAAGTATTCAGCAAGCAGGAACAAGGACACCAAATAAATATACACAAGGGACAAACTTCCAAAATTTAGTTTCGGATATTATCCGCGTTTACATACTCCATTAAAACGCCTCATAAGCTCGCGCACTAACATATGAAAACATAAAATAGAAACTACTAAAGAAGCTAGAAAAAAAAACAGAACAGCATAAAAAAGCGAGCTCAGTGCAAGCGCAGAAAATCTAGCTCAATCTTACTCAGTGGTAAGTTACATCATGACGTCCCATTATTACCTTAAAGACTCCCGTTTAGGTGTGTTGCATAAGGGCAGGATGGCTCTAAAAGGAAAGTTCTATACAGTTCTATACATGGATTCAGCAACTGAATCCAGCAATTCAGATGAAGATGGTATTGCCGTGACATCAGGAGGAAGGTCATTCCAGTCTTTTGCTGTTTGCGAAGAGAATGAGGGAGAAAATGTATCAGGCAGGTGGGCGAGCAACATGAAGTGAATGACCAGTGCGCTGCGATGGTTCCTGATGGAGGGGCAGTGTAAAGGGCGTGGTAAACTGGTTATTGAAAATATTTTGAGACAACGAGACGAGCGACACGGGGAGGACACTAAAGGAATAACAAACTGGAGTGTGCTTTTAGAGATGAAATGCTGATGTCTTGCGAGTAAAATGGATGAATTAATCTTGTAGCACTATTCTCAATAAAGTCCGCTGAGCAGAAATGTTTGGTGTAGTTCCCAGATAGGGGAATTGAGTTGAAGAAGATATAGTTGACGCCTCATGAAACCCAATGATTTATTTCCCGATGAAATGCGTGTGCCATGATAGGGCATCAGCTATTCTGTTACAGAAAAGTAAACAGATGTGTTGGCGGGTAAAAAATACTAGTTTACATTTACTCAGAATACGAGTCATTAGCCATCGGTCACACCATTATTGCGCGCCGTTAAGGTTATTCTGCCGTCAAACTTGATCAGAAATGTCAGTAATTGTGCGATAGATTACGCAGTTGTCGTCGAACATGCTGATAGGTCGTGATACGTGCAGTGAGAAATCGTTAATATACATTAAAAATAGAAGGCGGCCGAGCACGAAGCACTGTCGGATGCCGGACATTGCAGGAAGGAGGTTACAACAGTGATTTTTGATAGAGACAAAGTGAATGTGGTTATTTGAGAATTCTATAACACACTGAACGCTGTTGCGGTGCATATTTCTGTAAGAAAGTTTGGCTACCATATGCTGATGAGACACGTTGTCAAGCGCTTTAGCACAATATTGAAAAGTCGCGTCTGTTTGTATGCTCTAGTCAAGAGTGGAATGAAGATCACGAGCAAACAGAGCAAATTGAGTTTCGCAGGATATAATCTTCTGAAATCCGTGTTGGTAAGGATGAAAGAAGTCATCCTAGTCATGAAAGTACGTGACGTGGGAGCAGAATATGTTTCAACATGTTACATAAAACATTTGTTACTAAATTCTGTGTGTAGTTTAATGGTGAGTTTCAATTTCCGTGTTAATAGGCTGGAATGACTTTTCCCCCTTTTCACTTGCTTGGTTTCCACCCGACGTCAGAGATTATGAAAAGTTCAAGGTCTGGTATGTAGCTGATATGTGTTTAGCCTCTTTCAAAAGTTTCGAATTAATTTCGTCAATACCAGGTGATGATTAGAGCTCCATTTTTTTTTTTGATTTCATCTGCGCAGAACAAGAGAGCGGGCCTTGGTAATTCTGTGTTAGGAAACCCAGCAAAACAGGTGTAACATGCTTATTGGTGAAAAGAGAGAAAAAACGCAGCATCAAACGCGCTTGCGCATCCTCCGTCTGAACCAACTTCGCCTGTAGTGTTGCGCGATGTTATTGTTCTTTTGGTGTCAATGAATTACCCAAATTTTCATTGGGTTGTCGGTTAGAAGCTCAAGTAAGCCATTATGAAATGAGTGTACTGCGCGCTGAGCAGAGCTGAGGTAGTCGCGTTCAGCTACGTAGTATGTTTTCCATGTGCAATGGCGTGCAATACGTTTGGCTGAGCGAGAAAGACGTGTTTTTTATTATTTTATTTTCAATTTAAATGTTTTTCGATCCAAGGTATCTGTGTGTTACCATGAAATGCTGCCTTAGTACTAAGTTTGCCAGGATGTTCTGTCATTTTGTGTTTAAAGACAGCCGTTTTCATAGACAGAATGGCTCAATTACGTCACAAAAATAGCAAAATATAACTGCGTAGCTTATTATGTACCGCTACGTAGTTTCCTGTATTGTCTAAACGGTTTGTTTTACTTGAAACGTGGCGTCGCCCTAAATTGAACATGAATGTGACATGAATTACCTGATGATCAAAGACGCAAGAAGGTATGAAATTGATGACAAGCTATCAGGATAGCTAGGTAGTACAAGATATAAAATATTACCTGTTTCTTGAATGACAGACGGGTGTTCCGATACATGTTGCGTTAGGTTGAGATTAGGATAGCCGTTTATAGAATTGTTAGTGCATCCTTGGCCCAAGCTTTAAGGAATGTTGGTGCTCCAGTCTGTATGGGGGAACTTAAGTTGCGTAAAGGGGAGCATATGTGCTATAGGGTGCGCCCGTTTAAGTTCGCGGAAGGCGCTTTTATGTTTGTAACAGAAGTCATGACTGTTGTTGGGGGTCTGTTACAGACTCTCAGAAGGATTTCCTGAGGTTTAGCGGGACAAAGAAGCCTTAGTATTTCAATATCGGGACTAGCACTCGCCGAACAGCATGGTAGTTCCTAATGAACAGCAACGAAAAGACCGCTTCCGGGTGTACCTTCACGATAATTGGAATAAAAAGGGAAATCGAGTAAGTCAGTTAACACTTTAGTATCAGTGATTTCATTAGTTGGCGAATATCTTGTTATTATCAAAAATTTACTGCGAGACGACAGCACAAGGTCGGATAGCACTGTTTTGTTTAGGAACAAAACGGCATGTTTTGGTCAAGATTATAGAAGAGAAAATATTAGATTTGGTTATAGTCTCATAAGCGCTTGTTAGTTGGTGGGCACGGAGGCATACATTCTAATTCTTCAACATACTGCGATGCGTTGCCAAAGTATCACGTCGGATGCCGATCAATAACGTTTTGAAGCGTAAGGGAAAGGGACTTGCGTGACTTCGTCCGAATGAGATGAAGTGTTTTCTGGCGTTTTGCAGTGGTCTAGTGAAATCTTTACGAACACTAGGGTTTGTTCCTTACAACTTAGGACAGTTGTAAAGAATGTGGTCCTTGATTTTGTAACCTGTTAAAAAGGTAAACTTTAATCTATCTTAAGACAGCAGTTAGGCGACGGACGGCCGAGGCGATGTGCGCGTTTTATTTTCTTACGCTCTAATTGAAGGTTCAGGTGGTCATGGCAATATTCGATGATAATGTGATCTGAATGAGCAGACGTTTCCGATCCAGGAGAACTTGAGATTTGACCAAAAATTAAATGGTTTTACCGTGACCTGTTCTGTGTATCATGCATAAATGATTGTAGGTTACTTATAAGGCGGGTTGTGTTCGCCGCCTCAATCCTGAATATTTTAATTTAGAACTCATGGCTAGCAGGCTCTGGTAGTGGTTTTCCATATTTTGGATGCGCTTGTCATTGTCAGGATTGGGTTTGTCTCTGTAGCTAGCTCTGATTTGAGGCGTTGAACTTCTGTCATTCATTGTGTTTGATCAACAGTAACTCCTTTAGCTCGGCAAGTACAGCCTAATAGTGAGGACTGGTGTTAGTTCAAATGTCACCTTCTCTTTACTGTAACACAAAACTTACATCAACACACTAAGCAGCAATAAAAAGACAACCCTGACTGCTCGGCAGCACTACCCAAAATAATTGCAATTTTTTTTACAACATACTTAAAAAAAGTTAAATTATGGAGTTTTACGTGCCAAAACCACTTTCTGATTATGAGGCACGCCGTAGTGGAGGACTTCGGAAATTTGGACCATACGGGCTTCTTTAACGCGCACCTAAATCTAAGTAAAAGGATGTTTTTGCATTTCGCCCCGATCGAAATGCGGCCGCCATGCCGGGATTCACAACATACTTTAAAGGGCCGGGATTCACAACATACTTTAAAGAGGATTAGTGGCCTTCGTTGGAGCCCAACAACCAAGCCCACAGAAATGCGCTGGTCGAACTGCGTTGCGTATAGCTGGCTCGCATTCTTCTGCCGTTGGTGATAGAACCTTCCAAGATATTTCGAAGACTGGGTGCTTCATGTGCGGATGGGCTGGTCTTGGATCACTGGAAAGTGTAGCGTTGAATGTTGTCATTCCATCCAGATAAAACCAGGCTGGGCGTATGCCAGCGATGTACCAGGAAGCCGCTGCACTGTAAGCCAAAGCGGATTAGTGGATTTCGCGGAAGCATAGCCACCGAGTCTCGCACTGAGCAGCGGTTGTGAAATGGTAGAGTGTCTTCCTCATATGCGGGAAGTCCTGCGTTCGAATCCTGGTGTTTCCGGAAACCCAACGATTTTTTCCTTATGGGTAGATATGTACCACGATCTCGGCCCTTGGTTGGTTGTATGAGTTCTCACCTCGAAAGGGGACCTTATAGTTATTCTACGAAGCTCTATGAAAGCCCCTCGTCCCACCACACCTTCGGTGAAATAGTCGAACATCCACTGCTACTGCGGGAGGCAGACGAATTACCGTTACCACCGCGTACGTTATCACCGCCACGTTACCACCGTGTACCTACCTGTAAAATCCTGCACAAGTGCTCTACAAGTAACTACTGGAGTTCCAGAAGCGTAAATGGGTGCTCGCCTATTTCGGCATCGGACCGCCAGACTCCTTTTTCACTGCCGATATTCTACTAATACAGGCTAGATCAAAAGTCCTAATCTTTACAACATCAATGGTCAAGTGGGTCACCTCGCAGTTATTTTTGCCCAAAAGGATACTACACAATAAAAAGGGCGGGAAATTTGCGTTACTTGGAGTTAATGAAAATAAAAAAACACAAAACACGTAACCCATTATTCCTGCATCTGCCCTTTCGGCCAATGTAACATCCGCAATGCGGTAGAAGACGAGAGCTTTGTAATGAACGAACTGATTCATCTCTATGCTTTTCCTGATAGGTCAGAAAAGCGTCCTATTTTCTCGTCTTTCCTTTCCTGAAAGGCTGACTAGCTTATTGGACGGAATAAAGGCACCATTGTGCTCAACATCACTCAGTGTTACTGAGCGCTGTACTCTGCAACGTCAAATTGGCGCCGCGGCGCAGTGTTTCTTCCCCGCTCCCAGTCTACTTTCCCTTACCTTTCGTGAGTTTTCCTTACAAAGATCGACTAAAGGTTCCTTTCATGCTCGAGCTCTGTGCGCCGCTTTACTGCTCCGACCAAGGTCCTGCGAATATGCAATACCGAGGTGCGCCGTTTCTGCAAGTTGTAGGACAAACGATAGTTATGGGGAATGACAGCAGCATTTTTTTTCACTGTGATCACATGAACGTATACAATTAATGCTCCCTCTTTGCTGCACTTAAAATCAACAGCCCCTCTACGACCGACCCCAAGGTGTGAGTGTGTGACCTGTTGCATGAATTTCTGGCTAATGCAATGCTGCCACAATTTTCAAACGCATTACTGAATGAAATAATTGAATTTCTCTTTGTACCAGCTTAGAATGAGGTTAAGTATAAAAGAGCAATGGCGTGTTTACCCTAGATTATTACATCAGCCCGCCCAGGAATCACCGAAGAGAAATTTGGCATCTTCACAAAATTCAAAAGACTTAAGACTCCTTTAACTGGCACTTCAACGGTTTATCGAAGTGGTGTGAGGCACTCACGAAGAATAGTCAACAAATACTCTTTGTCAAATAGCCTACCCTGGCCGTAATCTTTAAATCAATTCTGATCATTCAATTATTTCTCATAGCAATACCATTAAGCAGGTTCAATGGACATTTTGAAATTAAAGTGAAGCAAAACTTCGTATATTTTTGTGCTTACGCTTGTCGACATTCGTACTTCCACTGGCGCATACGCTTGCGAAGTAAGCAGATAAGTTCTCTTTGTGATAGATTCGAACATGTGCGATACATCTGTTTAGTTCGTTTACGCACAAGTGCATATTTGTGTTTCGCGGGATAAAGCTATGTGCGTCTCCCACAATAAACCTCTTCTTGGCCTTTCACGTCCTCGACAATTACAATGCTCTTCGGTCCCATGTCACGCGCACTCTAAAAACTAGAGAGGGTATCGCAGGAGTGAAGCGGCCGATTTCCTCTTCGAAGGGTTGTTTTACTCTCGTAAAATGTCGAGTGGAGTGAAATGCATTGTTCACTCCGTCACCAAGGCGAAAGTGAAATGTGCTTTTCACTCTGTCCTTCTGAGAAAGAGTAGAAAGCCCGTCCTACTATTGCGGCAATAGAGAAGAAAACGTAGCGTATTATTCTGCTTCAACTGTAGGAAGCTGGCCCCGAACATGGCAATGTATCACTCACGCACGCTGAGCTAAGAGCACACCGTTGTGCTTCTAAGAGAACAGGCAGCCACAGTTCAAAGGAACGCGGAGCGAGCGCTGTACTTTTTCACTCGGAGTTGCTCCACCGCGCGCGCGCGCTCAAGATCGCGGAACAACACAGCACCGGAGAAAGGTGATCCGTCCAGCGAGCAGCAACGAAAGCCATCCAAGGGAGATCGTGTGTCAGCCATCTCGCGTCGCCGTGAAAACACGACAGTCGTTCGTGATGCCTTGGATATAACAACAAATCCTCCACGGTAAGTGAATTCTAACTTAGGTGCACATTCTGCGTATGTGACATTCTATCGCCAGGAAGTTGTCACGGCGTTTAGCCGACGCGATTGACAACGGACTAGGCAAGCGCGCCGTGTCTCGATGTCAATCGAAAACGACAGTCGTCGCGATAACTGCATGTGATTTTATCACTTGCCACTCTCCGTAAGAGCTTTGAAAATCGCAAGCGCTGCCAGTACCATGGTATGTTCAATAAGACGTGAGGCGAGAGGGCGCTTAAAATGGTTTGTTCACCAGCCCATGATGCCGAACCTATGCGGAGAGTGTTTAGCGTACTTTTGTGTGTTTGAATTTACTCAGTTTGGCAGTATACTGTGTACGGAGCGCTATTGAAATAAGGAGTCCCATAACAGTAGACATCATTTTGCTAGAGGTATGCTTTCGTTATAGATAAGCTGCGCGCTTGACGTGTCTCGCCCATGGGTAATCTGCGACCACTGAACTTACGTGCAGCACCAGTGCTAGTTAGAAACATTGCCGCACGCATTCAGCTGCATACTGCAAGAGGTCAATTGGGCGTGTTATCTTGAACTTACTGAAAACGCATGAGGAAGCCATGTTTTATGCTGAATAAAGCATAAACCCCATATAAGCGATCTCGCGCGCGACAGCTACAAGCGATGCGATGGAGATGGCTGTCGCGTTCGCTCGTCGCCTACAAGTCGTACTCCGTGCGAGCGAAAATTTTGAGTGACGCCTCCGCGGTGTTGCCGGTATGAGGGCTGCAGACAAGCGTCGAAACTAGCGTGACGCGTGCTTTAGTAATTTAAGTTGGTCTATTTTATTGGAAAAAGTAGCATAAAATATTTCTGAAGGTCGTGCGGTAGCTTCTTATGATTGCACGTATAAAAATTCAATCGTTTGCTCGTTCCGCGCGACAACCGGTAGTATTTGAGCGATGGATGTAAACATCCAGTTCCGGCTTCGTGCTATTGACTAGTCGCTCATAGCACTTTCGGGTGACGAGCGACGAATTCTAGATTGCCAGAACCGAGCGATCTGTTGAAGGGACGGCCCGTTTTGTCGCTCGAAGCCGTCGCTCGTCGCCGTCACGCACTAAATCCTTCTGATGGTTTTTAGCCCTAAGACTCAACTGTTTTGCTCATGTGTTGAAATGAAAAGTGTTTATGTGTCTGATTTTATGTCTCCTGTTGTGGTTTTCGAGCCCGGTGCGAATCTAAAAGGGTGCTTATGTCAAGGAACTCGGTTAATTGTCAAGCAGCGAGTTATGCATCGGCATCGAATATAACGGCTAGTGTGTGGAATTACAATTGCAGGGGCGCTTTGCATACGCTCATTATTTTGGACATAGCTGTGTATTTGCTACTATGAGTTGGCGTTTCAGAGTTATGTCATATGAACATCTAAAGCACCCTTCCTCTTGGGGTTACAAGCATTATGTGTGCATCTTGCTACTGCATGGCAGATAAAACTGTGTTTATAGTTTTAATATTTTAATAGAGAAATAAACTGTAAAACCGAAACGTTGCTTTAATTTCGTGTTACCAGTCGTCAATCGTACACAAAACAAAGACTGGGTCTAATGAACTAATAACTGCGGTCTAACTGCAAATTTTACATGCTTTTAAGAATGTAAAATGCTAGATTTCGAACTGCAGCTGTAGTCGAATCTGTCAAAAATTTCCACTGCGCGCCTCAGAAATGAAAACAAGTTCATGCCTTTTAGTAAGCGTAGATCCAGGCCGCAGTGAACTTTCTTCTTATTATTGAAATGTAGGTAAGCTTGCCGTAACAAGCCTTTTTGCCTCTTCTTATAGGCACTGGAGGAGCATATTTTCATCCCTACTGAACATCATGTTTGCAAATATGATCAATAAATTAGGGCTTGAGCAGTGGCACAACCAGAGATGGTGCGGGGGGCACACTGGGCGCGTGCTTAGGATGCGTCACAAGTGGTGTTTGCGACGCACCAGACTAATGACAGACCTATGATGTCTGACAATGACCAATATTTTATTTATTAGCAGGAGTATTTTAACTTTGGTGCCGGACGAGGACGAACTGTAGGTTATTTCTTTTTTGTTTAAATCTAAAAAATGGGAGTTAGTTTAGCAGTTGACTGTTGCAGTCATTTAGATGTTTCGCATGCATTTCAGTAGCAAGACCAACAGCTAAGACTTTCTTTTAGTGCCATGACCTTGACTGTCTTGATGTTGTTTTACACCATGTCCTCTGTTGACTTTTGCACACGATTTTTTCAGGCACCTACTTTATATAATGCAAGAAGGCAGCTGCAAGGACGCAAGGATGTCAAAGAGCTAGCCCAGCGTGACTTCACGTAATGCAGTGGAGGGCACGCAAAAGAATCAAAATACATTGCCATGCAATTTGGACAAGAAAACTAGAATGTATGTATATTGGGGGTACCATTTGATTAAATGTCAACAAAAACGAAATGCAGTATGTCACACCAAGATGAAAATTCTCATGTGCTCTAGGCAGTCATCTTAACATGGTATACTTATGGTAACATGGTCTCCGATGGGAAAGTCAAAATCAATTATGCTCTCTGGAGGCAAACACATAGGAGCAAGTGTCATTGAAAAGCTATAAATGTGCTTTAAAAAAAGCTGATTAGTTGTGGGAAGTGACTGCTTTTTGTCTTGCCACTCAACAGTTATATCCATGTGATAAAAAAAAATATTGGTACAATGAAATTGCATATTTGCTTAGTTACATGACACGTACTTGCAAAGGGCCTGGTGCCTGTGTTCACTATAAAAAGCAACAGCTCATGCTTGGTTAGGTGCTTGCATACATTTAACAGCATGTGAATGCAATGGCGCAAATGCAAACCACTGACTCTGTATTTTAAATGCTGACATGAAGCAGGCACATCTTCGTCTCTTCCTCCTTATTTTTTTTTTTACTCCTAATTTAAGAATTATGGCTTCCTTTTAGGTTCCAGAAAGGGGAAGCATTAGGGGAAAGGAATCCCACGTTTAAGAATTCATTATCGTTTACGTGCATGTTCACGAAACCAGTTTATTAGAATCACTCGTGCCTCCCGAAGCGAAAGCAAGGAGCAATTAGGGCCTTTAACTGTGTACACCGTGGTGCAAATCTTACGTCTAGAAGCCAGAGACTCGCTTGGAATTGAAAATTATTTTAAAAATGTAAAATTGTGGTCTCTCCAATCTGCTTGCCAACAAAGTATGCTAGTGGAGATAGATAGAGATGCATTCAACGCAAAGAACTGAGAGCATCTGAGTAGAAGAATTTTTCTTCAATTGGCGGATGTGAACATATAGTGTTAAGCAAAAGTCCGTTAGTTTCATGGCTTCTGTAAACATTGTTCTTCTGGACTTAAGATAGAGTGCACAGTCAGACGATGTATTAATCTTCCTAGACATATATGTACTTGTTTTCAGACGAAGATTCTGTGAAGTGCAATAACTTTTCTTACTTTAGCGCATCTTAACCACATCTGTAGGAAAAAAAGCTTCGGTTTCAGGTGGTTGGTTCATTGTGAAAGTATATGCATTGTCGCATGCAAAATCCACGTGCATGGGAAGGATATGTGAAACCGGATGATGCTATTCTCAATTTATGGTTTGCTTCATTGTTTGTCTTTTTCGTGCACTTCCCTGCCTGTACTTATGCTTATGTCGCCTTTGATGCATCATATTCTTCGCATCTGATTTTTGGTTCACATCTGAAGCCAAGCTATATTTTAGTTAGATTGCATATTCAATGAGTCACAATAATTGATCATGTAAATATGAAAGCTGCTCCTCAGAATTATAGCATCCTTACCCTAATGGGAATGAAAAGCTACCATATATGACAGGAAATTTGATGCGCAAGATTTATATGCCAATGTTCCTTACAGTTTTATACTCATTTGTTACACACTAGCTAATATTGTAAATTCAGTTTTATTTCTTTGTGAGAAAGTGTAACGGATGAATCCCAACAGCACCAGGAAACTACTTTCGTGAGGAGGCCAAGCGAACAACAAATATAATATGCCTCTGTACCGGTTTCAGACCGGGCAGGATATTGCTGCAGCAGCACGACAAGACACACTTGGAAACAATGGGTGCAGCACATACATGAATAACTTTATGTGAAGTATGAGCAAAGCTAGCTAAACCTGCAGCCTCACATCAGAATACACAACACATTTCCAAATGTACTGTACTCTCGGTCAGGAACATCCATACGCTGTACAGGACGTTACGAAATGAGCTGCTGTCTTAGAATACCGGCACACGAAAAAAGTTTCTGGAAAAATTTGTGAACATTACCAGCCCCATGGTTAGCAGCTCAACTGGTAACCGCTGCCATATAAGTGCATGCGTTTTGTGTAAGAAATGCGTTTGGTGGACAGTAATGTGGCGCATATTTCTCTTCGATCATGGTGTCCGTACTTTGTGAGTTTGCACACGTTTGTTCTATGTTTAACTTTCCATTGTATACTTTATTTTTGAAAAGAAGGAGCAAATTGGAATTAAAGGACATTTCTACACTGTAATACTGATGAAACACTTGAAAATATACTTATGTTTTGTTGCAAGATGTGTTCTAAAGTCATGGGCATCAATGTAATCTGATTTTATTTGTTTGTCAATATGCTTCTCAAATTATTATTCAGTTTGTATTGTGACTGATCGATAAAGATTTTGACCTTTGAAGAGAGAAAATGTTTCATTTTAGTAACTCGGCGACTACAGATAACATCCCATTAACCAAGCATAAGTGCAGGAGCTGCTTATGAAGGAATGAAATACTCCCCACATGTAAGTATTACGAATCTCTTCAAACGTGACCACGGATGTGCATCGTGCTTTCACATTATTGGAAATAGTTCTAGCACTCTGTTCTGAAGGCGTACAAGCACTCTAGGGGAGTAGAAACACCCGGCTTGGAGGAGTAGAAGTACTCGGTTTGGAGGAGTAGGAGCACTCGGCCTGGGATAGTACTATTACCCCTGTGGGGAGAGTATTAGCATTCTGCGGAGGAGTACTAGCACTCCCTGTGGGGAGAGTATTAGCACTCTGCGGAAGAGTACTAGCACTCTCTTGCGTTGGAGTAACAAAGCTCTGTCGGGAGGAGTTGAGCTACTCTCTCTCAAAGAGGGTCGATCTACTCTCGAAAAGAGAGTGAAATGTGGGACAAGCAGATACTCCCGCAAAGAGAGTGCCCGGAACTATCTTTGTTTTTAGAGTGCAGTCACTAAACTCTCACGTGCGATACACGCGTAGGCGAATCTTTTCTAGGTAATTACGTGACCGGCTAGGGGCAAAACGACGGCGAATGTGAAATCCCTGTGAAGAGGGCAGGAAAGATTAAATTTAATACACTATATCTTCGTATCCATCGCGTCATAGTGGCGGATCCGTTTAGACGATTGGCTAAGATTGAGCGGACTCACCATGGCGCACATATCTATTGCCGAAGTTGTCTGTTCGGGCCCATACCTATTGTCGAAGTTATCGTTTCAGGCTTTATAACCATTAACTTACAATGGCGCATTCAAATGCAAGGAACTGGTACCAAATGGGAAAATTCCTAGTGGCACAAAGCTAATCTATAAGTAGTGTGCTCGAGCGCATACTCGTTGGTAGATACTCAAACGAGAGAGAGAGAGAAGCAACTTTATTTATGAATGGCCGGCAGTTTCGTTGTGGTGGCCTCAGGTGGCGGCTCCAAATCCTTGGACTCGGGCGGCATCTTTGGCTTGCCGGACGGCCCAGAGCTGGTCTGCCAACTCTGCACTTTTGAGAGCCGCCTCCCAGCGGTGGCGACGCCGATGGAGAAGGTCCCCGGCGGGCCCCGCAGCTGGGGCGGCGTCGGGGAGAAGCGAGCTCGAGGTTTCTTGTACTGTGGTAACGGCCGCGATTACGGACGCGTCGCGAACGGATGTGGTCCCATTACCGTGGTTGCCGGCACATTCCCAGAGCATATGTCGCAGCGTTGCTCGCTGTCCCCAAGCCTTACAGGCATCTGTTGGATATAAACCTGGGTAGATGTGATGTAGGACCGCGGGGCTAGGGTAGCTGTCTGTCTGGAGCAAGCGTAATGTTACGGCCTCATTCCTGTTTAACTTGTCGTGTGGTGGCGGGAATGTGCGTCTTTGGAGTCTGTAGTGTTGGGTGAGATCTCTGAACGTGGTCAGGCGATCGCCCCACGCCCATTGTGATTCTTGTTGCCGCATTTCTGTTGTAGTGTCCCGATCAGGCAGATCCGATGCTCCGCTCTCGGGGGCGGGGGCGGCGGCCACATAATCTGCGGCGGCTCGGCGTGTGACACCTCGAGCCGTGGCGTGGGCCGCCTCGTTGCCCGCGAGCGGGACATCGGTGTGTGCCGGGGTCCAGAGGAGGAAGACTAGAATTTTGGGGTTGCGAGGGCGATGATGAGTCGCCGTCGTCATAAATTTGGAGTATGCGGACCGCTTCCCGCGAGACGCGACCGCGCGCGAAGCCGCGGATTGCCGCCTGCGAGTCGCTGATCACGATCGCAGCGCTAGGCACCGTGGCCAGTGCTACATTTATCTTTTATAAGGCAAAATGGACTGCAGAGCGATACACCACCATCACCATGCGGCGCTGTTTTTAATCATCATCATCGTCATGAACACAGTCAACCTTGGCCTCTGAACGCTATGCTGAAGAAGAGGGAGAAGAAGAATGGGCAAGGCTCAAAGCAAAGACCCCGCCGACAAGACTACGGGCATGACGAAGTGGGAATGTCACCTCGTACTGGACACCTGGCGCACGTTCTGTACCGACAACCAGCAAGCTGGCGTCCTCATCTTCAGCGCCTTTCTTACGCAGAACCCGCACCTGCTACCACTCTTTCATCGGTTGCGTGCCATGCCACTGAAGATGCTGCCCAGCGATCCTACCTTCCGGGCCCACGCCTGCAGTGTGGCTTACCAGATCACGGCCATGGTGAACAGCGCCGACGATAGCGCCCTGTTGGAGGCGCTGGTCCGAAAGAACGCCCTTGCTCACACCACCCGGCCGGGCGTGTATCCACAGCACTTCGACATCTTGGCAAGTGTCATCATGAAGGTGTTGCAGTCAAAGAAAGAGAAAACACGGCTTACACCCGCCGCTGTCACCGCCTGGAAGAAACTATTCGAGGTGAGGCTTACTGTTCTTGCTCTTTAATGACTTGTGACACAAGTATGGGAAGTCGCAGTTTGTCTGGACGCTATGAACTATCATAGTAACTATTCTGTCTTCAACAACTATTACCCAATGAGAGTTACACTAGTCAGCAATTATTGAATAACATTGTCTTCTGGAAGAGTCGAAAATATGGTAGCTATTAAGAAAATTATCTTCGAATAAATGAAGAAGCCACTCTTAAACTCTAGAATTCTTACATTTGATGACTTATACATTGAAGAACGAGGCGTGAAGCAAAGAATAAAAAAATATTTACGGAGTAAAAAGATGAAATAGTCCGTCCAGAAAGCCACACATGGAATGGGAAGTGGTATAGCCAGAGAGCTCACACGCAGCAATCAAAGCGCAACCATAGTAGCTCTTCCACTGCCGATTGATTTTGTATGTTGCTTCTTGCAGATCTCAAAGTTTTATAAGATGGGACCGACGTGCACTTCAGTTGCCCAGATATGCCTAGGCTGCGACGATGGCGTATCGAATTTTCTCCGTATTTGAAGTCGTAAAGCTTTGGCGACAATTGGCGCATATTAATGACACCTTTATAGAAGCGAAGGGCCGCTGACTTCAAATATTAACCTCCAATTTTCTGATTACCGATCAGCCGGCTAGCATCCTCAAAAAGCATCTCCTTCATGTGGAAAGCAAACATAAAGGAGCAGCCTCGAACCTTGTCTTGCGATCACGCCTATAGTGGCAGCAAGCTACATTTTTTTAAAGAGAAACTTCATAGGTTTTTCTAGCTTCTTTCTTTATTCGTAGGGCGACGGCTCTCTTTAACGATGTGGGTATCCCTGTCCGTATGCCTATTTCTTCAGTATACAGGGTCATCCAACTATCATGCACTAAGATTTAAAAATATGCAACTGTTACGTACCTGGAGAGAACCAAGTAATGTTGTTTGCCGTCGCTTGGAGATGGATATTTTTTTGCATTCTGCCTATTTACACAATTAGATTTAATTGTTTATTCATGTTCTGAAATATTTAATTTGATGAAAATTTTGAGTGAATAAGTTGTAAAGCCACATTAAAAAATCCTGATACACATTTTTGTTGCTCAATACGTGCTACATAAGAGTGTTTGGATGAGCATAAAAGAGGCCCGCAAATACACGCAAAATTGCCGCGTGACTGGTCGCTCGAGGCCCTTCACGTACTGAGCAACAGGAAGCCGTATCGCGAGTTTGCATGTTGCTTTACAGTTTTCTCCTTGAAACCTCAAATTTATTAATAATATTTCAGAAGGTGATTTCATAGTTAGGACTAATTATGTAATTCTGCGGTTTGAAAAAATTATCCGAATATCTCCAAGCGACGAAAAACAACATTACCTTGGTTCTATCCAGCTACTTGTCATCTGCATATTTTTAAATCTTGGTGCATGATAGTTTGGACACCCAGCATGATCATCATCATCATCTGCTTCATGAGGGGCGCCTTTAGCGCACCTTATAACGTAATGGATTCTCATCTATAGAAAAAAGTTACCTACAGCATTATGCCACAGTTCTCTAAGGAGGAAGCAATTTTTATCACATTTTAAATGTGAAAATTCACGTTGAAGCGAGATGTGAACCATGACTCTTCGTATCAAGAACATTACGGAACTTTCATAACATAAGTTCATAGTGTATGCTCAGCTGTTTCTTCGAATAACAGCTATTTCAATTTTAACATAACCACACGCCGTGTAACGTAAAGCTGTTCCGATATGTTCTTATTCCTTTCTACTGACGTCAAATTTACGTAACCACCGACGCAAGCAACGGGCGGCCACCCGCAGCCTTGTCATACATGGCCAATCAAACGCTCTCCTCGTTTAGAGGGGGCGACTTTTGTTTGCTGTCAAAACAAATAACATGGCCTACACTGACTGTACTTTCTAATCTGACTGGCTGACAGGAGTCGAGGAGCGTGCTCAAGTGGAGAGGGTTTCGATGTAGCTGAGCCAGTACAGTGAAAATAAGCAACCGGATTAAGTGGGTGGTGCCGGCGTCTGCCATTGGTCTGTTTCACCTTACTTAGCTTGCGGCGGCTGGTCTAAATACGTGCAGCGAAAGGTTTAGAATGCCGCTAAAATGCATCCTCAGCAAAGAAGAGTTGGTTTTATCTGCAAATAAACCTATACTCCCCGGCAGGTGCGAGTAGCCAGTGCCTGAGCGATTGGCCGGCAGCCATTATCTATTCCTTTCGGAATGGCACAGTCACTGGCTATTCAGGAAAAAAAATGCAGTTTTGTTCGGAATATTTATGCATTTTTCTAGCCTACGCATTATCTTCACGCGGTGAGACCCCGCGGTTGTGTGATGTCGCGTGACAGCCAAGCGATATGGGCGCCGCCCGAAAAGTTTTCAACGATAGGAAACGGCCATTGGCGAAGTAATTATTCTCCTTTTGTTCGGTGTAATCACTAATAATCAGTGCGCACCCGTCATATCAGATGGGGAGCTACCGCGGTTTTTCTGACGTCGCGCGACAGACAGAAGTGGCGGTGACGCAAAAAAAGCTTTTGACAAATCGTGGAGGGCCCATTGCATAATTGGAATAGAAAAGATTGGAAGAGCTTTACGTTATAGTGCTCCTCTTTTACTTCCTTTATTATTTACAGTTCATGCTAGCGGTGACCTCGAACGTCTACCAAAAGGAAGCTATCCAGGCAGCAGGGCCGCAAAATACGACCTCTCATTCAGACGTATCTTTAGAAGAAGGCATGTCTGTTTACGAAACGTGCATGACTGACGACAACAGTTTGACCACAGTCGATCGGGTGAGGAAAGCGTCGACATCTGAGCCAACACCACATTTTCGGGGAACCTGGCTTGCGAGGAGCAAGGCAATAACAAGGCAGATCAGAGGCTCATTGCGCACGGAAGCGGCGCATGTCAAACGGAAAGGGCCGATTGCAGGGTGCCGGAAGGAAATGTATCTTCCACAGCCAAGATGTCCCACTCCTCAGGACACTTCAGTAGCTTCAAAGTCGTCTTACGTTGCTCCTAACGAATCACTGACCTCGAAGAACACCGACAGTGACGTCACCCGCGATGGGCCTAGCGACTCTGGCAAGTACAGTGTGCACCCGTTGGCCCCGTCTATCGTTAATGACGCCGCCGGAGCAGCTTGTACGAACCCTGAAATTGGCAATTTTGACACAGGCATGAGTGTCGCGCTAACCGATGACACAAGCACAATACCGCATGTGTCGGCAGTGTCCAGTAATGAATTAGGTACGTATAAAAGATTGGTCGTGGTTGATGCTACCAGAGGGAATATTTCGGCGTCGGACACCACAAAACCTAGCCTAGATTACGTGAGCGCTGCAGCACAGCCGGTGACAGACGGGAGAACAAGGGAAGCAGCGTCTTCGGGATCGGCGGATCTAGACGCCATGCAAAATACGTAACTGTGCGACAAAGACCCGTTGGTAACTAACATGGGAGGCATTAACATCGCCGTGGAAAAGCTTCCGTCGACAGAAGCAGACCAAAGGCTTACGCCTAACGTGTGTCCTGATGATTTGGACACGAAGAAAGTTCTCAAGGAGGGCATAAATGCATCTGTTACTGCGAGAAAAGAGAAAGATGCAACCTTCCACGGCTAATAATTATGCGATGGTCAGGCTTCGTATGTTTTTACTGTGTTAAACGTGTTTGTGCATACAATCAAATATTAAAAATTTTAATAAACCTCTTGAGTCGGAGGAGCTGCTCGCTGAAGGGCAGTACGCAACACCACCTTTACAGCCCACAATAGCATTCAGATTTTGCCGGCATATTTTTTTTGCTTTCGGTGACGCATGACTAGGAAGATGTGAGTTGTGAGTATGAGAGGCCCCATAGGTCTTCCCGCCAATTTATTTTACAAGTTTTCAGGCTAAGGCCTCTTCGCAAGAAAGCTGCAGTGATGACAATAGGATTACTTTCACAGTAGGTGGTGAACTGGTAGCTCATAGCTTAGAAATTTGACTATGACTACAACACAAAAGTGTTGCATGCTCTGATAGGACTGACAATAAGATATTACTCGGCAAGTGAAAGACGCGACATAGTATTTACTTTTGCATTTCTTGATAACGCCCCACTTTGTCGCATCCTAACGTTTATAGCTATAGCTTATTGCATGTCTGGCAGGCGACAGCACCAAAATTCACAACATTGCGATTTAGTCATGCATAGACCACTACTACCGCAATAATTCCCGCGCTTCAGAGTTATGACGAAAACTAAGCGTGGTGTCCGTTAAGAAAGAGGAAATAAAGCCCGAAAGCAATAAACTTGCCCAATTTTACGCGTGTTGTTTCACTCGTGCTCCATCAAGTATGTTGCTTCGGCGATCTCTGTTCTACCTGATTTTTTAGGCTAGGGCCCTATTTTTTTCCTTGCCCGTTTTGATACCCGACTTTAAGCGTTTACACTTAGTAAGGTGAGTTTGTTCCACCAGAGCTGTATTGGTCAGGTGGTTGCATTTCGACAAAGAGTGTTATGTTAAACGAGACAAGCGCACGTGTCAGAACTTTGAACCAAGATTAGATGGTGTGTCCGCCTTTCATTCCTACAAGGTCATCGATGGTTACATGAACGAAAAGCTTAAGCAAACTTAAAAAAAAAAATTATGAGGTTTTACGTGCCAAAACCACTTTCTGATTATGAGGCACGCCGTAGTGGAGGACTCCGGAAATTCCGACCACCTGAGGTTCTTTAACGTGCACCTAAATCTAAGTACACGGGTGTTTTCGCACTTCGCCCCCATCGAAATGCGACCGCCGTGGCCGGGATTCTATCCCGCGACTTCGTGCTCAGCAGCCTTAAGCAGACTTTCGATTCCGGATGAAGTGAACGTTACCAGTTCTGCGCTTACTACACACATCCTATTTTGAAGGGGGCATGAAACCGCCGTCCAGCTATTCTCAGTTATCACTGTGAGAACCGAGGATTCATTATGGCGATACAAAAAAATTGCGCTCTGCACAGATTTTGATTTCAAAATTTAATTTGAAATCGCCGTGCTAAGCCTAGCGCACTGATATCGAACACCCCTTCGGCATGGGTTATGCAGCGTCAGGAGTGCGGGGCCTCTATGCGCCTCTGCGGTGTCGTCCGGAGTAAAAGAAAAAAAAAACTTATGGGGTTGTACGTGTCAAAGCCACTTTCTGATTATGAGGCACGCCGTAGCGGAGGACTTCGGAAATTTAGACCATATGGGGTTCTTTAACGCGCACCTAAACCTAAGTAAAAGGGTGTTTTCGCATTACGCCCCCATGGAAATGCGGCCGCCGTGGCCGGGATTCGATCCCGCGGCCTCGCGCTCAGCAGCCTAACACCATAGCCATTGAGCAACCACCGCGGGTGTCGTCCGGGGTGATACTGTCTAAAACCACATCGGTCGTGTTGGTCAGGTTTCTCTGGCACCCGACGACGCAGCAAGGGCATCATCGTTGAAATGCCCCTGCAATTATTTCACTCACACGATAAAAACCGCACAAAGGACAGAACGTGTGCAGAAATTTCCTTGGGCCGGAAATGCGAAAAAAAAATGACGCATGGTAATCAGCATCTACTTAACGCCCTTCTATTCCTTCTGGCACTCGCAGTAAACAATATCATGCCCCGAAACCATGTGCCTGTTGGGATATTCGGCGCAGCTCGTTTGCCCATCAGTTTTTGCAACTGAGGATCTGTTGGATTTTTTGCTTGAAATACTGGTGATACCCCACATAGGCTGCTCGATATAAACCAGGCAGTCTTCGAAAGCTAATTAGGAATGAATGACTAAAGACACTAATACAAGATTTTATCATAAAAAACAAAATTAAGATATAACTAAGAATTCACTGCGGTAAATCTCTTGAATGAAGTATAAATTTCTGAACGGGTCTGCACCGAGGCTTTCGGCCTCTTTTTGAAAAAATACCTTCTTTGGGCCCTCTCTTCTTTTTTTTTTTTTGTTCTGGCAGAGTCTGGCCTCCATGGAAGTTTCCTTTCGACGCGCGTCCCTTGCGGGCATTCCGCTGCCGTCGCCGTCGTGCCACCGCTTCGTGCCGTCGTCACACTGCGTTCTTCATGCGGCATATGGTCATACAGTAGCCCTCGTGCCGACAGCGTCATGCTGACGTCATCGTCACAATGTTATCTTCATCGACCTTAGTTGATTGTCTCTTCAAGACTGTCGTTGCACCGTAGTGAACTTCACGCTTTTGTTAGTACGCGGGTGTCATGCTGCCATTACCCAAACGTTGTCGTCATACCATCGTCTCGAAGCATTCGTGGTCTTGCCATTATCTCCGCGCTGGTCTTGTCCTGTAGTTACACAATCGTTCCCACCATAAGAAAGTGGATATGTCGGCAGGTTCAACATGAATTTATCGCTTCACTTGGACAATCATCCCCCAAATGTTTCTGCCGAGTTTTCTTTCATTGTGAGCATGGCTGCGTAAGACAAGATGACGAGGGCTGGGTTGTCATTTCAGTTGTATATAATTTTTAATTTCATTGTTGTTGTCCGGGCATTATATTTATTGTTAACAGGCCGCAACGGCCAAAAGAGCCTATGGCAACTGGGCGAATGGAGCTCCTGAAATTCGCAAAGGAGAACCACTGTGGTGTAATTAGGGGCCATCCGTTATCATTATACTGCGTTTGTTCTACAAGTTCCATGATGTGGACGTCGCCGCTCTCCGATGCAGTTTCGTGTCGACTAAGCTCAATAATCTCGCTTCTCGATGCACCTTTTAATGATACACCCTGAGAAAATTGAATATGGGGCGACTACAATGAAGAGCACGCAGCAGCAAGCACTAGACCAATATAACTGAGCTGAGATCGTCGACAGTTTCTCCAATTCTTTTTCCTGAAATTTCCGGACATAACCTCCATTCGTGCACAGTCCATCCTCCCTGGCAGTGTCGCCTCGATTTTAGGTGACCAGTCGGTTCTTCATCGCTGAACGACTACTGGCCCAAATGACAAGCATCACTGTTATCCTATGTCATAAGTGCGGTTAAGCTAACCTCATCTTTGTTTTTTCTTTGGTATGAAGAATAAACATGGCTCTAAAGTGCTCCAAATTTACCACGTTTGTGCTTATTTATTACAGCATCATGTGCAAGGCCCAGTACCTTAGCTTTCTTTTGCAAGAATGTGTACGAAGTGAAAGCTCCTGATTGCTAAAGTGTTACCTAATTCAAAACCTAATTCCCGCTGTGCGTGTTTGAATATAATCCCACTCACTAGATTGTCTCACTGGAGACTATGAGACTTGTTTGCGCAAGAAACTCTCGAACTTGATCTTGGCGCTATTAAGACACTGTCGCCGAGGCTGTATCCTGGCAGCCTTCTAATGTGCCAGCTGTTGCACTGATATACCTTATAAAATGTTTTCGAAACAATGCCTCTGCTATTTTTGTTTTCGTCTTACTGTAAAATGCTGCGAAATTACCAGTATCCACCGTTTCTTCATGCGTAGTCTGTGCTGGCCTTGGTTAAAATTCTAGCCAAATTTGCTTGAGGTATCAATACAAATCGTTATGATAGTTTACGGGCTTATAAATACTGCAAAATAGACCATGCAGAAACTATCTAAGGGGCGAAATTGGAGCAGAGGCGCTCCAAGTACTTGTCGCCACTGGATGAAACCCCACGATTGAATACATCCCAACTGTGACCTGGGTATCGCGGCATGAGGGTGTCACCGGGAACCTGCTTGCGGACGAGGTGGCTGGAGGCTCTGCAACTCACCGAGCCACTCCGGACTCTGCAATAAAGGACCCTACATCCCTAGAAATTTGCTGCACAAATATTCTGAAATACCATAGAGAAAATCGAACAATATATTCTCCACCCTCCCCCACGGCAAACAGCGCTGCGTAGGCAACCGTGCAGCGAAGATTACAGACGGAGACCAACACAAATCCTCTCTCCACTTGATCCACCACGGCACATAGAGCTGCTGCCATGTGGTCTGCATGAGACTGCTGGTATATTGTGACTTCGGATTGGCGTCGTTCTTGTCCGATGTGTGGAGCAACACCAATACTCTTGCGCATCACGTGGCAGTGTGCAGAACACGGAGAAGAACACTAAACAAACGGCACATGGAACCAGTAGTAGGCATTGATGTCTAGCCCTGGAAGATCAGCTACGACTGATCCAACGAGCTGAGCCGATGGCCCGTGCCAGTGGGTATGGGGGAACCACCTTGCCGGATAAACTCTGTTTCTCACCCGTCCTGCGTAGAGTTTCTCACAATAACACCTAGAGAGAAATCTGGCGCCGCCGTCTATGGCAGTTTCCTAAGGGGCGCTGTGCCGTCATGTGAATGACGGTATATGTGTCTGCGAGGCTTGCGTTGGTTGGTTCTGTAGGACGTTTTGTCTAAACCGCAGTTATGGCTACAGAAATAACGCGTTCTTAAAGTCAAACCTTCATAAAATTTTTACATTCACGCATATTACATCTGCAAGTAAAGTTTGCTCACCTACAATGCTTAGGGAAACCATGGAAAGCAAGAACAGAAGACACTCTTCCAAAGCGAGCGCGACTCTTGCCGCCTTTCCCGCAACTTTAGTGGCCCGCTGATACTTTTTACGTTTCATATAATTGTACATGCAAAAACAAGGTCTAATATTTAAAGAAAACATGCTTTTCTGTAATAATAAAACTAAAATAGCTTTTTACATGCTCTTTTAGTAGAAAATGAATCATTACGACAGAGGGATTGGTGCTTGCCAGGCGCATCTTCAATGTGTCCTGGCTCTCTGAGAAGGATGCCAATCCGAAGTCACAATATGCATTCCCATGCATACCATAGCACAGCAGCCATAGAGTTTCTCACTATAACACCTAGAGGGTAATCTGGCGCCACCGTCTATGGGAGTTTCTTAAGGGGGCACCGTGCCGTCATGGGAATGACGGTATATGTGTCTGCGAGGCTCGTGTTGGCTGGTGTTGTAAGAGGCTTCGTCTAAAACGTGGATATGGCTACGCAAATAGCGCGTTCTCAAAGTAAAATCTTCATAATATGTTTCCATTCACGCATATTACATCTTTACTCACCCACGATGCATGACCAAGCGAAGAAAAGCAAGAACAGACGACCAACTGTTTCAAAGCGAGCGCGAATCTTGTCGTCTGTCCTCCAACTTTAGCGGCCCGCTGATACTTCTTACGTAACATGTAGTTGTACACACAATAACAAGTTCTCATAGTTAAACAAAACATGTTTTCGCGTAATAATAAAGCTAAAACAGCTTTTCACGTGCTGTTCTAGTAGAAAATGAATCATTGTGACAGACGGAACGGTACTTGCCAAGCGCGTCTTCAAGGTGTCCTGTCTCTACGAGAACGATGCCAATCCGAATACACAATATACCGGCATTCCCATGCATACCACAGCGCAGCAGCGCCAGATTTCCGTCTAGGTAATGTAGTGAGAAACTCTATGACAGCAGCGTCACATTTCCCTCTAGGTAATATAGGGAGAACCTCTATGCCCCCCTGCCCCTCTGGGGGACTGATGTAGTCATCTGTCCAGTTTCTGCAAACAATGAAGTTTTTCTACTTTTACCACAAGAGGGCAGTCGTATGTGCACTATGTACCCATGATAAGGACAGAATATATTTAAAAAGGTAAATAAAGTTCAGCAACATTCTCTTTTCACGTTCTGTTTCCCGTTCGTCCACGCAAAGCCGACTTTTAAAGCGGAGCTGTTCTAAACAGAGCCTTTGTCGTCCGGTGTCACGCAGGGGCGCAAGTTAATGGCGCCAAACCACTATGGGAGATAGCCCATAGGAGGGGGAGGAGAGGGGTATAGGAGCAGGTGTTCCACTGGCGCGCGCCCTTCCGCCTCATGGATTCTGTTCGGCGCGAGCATCAAAGAGAGCTCACACGATAGCGGCAGTGCAGATGTCGCGCTAATCCCGAGCTTCAAGAGCAAGCGCAAGCAAAGAGCCAGCGAATGCAAGCCGCCACCTCCGACGATCGACAACGGGAAGCGCCAGCCCAGTGCCGGTGGAGAAAAGCCAACCCTCACTTTCAAGAAAAGGCAACCCAAGCGAAGCGCCAGCAGAGGCAAGCTAACTCCCAACTTCGAGTAGGAGGCCAAGCAGAGACGTCGACGCACAGAGGTCCCTCCCACGAAGGGTGCCGGAGGACGGTTTAAGAGAGAAACCTCGAGCGTGAATGCGGCAGGAGCTCCAAGGTTCGTGTTTTGATCACAACCTCACGCAACGGAAAAAAAAAAGTATGGGGTTTTACGTGCCAATGCCACTTTCTGATTATGAGGCACGCCGTAGTGGAGAACTCCAGAAATTTCGGCCACCTGGGAATTTCGACCACCTAAATCTAAGTACACGGGTGTTTTCGCATTTCGCCCCCATCGAAATGCTGCTGCCGTGGCTGGGATTCAATCCCGCGACCTCGTGCTCAGCAGCCCAACATCATAGCCACTGAGCGATCCGGAACCGAAGCTCGAATCAAGAAAATCGACGACAACGAAACGAAAGACTTTCATGAAAATCGCGCTAAGCATGAGTTCAAACTTTAAAAAACGATTACTAGCTTCGCTGTTTTACTGCTTTTACTGTGTAGAACTGGCTTTACTTTTGTTGTGTCCTCAAATCATGGGCGATACCCCCAACAGTGAGTAGCCACACTTGATGTAGTAAAAGCTACCTAGAAGGAAAGCAATTAAAATGCCCGCAGTCAAAAAATAAGCATTCAATGGTTTAGAACAATAACTCTTTACAATAAAATTTAACTACACCATGATCAGCACCCTGGCTCATCCGTTACATTGTTTAGCCATCATAGTGGGTATGCGCTATTCTTTAAAGAATAGTTGTGTTGTTTATAATGTTGTGGAAGGGCAAGAAGAAGAGGCACAAGATGGCGGAAGATCAGCCGAATTCTGTTGTCAAAGTCGAAGGCTTTGAGGTCCGTTTGCACTCGCAATCACCGACTACCATCGGCATCGACGATGTCCCGTCGTCAGAAGAAAGCGAAAGCGGCACCCACGTGGGCAGCGAAGGCCGTCACAGCAGCATTTCGCCTCTCGATGACACGGACGTCGAACTGGGTAAGACGAAACATGCCAGGAGGTATTCCTTTCCAAAGCAGATAAGAAATATTGATGTAGTAAGTGCTGCAATTATTCTTTATCTCCACCGCCGGCTGTACCATATCCCGTTGAAATCGAGGGCTATGGTACGAGCCATGAGGGTAGACCATCAATACTGCTTTTGATGACATTGTGCGGCGAGCAATACGTAAGGGGGAAAAAGGTCGTGTGTTGTGGTTTTGGTGGCTCGATTATCTAGTTCTGGAGCCATTGTTCGGACTCAGGTGTCTCTTGTCTAAGCCACCAGAGCGCCTCGAGCATGGTAGTTGGCATGTGCTATACCGGAGCGTCGCACTAGGCTGGCCAAGCGGACTCACGTCATCGTTTGTGTCGGTGGTCGAGAGTTGCTTGTTGATGAGGAGGCGACGTCGGGTGTTGGAAGCAAACGAAAAACGTTTTTTTTTACATATTTACAATTCAGTGCTCACAATGTTCCGTGGACACAACAGCACACTCCAGGTTGGAGTACTTTATATGTCTGCTCTCACTACTTCTCTGAGCACACGCATATCGCACTCATTGGACCGAAAATCACCTCATTTAAAACAGTCCTTTTCCCTAGATGACTAGAGGAGGGAATCTGCTGACCGTGTCTCGGCCAATCAGTGCAGTCGCACGACTTTCCATGGACTCCACCTTTGAAGTCCAATCTTTGAATCCGCCTACCCTCTAATGATGAGACAATCGAGAAACAAAGGTTCACGCTACTCCCACGGAAGCTGTTGACGTCGGCCCCTTGCTTCAATAGCGGGCTCTCCATGATGGTCAGCTTGGAGCGAGTTGAGAAGCCGGGCTTTGAAAGTGTTTACAGTTGCCACGGCACGCCATGGCTGCTGTCATCTCTTTGTTGACCCATCAAGATCAAGAGTCGGCGTCGGCCTTCGTCTTCAATAGGAGGGTGCTGCTCAAGTGGCTGCTTCGTGGCAAGCACCCAAAGATTGCGACTGTCGTTGTCAGACATAACAGTGGAAGCTGTAAACTACAGCTGACAGCAAAAGTCCGGAAAGCACAGAACTTCAAAATTTTGATCAGCTAGAATAGAAGCACTTCACTCTCTCAAAAGGTATAAAATACAACTATGTGTAATTTAACCCTGTACCGCTTTAATCTTGTAGCGAGGCCTGCGTGTACGTTGGATTTAAATTGGGGCGCCTTTTTCTTAGACTATATTAGGAAGCAGAAAAACTTTGTTTGGCGTGTTTCCTAACACACCCAACAAATGGCAATGCAGAGAATCTTAGAAAATATTGTAGGACTCACTAAAGTTAAATTACGTGTTGTCATTGCCACTAAAGCTAAGACTCTGGTTCGTGGTGTGACAATGACGTATGTAAACATTGTTTATATTTTTTTACTTCTCGAGAGGCTAGTATAAGCGGGACGAAAATTACTTTTCTCTTGTTAGCTTGCCGTCGTCGTCTTTTTGCCATTTGCTGCCGCAAAGATTTCCGATACCAAACACAACACGCCTTTCATTGCTCCCAAATGTCAAACATAAACTGTAATAAATTGAATATCTGGCAATAAGAAAACATCTGGTTGCACAGAAATCGCTGCTCCCTCGTCAAAATGCCAACCTACAGACCAGAGAGACGACACTGTGAATGGAAATTGATTATCCAGGCTACAGAGCCACGGGCGGGCAATCAAAAAATTGAGCAGCGGGCCAGTGTGACCTATGCCCACGTACCAAATTAATCTACCAGGTCAAGGAGAGATGAAAAAAAAACAACTGTAGTATTTAGAAAGATGGGTTCACCAATGCAAACATCTATCATTGCGTCTACAGTCACGTTGCCCTGAAGTTAGACTTATTTATTTTCGTGTTTCACCAACAAGAATGGCTGTCCCGATGACAGCATTGTTGATAAACTACGGCCCCTGTTTCGGCTCACAGCAGAAAATTTAATCCTGTTTGATTTTTGCGTTCCGGCCATTATAATCATCGGTTAAGTTTTATTTCAACCAAACTTACTCCTTATTATAGAAACAACGCGGCAGCGGACGGTGGACCAAAAAAAAAAAAAAAACGAACTGCAGATCCCACGTACTGTGGGAATCTATGTAAGCGAAGCTTTCCGTGCTTGATGCATTGATTGACGATAATTAGCGGTGATGTTGACGGCGAAAGCTTAATTTGTTCAACATTTAGGATAACACGAGAGTGGTGACTTGATGTAAGACTGTTGTTTGTCTGCGTAGAACACAGAACACATAGGGCGAGGTTTTTTGTTGAGGCGTTTTTGTGCGGCATATTTTATAACCTCTGAGAGGGTTGAGCGTTGTCATTGCCTCACATGGCACATTGCATTGTGGCAGAAATATTACAGTTGAATTGGATTATGGGGCTATATGTGCCAAAACCACGCTAGGATTATGAGGTAAGCCGTAGTGGCGGACTTCGGATTCATTTTCGCACCACGATGTTCTTTAACGTGTCCCACAATCTAAGTGCACGTGCGTTTTCTATTTCGCCCCGTCGAAATGCGGCTGGCGCGATTGGGATCAAATCCACGACCTCTAGCAATGTCATAGGCACAAAGCTAATGCGACGGGCACAGAAGTGTTGATTTGGTGGTCGACCGCTTCCGCAGTGTCTGTTGGACTCCGCGGTGCGCTTTGAATAACGCGGCTCTGCTTATGCACGCCCAGCATAAGTTGCCAGCTTGACATATTTCCATGGCGTTTATTTTTCAGAAAAAGCAGCAACGTATTGTACCATGCCTTGAACTTAAGCTTATCCTGTTTCTCCACAACCGCTGTCGTGTAGTAGTGTGGTTTCCTTGCCTTCTCCCGTCGTCTCTCCCCTCTTTTGTAGAGGAACTGCCTCTTCTCCTTCTTCTTCTTCTCCTCTCTACAGTTCTATCTGCGTCCCCTCTTGCCTCACACGTTAGTAGAGAGAGAAGCGCTGCAGTTTCTGCAATGCTTCTGGGTGGAGTCACGGATATTTAGAGCGGTCAAGCAGCTAAAGTGGCGCCGGCCAGGGAGCTCCAGAGGGCATTGTGCCCATTCGACGTGTTGGGGTGAAAACGAGTTCCTCCCGTCGCCTTTCCTTTCTTACTCGCGCCTGTCATTTATATACTCTCCGAACCACCCCCCAGCGCGGTGTGCAAGACAGCAGCAGCCACAACAGCCCACAGCAGCAGCAGCATCAGTGGGAATGTGGAAGGCAGAGGCAAAGAAAGCTTCGTTTTAAAATGGAACGAACCAACCCAAAACCTGACTCCTAGCTCAAAGAGTGCTTGTGTTCGTTCGTTCCTTCTTATTGTCATCGGTTGTGCAGTATCTGTAAGATATTCGCAACTAGCTAGAGGCACTTCACTCAGGCCTACCTCTTCACCTTTCTTCCATCAAATAATATCTTTCTCTCGTTTACAACTACCTCGGTCACATACGTTGCTTACTGCGCAGGTGGTGACCCGCAGCAGGACGAGGAATGGCAGCAGGCCCTCGCGCGTCAGCGCGCTGCATCTGCGTGTGTCTGGTGCCTGGTGTCCCTGTCCGCTGCTGCCGTGCTCTGCCTAGTGCTGCTCTCCCTGCGCAATGACAAAGGACTCTCAGCTGTGCTGTCACGTGCCATAGACGCAGCACTTGCGCTACGCCTGGGAGGCTACCGCTGACTGTGCGCTCAAGTCAATGGGCACCTTTCAATTTTCGTTTTTTCATTTTTGTCGCTTCCGCGAAGTATGAGTAGTGAGCTTGTACGCCACTGCACAAAATAAAATAAATTATGCAGTATTCCTGTCGCGAAAACAATAAGGTTATTTTACATATTTCACCAATATTACAAGATTGCGAAAACCTTAAACGCAGGTTGCCATTTATTTTTCGAATGTCGCACATGTTGAAGGAAAATTAGCGCTACCCCCACTTTTCAAGTAGCGGCTACGGATCAGAAAATGAGCAGCTTCGTGCAGTTTAAAAAAAGTAAATTTAAGTAAGTTGGTACTTTTTGGTGAATACGGGTGTAAGGACAAATAAAAACGCAGATTCAATGCACTGTGGTTGTGTATGTTCACCCATATGCTCCCACTGCAATAGAACAATTACACTTGGTTTCGCATACCTACCTCTTGAAAAACTGAATATTTCCGTGTGCCGATTTCGCTTTCTTGTACCCAGCGGGCTCGCACACACACCCTAAAAAGTGCAGAATGTTCTGTTTATAACATATCTGGATGTTCTAGATGAAGTTGAGAATATATCAAACATAGCAGAGAATACTGATACTGTGATTGTGCCGCCAGAACCAACTTAAAATACGCATAAGCAGGAAGGCGACGACGACAGCATTGATGTTTTCTCCGAGAACTACGTCTGCGATTAGTGTAGGTTAGATAGGCCTGCAACAATATTCCGCCAAAATAGTTTCATTGAAACTGTATTACTGAATACACTTTAGCTGTACTACAAATGTAGACGTTGCCGCTGCCATGCTTGCTGGGTATTACTATATGTGGTTAGGGGAAAACACCGGGAAGGCGGCGGATGGAAATTTAAGACGATGAGCAACTAAGCTATCTTTATAAGCAACGGTTACAGCAAAATATTCTAATGCACGCCCAAACATAAAGAACATCCTAAAAAACACCAATATTATCAAGTAACGAGCGTCTGAGAAAAGCGTTCCCGGATGTACCAAGTGTTACCGATCGCCGCAACAGAAACTTTAAAGACATGTTAGTGCAGGCAAAAGTCAGCCAACGTCATTCCCCTGTAATAAAAGCATGTTGTCGCCGCAGGTGCGAAACCTGCAGGCACCTTCAAAGTGACATTAAAATTAAATGCACCGCAAATAGGTATACACACGAAGTGAAAACTAGCTATACTTGTTCAAGTTCAGACGTGATTTATATCCTTGAATGTTCCTTATGTAAGCAAGAATATATACGTGAAACGGGAATTCAATGAACGTCAGATTAATTGGACATCGCACAGACACACCTAAAGAGCTTCCCGAAGCCATGGCCGAGCATTTCAACCAACCAAGTCCTAACTTCGATGCACTTAAACTCTACAGTTTACAGTCAAATTTCCGTTCTGAACAAGAAACAAAATAGAGAGAATCATACCTAATCCATAAGTTCAAGACATTCCAACCAATAGGCATAGCCGTTTCAAAGGGAGCTTTCGAATTTATTCGTTATGCTAATTTTCAAGCTATAGGCAACAACACTTAGTTTGGTTGCTTAGTGCTTTTTCCATCTTCTTTCTTTCCTTTATTCTTTTACTTTTATATTTACTTCACTTCTGTATTTTTTCACTAGCACCGTTTTCTGCCGCTCCTTTTATTATCTCTTTCAAAGAAAGGATAGCCCACGCCCTCCAGCGAAGCAATACAGGGGTGCTGTGCACACGGCCGTTGACACGGCGGCTGACACAGGGTCGTATAACGGGCCTTGTGCATATTATTGTGCATATTATTGTGCCTTCTTTATTCTTAATTGTACACCACCCTCGCCGCTAACACACCCACTGTCGTTGACGCATTCACCAGCCTTACCCTTACTTCCCTTTAGAAGCACCCTACCTATATATACTTGGCCGAGGAATGCATATGTCGCCTTGAAAAAGACAAGTCGAGATGTCGAAACGTTGGCTCTCGCTTTTACCCTGTTCTCGTTTTGCTCATCGTATATGTGGCTTGGACCCTTACGGCGGATGGTCGCGGTCACTACCCCAAGAAAATCGGAAGACAGCAGCGATGCTGATTTCGTCACATCCGATCAACATGGATATGTGACAACTGCACGGACTCTTGCTACCTCAAAAAATGGTGCTTCAAAAATGACATGCAAGCACGTAGTAGCCATTGACAAGTGCTTTGGCCAATGAAACCCCATGCGCCTTGTGTATTAGGTGTAGTTCACCCTTCCAACTTTAGAACCAATAAATACTTTCATCAACCCTTTTTGAAAATGTCATATTTGGGTTATTCTTTCAGTATTCACAATGAATGAATGAATCAATTTGTTGTTTTATGGCGCAAGGGCCAATCATGACCAAAGAGCGCCAGGTCATTATTGATGAGTTTGCAGTGGGGTAGATGAATCCCGAAACGTTGGTGTGACGTAGCTGTAAAAGGGCCTAAAAGGGGCCTCTGTTAAGTGCGTAAAAGCTATATATTAGAAAATATAGCAACGGCTAATGATGAGTACTAAGAGCACAACAGATACATTGTGATAGGATGGAGATATCTTAAAATACATGAAGCCAAACGTTTGCAAGAAGCACTACTGCCTTATGAGGGCCCTTGAAACGGAAGGGCCTGAAGGCATGTGCTGTACAAAAATAATAACACAGCGGTATCCTCTGGAGAGAGGATGTGCTACAAATTTGTAGGGCTAATAACATGTGATACAACATCGTTTAAGAAACTTACGACTACTCTGGTGTCAAACAACGGTCCTGTACCAAGAAACATTACACAATGAAGGGTGATGAGCTACCGGTATGCTAGCGGAAAGTGTTTCTTTCTGTTTCGGCTTCCCGACACTCCAGGAGGCCGTGGAGGACGGTGAGCCTTTCGCCGCATCTGCCGCAGGCTGGTGGTTCATTTCCAGTTAGCAGGAAACTGTGTGCGGCATATATGTGTCCTATTCTGAGAGAGAGTAAAACATCTTTATTAATAATATTTTAATGACGAGAGCAGTGTAGGAGGAACCCTCAGTCCAGAGTCCCTAAGATGATTCCGGCGATGTTTCGAGCCCGTTGTATCACAACTCGGAGGACCTCGGGAGGTCCGTCGCGGAGGGCATCGTCCCACAGCTCTTTCTTGCGTAGGGGGTAAAGGAGAGTTGGCAAGGTAGGAAAGAGGTTTGCAGTGCACTCAATCGTGACGTGCAAGATTACGGGCCAGCTGCCGCAGCCAGGGGAACGATCTGCATAACAGTGTGGGTAGAATTTATTGAGAGACAAGATTTGGAAATGTTGCGGTTTGTAACTGGCGTAATGCCACAGCTTCCTCCCGCGAGAAGGACGGCGGTGGTGCGGCGTGGGTACGACGAATGCGTGTATAATGACGGAGTATGTCTTTGTAACGAAGCAAGAGATCCCCCCACTCTGAACTAGTCGCCTCACCACGGCGAGTCGCCCGGGGGGAAATTTCTCGGGCAACAGCATGTGCACGTTCGTTACCCGGCAGCGAGGTATCACCAGGGGTCCAGAGTAAGTGGATGCGGGGAGATGTGGTTGGTGTATTTTTGCGGGATCTGTTTGGTAAATTTGGTGCGCCGCTCTCGGGATGCCATGTCCTGATAGGAACGCCCGGCATGCCTGTTGCGAGTCCGTCAATATATACACTTCCTCAGGAACACGGATGGCGTATCGAATTGCAAGAGCAACACCGAGAATTTCTTCGTAAGCGGCATTTGTTCCGCGCATTGCAGCAGAGTCGCTCAGGGATTCGGTGCCATCCAAAACTACCGAGGTAGAGCCCTCTTGAGTGCGTGATGTGTCCGCGTATAAAGTATGTGTTACGGGATGTTTGCAAGCATGCGGCCAATGTATCGCACACGGGCTTTGCGCCGCCCTTTGTCATGCTCGGGGTGCATATTACGTGGCAATGCATGAATACTTAGTGCTTGGCGTATCGCTGACGACAAGATCGTTGGACGGGTTTCAGACTCAAGGGGTGGGACAGAGTATCCTAGCTGTGTGAGAAGATGGTGGCCAGTAGGAGTGAGTAGGAGGCGCTGGCGATGGCTGACTCAATGTGCATCTAGCAGCTCGCCTAGTGTGTTATGTGTCGCTAAGTTAAGGAGACGGCGTGTGGAAGCATAATTCGGGAGGCCATGGGCCAGCTTCACCGCTTTGCGAATCATTGCGTCTATGCGAAGTTGTTGCGCTTGGGTCAACCGCTGAAATGAGAGGTGGTATGTGAGGTGGCTGATCACGCATGCCTCCACTAAGCGCAGCAGGTCCTCTTCTCGAAGGCCCGAGCGCCTGTTGGAGACCCTCCGGATCATGGCCAGAATTTGCTCAATCCGTCTGGATAGAAGGGAAACAGTGTAGTTTTACCTACCATCCGCTTGGACGTGTAGGCCGAGGATACGAGCACGATTAACCTGTGGTATCGGTGTGCCATCCACGTGCACAGTGACAGGAGTAGAGGAGCGGCTCCTGGGGCGAATGATTATGAGCTCCGACTTCTCCGGAGCACATCTTAAGCCGCATTTTCTCGCGTACTCGGAAACTGTATCGACTGCTTGCTGCAGTCGGTCCTGGATGGCTCCGTCGGAACCCCGTGTCGACCAGATAGTAATGTCGTCCGCATAAATAGCGTGGGCGACATCAGGGATCTGATCGAGTAGCCGGGGCAGCCTTGCGAGCACGATATTGAATAGAGTAGGGGAAAGAACTGAGCCCTGGGGTGTCCCACGTCCTACAAGGCGAATCGTACTGGATCGATGCGGTCGCATTCCTACGGTGGCTGTGCGATCTCGAAGAAATGAGCGGATATAGTTGTACATCCGAATTCCACAGTCTGAATGTGCAACATTGCGAAGGATGAGGTCATGTTCAACATTATCGAATGCCCCTTTTAGGTCTAAGGCGATGAGTGCTCTCGTTTGGGAGGACGACGGAGGTCCTATGACTTCCTCCCGCAATTGTAAAAGCACATCTTTGGCAGACAGATGAGCCCGATATCCGAATTGAGAGTTAGAAAAGAATGATTTTTCTTCGAGGAAGGGCTGCAGATGCCGCAAGAGTACATGCCCCGTGAGCTTACCAATGCAGGAGGTTAGGGTGATGGGTCGTAAGTTTTCAACCTTAACAGGCTTGCCCGGTTTGGGGATCAGTGTGATGTCGGCGTGTCGCCATGCTTGGGGAAGCATACCCTTGCGCCAGCAATCATTGAAGATATGGGTGAGGTGGTTAATATCCGCGCCACTGAGGTTACGAAGGTTGGCGAATCGGATGTGGTCGGCCCCCGGTGCCTTGTTGCGGCGTAGGTCTTGTAGGACCACCCGTACCTTGTCAGATGTGATGTCTGCATCGAGCAATTCATTCGCCTCGCCTACATAAAGATAGTCAGGGTACTGCGGCGGCGGGCTTTTGGGTATGAAATGCTTCTCTAGCTCTCTGAGGAGTGTCGAGACATCGTCCCTGTACTCATGCATTAGGATGTGCAGCTGTTGAAACGTTTTTCCCTTTGTTGCGGTGGGATCTGTGAGTGAGCGAAGAATCGACCACGTTTTTTCTGTGCTCAATGTGCCTGAGAGGCGGTCGCAAAATCCTCGCCAGTTATTCCTCGTAAGGATCTCTGCATACTCCTCAGATTTCCGTGTACTTTTATCTATACGTTTGCTAAGTTTTCGGTTGAGGCGTTGTCGTTTCCATCGTCGTGTCAACCCTCTGCGGGCGTTCCAAAGATGAAGTAAATGCGGGTTTATGTCTGGTGTCTCGGTTGTGGTGCGCAGTGTGCTCGTGGTGGCCTCTAGATCTTGTGCGAGAGAGTCAAGCCAGCGTTCGTACCCTTGGCGCTCAGGTGGGTCCTGGCGACGTTCCCTGAATTTCGCTCAATCCGTTATGCGCACATTTCGCTCGGGCCTGCGCGCACCCCGTAATGACAAGGTGGTGGCCACAATGTAGTGGTCACTACCAAGGCGCTCCTTTAAAGGCCCGTGCGCAACGACTGGCCCAGTATTGCGCACGAAGGTAAGATCAGGGCAGGTGTCACGAGATACGCTGTTGCCTATGCGAGTGGGGTGCTCTGGGTCGGTAAGCAGTGTGTATCTCATGTTACAGATGGCATTCCATAAGAGGGTCCCTTTAGCCTGCGATTTAACGCAACCCCATGCAGTATGCGGAGCGTTAGAGTCGCCGGCCACCACACAAACCCGTCCAAACCTACCAAATTCTCTTAGTAGATGCTGAAAACAGTGCGTTCGCGAACGGGGGGAACTGTATGCATTGAGTATAAACAGACTCTCGCTGCGTTTACCTTGCGTAATTATTTCCAATATTTGGTGACGAATATCAATGTTAGTGGTATGCATGCGACATGTAACATGTTTCGAAACTAGGGTGCCCACAAGAGGTGAGACACCCGAGAGCGTGCAGTAGCCGGATAAACAAGGGGTGCAATTGACTTTCTGTAAGAGCATGACATCAGGAGGGTTCGTGGATGTGGCGATATACTGCTGTAGGGAACCTCGTTTTCGGCGGAATCCCCTACAATTCATCTGCCACACCATTAGTTGCTCCGCGTTACGCGGCGCCATCATCATCGCGAGAGGAAGCAGGCGGTCGTGCATAGGGATGCGGGCGCCGGGTGCACACATTTGAAGGTTGCGGCCGAGAGCCTTGGTCAGAAAGCACGCTTTCGTTGTTACCGCTAAGCTCAGGAACTTGAATGCGTGCGAAAGTGCACTCTATACATGATTTCACTTGCTCCGTAATCTCTATTAGAAGGGCCTCCATTTGGCGTTCTATCCTGTCCAGAGCCGCCTGCATACTAGTGCTCATGTCTGCCACCAGCGCGTCCATTTCTTTTTGCAGGCGCTCACACGCCTCCATGTCATGACGTAGGCGGGCTATTTCTATTAGAGGATCGAGATTTGATGACGAATTGGTAACATGGGAAGGGGTAGGGCGAGATTTACGGGGCGGAGCGAGCTGTGGGGGACCCTCGGCCCGACGTACCTCCCGAGGTGCTGCCATTGCTGTTTTCTTCTCCAGGGTCCGCTGCACCCCTGAAGGGACCAGGGTCACCTTGGCTGGGGCGTTGGTCTGCAGGGCCTTCTTGTAGGGTTGTTGGGAAGATGGGGAAGGAGGGCGCTTCTCTGGGAGGCGCACCGATGCCTCGTGGGATCGGGAGCTAGACTTGGAGAGGGTCCGGAATTTGCGACGGGATCTCTAACGGGTCTCCGACCGGTCTTGTCTGGTCTCCTTCGTTGGGGCGCGCGACGTTCGGGTCTCCGCCGTATCTGTGGTAGTGGTCGGGTCGCTGGAGGGTTGGAGTTCACGCTGCTCTTTCTCGAGAGCTTTCCGCACCCAAGCTTTGTTCAGTGTATGCCTAGCACGCCGCGGGCAGTTTGGATCCGCTGTAGGGTGGGTCCCGTCACAGGATCTGCAATTGTGGGGTGCATGGATGTGACGGGGTGGGGCTGTCAGTCCCGCACGTCGCGCAAATGACCACGTGCGGCGTAGGACAGTAATCAGCCCAATGGCCGAGCTTGTGACATATCTTGCAGACCAGTTGGCGGGGTCGATGGGTGTAGCAGCGGAGTTCTGCACCATAGAAACGCACGTAGCGAGGCACTTTAAGTCCTTCAGACGTTACCAACGCATTGTTGGTTTGACCCATCATTCGTGCTTGAAGTATTTGAGTTCCAGGAACCAAAAAGCTCATCCACTAGCTTGGAAGACGGTGTACCGGGCAAAAGACCAGGAACAATTCCCTTGCATGAGTTGTCTGGGGCCGCAAAATATGTTGTGATAGGATAGACCCGCTGACCAAGGTTCAGCCTCCTCACCTTGTGCAATGCGTCGGCTACGTGTGACTGGGTTGTGCTGATGATTGCCAAGTTCTGCTGAGGTTGCAGTCAGAATATGATGTCCTGACGATCGTCGGTGGTCAAGCCGGCTGCACTCCTTAGAGCACTGGCGAGTTCTGGGCGCGTCCACTCATCGAGGCAACGTCCTCCGTGAGGCCGCAGAATTATCTTTTCGTCGTGCAAAGGAAGTTGAGCCAGGTTCTGATTCCGACTGCGCTTGCGTACGGTAGGCTGGGAGGCGTCTGGAATGCCCGACATGTTCTCGGAGGGTTGCCTCAGCGAATAGGACATCTGTTCATCGTGTTTTCGTTACGGTGGGTGAATAACCTAGTTTTGGCCTAATCAAGTGAAGCTAATTATTTGTTTGAGCATTCCATGAGCGCTGGAAGCGGTTTCTGTGTTTCTTTCTGATGAAAGGCTTTAGATCTAAGGCAGGTATAGCGGTTGTAGGAAGGATATCTTTTGATGCCATTGATGTGGCAATTTGGTCAGCCAGTATATTACCATCAATGCCCCTATATCCAGGTAACCAGCATATAAAGACTTGCTACTGATGTACGATGCGCAAATAACGGAATAAAGCTCGGTAAGTACATGGTTTCGATGATTGCGCAGGGACATTAGGGCTTTTACGGCGCTTAGAGAGTCCATGTATATAATGGCTTTGTGCAGCTTTGCTTTCTTGATTTCTTTAACAGCAGATAGTCTTGCACAAGCTTCCGCGGTGAGTATGCTTGTTTCCGGACGCAGTACATCGGATTCGGAGAAGGATGGTACGACTGCAGCATAAAACACGCCTGCCTGTGACTTAGAAGTGTCAGTGTAAAACTCTATGCACAAGTACTTCGATTGAAGTTCCAAGAAATGCATTCGAATATGTGCCTCTGGGGCGTGTTTCGTCACCTCTACGAATGACGTATCGCATTCCACGGACATCCACTGCCATGGCAGAAATGGCTTAACTGGGACCACCAGGTTTTGCTGAAGAATTGGAACTTGCATTTCCTCAGCAAGCTTTCTAATGCGCAGAGAGAATGGTTCTCTAGCTGCTGGTCGATTAGTAAAGAGAATTGCAGATGTCACGTCTTTTATGCTTACATAAGAGGGTCGCGGTTTGCGTTTACTCTTAGAAAGTCCACGAAACTGGTGTACGACCTCTGCAGATGAAGTGACGACTCATTAGCTTCAACGTAGAGACTATCTACAGGACTTGTCCTGAAGGCACCGGTCGCCATGCGGATACCTAAGTGCTGAACAGGGTCAAGCATCTTCAAGGCGCTTGGAGTGGCTGATTCATATACTATGGCCCTATAGTCTAAGCATGTACGTATAAGACTTTTGTACACGTTCATCAGACAGTTGCTGTCACTGCCCCATGTTGTCTAAGATGAAATTTTAAGAAGGTTCATTGTTTTTAGACGTTTCTCTTTTAGGTGTTTTAGGTGTGGAATGAAGGTCAGTTTTGAATCTAATATTATTCCTAAACAATTGTGTTGTATGACAACTGGTATGGGCTCTCCATGTAGTTATAAACTGGGCTCTGCAAGTAAGCCTCTTTCTTGTGTGAAAAGGACATATCGGCTTTTAACAGAATTCAGTTTAAAGCAGTTTTCCTCTGCCCATTGACACACTTTGTTCAAGCCAAGCTGGACATATCGCTCACAAACAGCAAGGTTACATGACTTGAAACCTAATTGTACATCATATATGTATACCGAATAAAACATACTCTGCGGTATAGATTAGCACAAGGAATTCATTTTTATTATAAAAAGTGTACAGCTTAATACCCCTCTTTGCGGTACACTAGTTTTTTGTGTAAATGGCCTGGATAGAGCATTGCCCAGCCTAACGCAAAATGTTCGGTTTGATAGGTACTTTCAATTACATTAAGCATATTCCTTCGGATACCCATTTATGAGAGGGCTCGCAAAATCCCATATTCCTAAGTAGTGTCATATGCCTTTTCCAAGTCTAAGAAAACAGAAAGAAAGAACTGCTTATGGATAAAGGCGTCGCGAATGCCGGCCTCGATGCGCACGAGCTGGTCAATACTCGACCTGCCCTCTCTGAAGCCACACAAATAAGGGTCGAGCATTTTCTTCGATTCAAGTAAATGTAAAAGACGGCGATTTATCATTTTCTCGAAGAGTTTGCATAAGAAACTTGTGAGTGCTATTGGACGGTAACTTGAAACGTCGGATGGGTCTTTGCCTTGTTTCAAGACCGGTACTACGATAGCTTCTTTCCATGAAGATCGGACGTATCCAGCAGCCAAACAGAGTTGAAAAGTGCCAGAAGTGTCATCTGTGTAATAGTGTGTAGGTTTTGAATGATAACAGATGATCTTGTCAACTCCTGGTGCAGAGCTCATACACAAGCTCAAGGCAGCTCTAAGCTCGGCAATATTAAAAGGACGGTTGTACCGTATATTTAGTCTGCATTTCCGGTTTATTGACTTACGTTCTGCTATTTTCTTATATTTAAGGAATATTTTTAAGTAATTTATGGAGCTCGATAGACGCACGAAGTGTAAGCCAAGGGCGTCGGCCTGGTTTTCTAACGTATTTCCTCGCTCATCAATCAAAGGTAACGGGTTGATCTGCTGAGCTTTTAGCCTTCTCAGCCCATTCTATACTTTAGCCTCCTGGAATAGCAATTGATGCCTGAGAGAAATGCCGCCCAGCTGGCTCTTCTTGTCTGCCGTCTCGTGCGCCGTCCTTGTGACTTGATATGTTTAAATGCTATGTAATTTTCCGCCATAGGATATTGGCACAATCTGCCCTATGTCTTATTTTGTGTTTTTCGTGCATCTCTCCAATCTTCATTCCACCAAGGAACACGTTTCTTAGATGACTGACCGTTTGCTTGTGGAATGAACTTTTCGGCTGAATCAATAATAAAGCGGTAAAAGACGCTACAGCCTTATCTAAGCTAAAATCGCGTATAAAAGCTTGTGATAAGTAGATTGCTTAAAACGCTTCCACTCAGCGGAGTCACGTTTCCAGCGAGGTACCTGTGGACGAATGTCATGTCGTGTTAGTAAGGTTAAATTTACCGGAAAGTGGTCACTCCCAAATGGATCTTCTATAACATTCCATTCTAAGCGAGAAAAAAGTATGGAAGACCCAAGCGCTAAATCTATCGGGAATATGACTTATGCGCAATATTATGATAGGTGGGTGGGTGAAACATCACTCTTTGGCCTGGTTCCCTGCACACCTTGGAACCATTGAGGGTACCTCGATCAACCCCAACAAGGAGGCGCACTCGGCTGCACGAGGTTTGACTGACTGTGCGCTGGGTAACGCGTCCTTTCCTGGGCGACCTGAGCCTCTCTGCTCGTACAACGAAATTTGCAAACACAATTATCTGTCAAAAAGACTCCTGCCTTTGCCGCACTCCTCGCTGTGCAGGGCCCAGGCAGTCACTCTCAGACTTCTGCAAACAAGCACTTACCCGAGCCCTGCGGCGCTGCACACAATGTATCCCGAACGGTTTCCAAGCCCGGACTGCCCTTTGTGTGGTGATCATGCGGACTTCGAACATGTCCTGTGGAGCTGCGCCTCTGCCGGTCCCCCTTTCACCCAAGAGGAAATGATGAAGCTAATTAGGGCCCAGAATCAGACCTCTCAAATCCTGGCAGTCCAGAGGGCTCGCGAGAGGGCCTTCAGGTTTCACCTCATGGTCCCCGAGTGGGCCTAAAAAAAAAAAATTATGGGGTTTTACGTGCCAAAACCACTTTCTGATTATGAGGCACGCCGTAGTGGGGGACTCCGGAAATTTCGACCACCTGGAGTTCTTTAACGTGCACCTAAATCTAAGTACACGGGTGTTTTCGCATTTCGCCCCCATCGAAATGCGGCCGCCGTGGCCGGGATTCGATCCCGCGACCTCGTGCTCAGCAGCCCAACACCATAGCCACTGAGCAACCACGGCGGGTGAGTGGGCCTAGCCAGGTGACGTTGAGTTAGCTTACGTCTATAGTGGACCAAATAAAGTTGTTTCACTCACTCACTCACTCACTCACTCACTCACTCACTCACTCACTCACTCACTCATTCACTCACTCATCACTCACTCACTCACAAGCAAGCGTTTCAAAGCGTTCGGGACGAAAGTTACGAGACGCGTTCGCCCCCGAAATTAGCTGCGCGTCGCTCGTCGTACTGTGTGGCTGTGTCGCGTTTCTACAAGCCCAAGCTCGCCGTGTCTTGTTATTAAACACGTTTTAATGCTTTATGAAAGTACAACTTGCTCAGCACGTAAGGCGCGATGCATAACAGCATTGCCAGGAGTGTCGGGTAGCATCAATTATACTAATTTTAAAGCGGAAGCTTTACTAGCCGCGAACTTGCGATTTCGCCGTGGCGCTGCTCCGAGGAAGCACATGACGTCACATTGCGTGCCTCGCCACGGATATTCCTCTCTCTCTCGCTGCCTAGTCACTACAGCGCATGCGCTACTCGTAGCACGGAGCCACAGGTGCTCCGCCGCTGCGCAGCGCCACGCCTTTCCTCCGCCACCGTTTGGTATGACGTCACACCACTTTCCTCGTCCTTGCACTCGCCTCCGCTCGCTTCGCCAGCTGCGTCGCAAGCCTGATAACATGTCGGAGGATTGAAAAGGAGAGCTCGCGTGCGCCGCAACCACAATTGAGGCGGGAGTATGGATGGCGACAATTCCGATAAGAAGGAGGAGGCCTGGAATCCACATCGAACGCGATGAAGAGGAAACGAATTGCCCAAGAAACAGACGAACAGCGTGCCGAACGACTGGCTAAACGCCGCAACATACCTAGACAGCCAGATTAAGCTGCACTAGCAATCAAGATTAACCAAGGCTAATCATGCTATGCCTTAACTTTCGCTACGTATATCCTGGCATAGCCAAACTAAGCCATTGCCAATTTTTAGTGTGCGCATGATTGCTTCCTTGCTTTCTTCCTTTATTATGACACCTACTCACTACGGGGGATCGGCCAAGAAGCCGGTTAATCGGGTGGCGTGGGGGGACTAAGCTTGAGAGAAAAAGTGAATTTATTGAAGGAATGGTTAAAATTGTGCAATGAATAAAAGTAGACAAACTAACGTTAGAGATATTTAGAAGAAAACGTGTGGCTCTTTGGGAACAGAGGAAACTAGAAAGTAACACATTTTAATCAAGTTGAGCTAAAATTTTGTAAAACAATCAGAAGTAATTGTTTCAAAACACTTATTTTCCCTATCTCACAAAAGAATTTGCAGACGGCCATGCGTACGTTCCTGTGGTTAAAACCCATTGTGGATTCCCCCATGGAGAGGATCTTCTCAGAGCTAACAGCTATGCCTGCTTTTAGGATTGGAATTTCCAAGCATTTTCGTATATTGGAAATCGACGGCACGCTAACAACAGTTATCAGTGGTTTCAGGCTCTATGCAGATATGGCACGATGGGGACAGCGCCAGGCCTGGCTTGTGTAAATAAAAATTATGTGATGGAATACGGCATCGGTAATTTTGTGAGTGGGTTGGCTACTTGCGTGCGGGATACCATTGATTGTCCCAAGAAAGAAGCAAACGCTGTAAGTGTGTTATGTGCAATGTATGTTTTGCAGAGTATTTAAACACCGGACATTTTCTTAATATAGCCGCGGTCACATAAGGAGAAATCGGCAGAACATACATGACTGGTCCGTTTAGGGATAAAGGCGCAAGTGTACGTTTCAGCCATTTCATTTAGAAACAAACCTCGGTGACCTCGTGCGCATATCACGCGCACTATACGTATGGTCGAAAGAATTGACGATTCTAGTACATTAAAGAATGGACTGTCTGAGGATGAGGTGAGTGTTGCGGACAATGAGAAGGATAGGCTTAATATTACAACTGTTGAAAAAATTACAGAATGTTTTCGAACAGATGAATTAGTTGCTAATAGTTCTGCTGTAAATGTTGGCATAAAATCAGAATCTCGCGTTGAATGAGACCAGGATTGCGCCTCAGAACAAACGTCTATACGTGCTTTTTCTCACAGATTGATGCATGCGTCGATACTACGTTATTGATTTTCGAATGCGCCAACTAATCGTAGGCCGCTTCAGTATCCAGTGGGTAGAAATTCAGCATTGAAAGGAAATATGTCATAAAATTGAATGTCAAAAGTATTTACGAGCTTTTTAGGTGGAATGATCTCGCGTATCTAATAATTGCCGATGAAGAAAAAAAAAAGAAGTTGAGATACAAATTCTAACGTGTCATGGTAGGCGTCACAAGTAGCTTTACTAATGGCTCATAGGTAAGTGTATTAAGTGTATAATAGAGGTACACTTTGGCGGTTTGCTGTCAGCCCTCAATTCACAAGGAAGAAGTAAAGTAAAATAATGGTAATATTAATAGGACTACTGAATAGATATCGTATGAAAATTGCACGGAAGAAAGGAGAAGGTATTGTGATTTAATGAAAAGAGGCGTGTAAAGTCATAAGCACGTACGCACGTAAACGTATAATGCCCGAATATGCGTGTTTATGTGTACATCACATAAACACGCATAAACACGTGTCGGCAAGAATGTCCGTTACGCGACATTCTTGCCGACACTTACCGAGCTATCGTTTACAAAGACATCAACCCATGGGTGGTTCTACGGGAATTTTTATTGACCAAAGCTTTGCAGCTCAATGGTAAGAATGTAGGCCAGATAGCCCGTAAGAATTCTTATATATGGGTGCGGCTTCACTGCGAATCTTGGGCGCAATTCACTAAGCTGTGCCGTTCGTAGGCCCTTTCGTAGCCAAAAAGTTCTTAGGTTACTTAACTGAAGGCGTCGTATGAGAGCGAGGAGGAAACACAGTTCGGGTTAAATGACAACGAATGAAATCAGCACGGTAAACTGATAGTATCATCGCACGTCCGTAGTTGACGCTATATTCTTACAGCAAATCATTGTACCCCAATTTTCGACAGCTTCCTTTTCCGGGCGTCTGCTACAGCGCCGCGAAGGGCAACCGCGATCGTCACTTCGCCTCACTGCCGTCAATATACTGGCAATTGAAGTTCCACGTATTGTTCTTAGATTGCGAGAGACAGGACTGAAGGCCATGGACTGATGGGTGACATATTTGGCGCAGAAAAAGCCGCTCACGGGGAACAACTGCTAGCCAATACTGCTTGGCCAATGCTTTCTGCACAAGATCAGCAACGCCACCATCACCTTTTTACAAAGTGACTAAATGTCTTTATTTCGATAATACTTGGGAAAGAAATAGAAAGTGAGGTGCAGAATAAATAGTTTATATCACCCCAAAGTCAAGGTCACCAGCACCCGTACGTTCCTCGGTATAGTACGAGGGCGAATCAGAAAGTCTTTGTCCCTGTTCTTTATTAGCCAAAATAAGGTACATGCAGGTAATTACAAATATGCGTACTATTCTACGTGTCTTGCACTATTTTCCCACCTAGTCCCCACACCAGTTCAAGCATTTGTCCCGTCGTACCACCACCTTCATATATTCATTTCTTTTGCTCACGAGCAGCTACTGACTGGAACGGCCTTCCCCATCATGTCGCTGCCATCACCTGTCCATCAACATTTGCGACCGCCGTAAATACCTGCATATTGTAAACCCAACCCCTTGTTGTAACACCCCAAAAGGGGGTTTTAAGGAAAATAAAGTGATGTGATGTGATGTGGTCTTATGTATATCTGGGATGCCCCTGAGGTAGAATTCGTCTGGCTGACTCTAGAACCATCGTCGTCGTTTTGCGAGCTCAAAACACCACCACATCACACTTGTCAAAGCGAGATACCTTACCCCATACGTGAGCTGCATTTTCTTGTGTTTTTCGACGGAGGTTGTCCCCTTGCTCCAAAGACAACGAATCGATCTTCGTTGCTTGTACGCCATGGTCGTGTCGAGCACAACCACCACCTTCAACAACTGACATGGGCACCGTGCCGTGAAGCTACCGGCAGGTAAGGTCGGGCCTGTCTAAGAAAGGTCCAGCACTGGAAATGAATATGCTGGCTTCGCATTTACAGCCGTAATTTGGCTCAAAAATACGGGCAAACACTTTCTCATTCGCCCTCATATGTCACAGCGCTGCACAGGGTTGTAGGTGAGGTTCGAATGCCATGCACAGGCTCGATATCGACTTCCTCGGCAGCCGGAACCACCTGTAAGGTTCTGGTCGACGATGCCGTCGAGCGCCAACCGACGACGAAACGCGCGCTCCCTACGCACAGGATCCCTCCCTGTCGAGGGCACAGAAGGCTATGAAAGTAGCCCTAAATGAGAAATGCACAAGAAAGCCGTGGCTAGCAACAGGCTCAATATTATGAAATAAAACTTCGCTACGTAACATCCGCATATGGTAGTTTTGCTACCTATCACACTTCGACGTCGCATCAGCGTGCATCGCTTCATATGGGCTTCTCCAGAGCTTAAAGAGCGCGACGAAGCCTCGCACCAAGCGAAGAGGTCTCTTAGCAGTTCCGGGCGGCTTGGCTACGACAGAAGCGAGATGCACAAAAGCACGTATGATTCAATTTAGCAGCCCGGTAATACATACTATATGTGACGTCAAGGCTTCGAGCTCCTAACTGCGGTGATTTTCATATTCCAAGTGGCACCTGATAAAAGTCAAGGCTAATCAGTCAGCGTCGCCACCATGATCAGTGCCAACATTTCTAGAAATTAATCAGGTTCATAAGAACACACGTTCAAGTGCACGTTAGAATACGGTAGAGCACCGTACGCGAATCATATAGCGGTTAAACATTCTAGCAGGCTTCGGATCAAATCGGTTCAAGTAATCGATCTTGCTACACTAGAGCTCTTGGTTAGGCGCACATATGATGCGAGAAAAAGATTGGGGCGCTGGTGTGCAAGCCGCGACAGACACGATTCTATAAACATGAGAATACAGACTCGCATTACGAAGTGAACTGCGGCTCAGGAGCAACAGTGCATTCAATTTCAGGGCGTTGGATGTTGCAAAACGTCATCAGCGTATCTTTGAGTACACTGCAGGGCGAGCTCCTCTCGAAGCAATCTCTAATTGCACTTGTCTTACGTAAAGCCATTAAAAGTTGCGGCTGCAACTTTTTTGGTTTCATCACCACATCTACATTTCTGCTGTCCTCAGCAGCGCTTGCTTTCCCCTAGTACCCATTATGTATTCCCAATAGACCACCGTTCATCGGCCCTACCAATTGCGGGGCCTGCTAAGCTCCACTTTGTTGCCTAATGTCAACTACCGCTGCCCCCCGTTCGCTCTCTGATACACCACCACTATCTTCCGGTCTCTTAACGTTACGTCCTTACATTTTTTTCCTGACAATACATGTTTGCGTGGTCCCCAAGTTGTTCTCAAGCTTCTTTGTTAGCCTCTAAGTTTCTGCACGATATGTTAGTGCTCATAGAATGCAATGATTGTACCCTTTCCTTCTCAGTGGTAGGGGTGAGCTCCCAGTCATAATTTGGTGATGTCAGCCATATGCACTCTGACGTCTTTTCATTCTTTTATAATTTTACTTCTCATGATTAGAGTGCCTTGTTAGTAGCTGACCTTGATAGACATGCTTCTAGGCAGATTCGAAAGGCTTACTCCCGACGACAAATTCTTGTTCTCTTGGCAGGCTTGTCACATTGCCTTTGTTTTCTCCATATTGATCTTCAACCTTCTCTTACCATTTCTCAGTTAAGGTGCTCAAAAAATTGTTGCGTTGTATCTCCAGCATTGCTGAACAGGAAAATGGTATCGGCAATCGGAATGTTGTTGAGATATTTACCGTCGGTTCCCACTCCCTCCAAGCATGGAATGAATAGCATGGGAGAGATTGTATCTCCTTGTCTGACCCCTGTCTTGATCAGCTTTTTTACAGAGAAGCTATTATCCCTTTAATGCCGAGTGTTCGCCTAAAGCAGCAGCCCGAAAAGTATTTTTTATTTCTTGAAAGCTGCCTCCTCCATGATACTGATGGGGCCATCTATGGGAAGAGACCGAGCATCTTGAGCTTCAAACAAACATGTGGACATGCCAGCACCGGTTCTTTGTGTTCAAAAGTAGCGCATTCTTGGACCTGGTGAGAGGTGACCACTCAAACTCAGCACACGTGAGTAAAGTTCTTGAACTCCAGTGAATGCGACAAAACTACGACAACTGTTAGATTTAAATCAGCTCAGTAGGCGTTTTAGGACATTTATGATGGCGCTAACTGGTGTGGCTGTTATTTGCACAACAGAATTTTACCCGCCACAATGGGTGTTGCACATGAGCAACAACGGGCATATGCGGAGGCACGATGAGTTATGGGGAGATACTGCTTGTAGTATTTTCTCGCTGGACTAAGATAAAAAGATTATGAAGATCCCGCTCACTGTGAGAATCGATGTTAAGCGAAGCTTTCCGTGCTGGATGCTTTTATTGAAGTTAATTAGCGCTGATATTGGCAGCTAAAGCTGAATTTCTTTAACGTTTAGGCTAACACGCGAGTGATAAGTTGATGTTAAACGTTACGTTGCCTGCACCAATGCTGCTTGTCTGCGTAGTACGCAGAACACGCCGGGAGAGATGTTTGCTTGAGGCGTTGTTGTGCACTATATTGTATAACCTCGGAGAGGGTTGAGCGTTGTCATTTCCTGACATGGCGCATCGAATGGTGGCAGAAGTATTACAATTGGATTGGATTATGTGGCTGTGCGTAGCAAAACCACACTCGGATTACGAGGCAAACTGTAGTGGCAGACTCCAGATTAATTTTGACACCGTGATGTTCTTTAACGTGTCCCAAAATTTAAGTGCACGTGCGTTTTCTATTTCGCCCCCCGTCGAAATGCGGCTGCCGCGATTGGGATCAAATCCACGCTTTCTAGCAATGCCATAGCCGCAAAGCTAAAGCGGCGGGCGCAGAAGTGTTCATTTGATGGTCGACCGCTTCCGTATTGTCTCCTGGACCCTGCGGTGCGCTTTAATTAATGCGGATCTTCTCCTGCACGCCCTGCGTACGTTCCCGCTCGACATGTTTGCCTGGCGTTTATTTTTCCAAAAATAGCAATAACGTGCCGTACTGTAGCGTGAACTTAGGCTTATCGTGTTTCCCCGCAACCGCTGCCGCATAGTAGGGGGGTTTCCTTGCCTTCTCGCGTCATCTCCCTCCCTCTCTTACATGGGAACGGCCTCTTCTCTTCTCCTCTACAGCTCTCTCTGCCTCCCCTCTGGCCGCGCACGTTAGCAGAAAGAGAAGCACTGTAGTTTCTGCAATGCTTCTGAGGGGAGCCACTGGTAATTACAGCTGTGACGCGGCTGAAGTAGCGACGGCCTGGGAGCTCCAGAGGGCATCGTGCACATTCGACGTGGTCGGATGAAAACGGGTTTCTCCTGTCTCCTTTCCTCTCTTACTCGCGCCTGTGATATATAATGACGCTCTGAACCCCCCCCACCCCGAAGTGGTGTGCGCGACAGCACGGGCCGCAGCATCCCACAGCAGCCCCCAGCAGCAGCAGCAGCAGCCTTCAGAAGCAGCAGACGCAGCAGCAGTGGGAAAGTCGAAGGAAGAGGCAAAGAAAACTTCGCTTTAAGAAATCAATAACATACTGTTCCTTCTACGAAATAGAATAAACGTTAGTCACAGGGTAATATTTCTTGTATTTTATTATAGTTGGCGACGTCAAAAGAAAGTGGCTGACTGAAAAAGAAATTCAGGAGTCTATCTTCCTTGCCGATGGTGAATTGTCCATTGTTGACTTTGACAGTGGCCCGGATGATCCCGGCTACGATCGTCGAGATAATCTACGTTTGATTGATTCCTGCCTACTTGAAGTTGTGAGCAACCTTCGCAATGAACAACCATGCGTAGAGGAAGGCGCAGAAATGCCAAGCGATCCTGTCCAAGATATGCCACGCACTTGTGCACACGTGGCGACTCAGCGTAGAAAGAAGAAAGAAAACGTTCTCAGAACATGGCCTGCTTCCAAGCCATAATTGTCGCAAGTCCTTCCATGTAAAGTAGTACCATATGTGCACAATGTTGCTCTAGAGCAACACCTCATTGTTCAGCGATGGATGAATATATTTTTTCTGACAGTATATTTGGGATATTTTGTGAGTCCTTTATGCATGCGAAGGTTTCCCTCATGCTGCATATTGAATTAAATTTTTGGGCATCAAAGGGTTAAGGGCTAGTTCCGGCAGGATCATGGGCGTATGTAGGCCGAAAACTCCCCATACGTGGGACGATGCGAACCCAGTGCAATGGCGGGCGAACCCACGGCGGAGGTGAAGCGGGTGTTAAGCTCTCCCCATACGTGGGCTGATACCGAAGACTGTGCAACACCTCGCCGACCTGCGGCAGAGGTGAAGCAGGCCTTAAACACTCCAGATACCTTCAAGGAACGTCGCGTTCCAAGATTCATTTACTACTGTTCAAAAAATGTAACAGCGCGTTGCTATAAGAAGACGGTTCCGGCTTGCTACCGTTGTTGTATGGTGGGCCACAGACCAGATGCATGCCCTAACCCAGGCAAGCAATGGTGCATTCACTGCGGTGAGACGCTGGACATCACCCGGACGGCCCAACGGAGCACAACTGCCAAATCATGTTCTTGATTTGCCACGAAAACAACTTCACCGGCTCTGCGCACTGTGTGGGAAAATTACGGGAGACGTGGAAGCCCGCTCCACCCCAAATCAAACACGGTCAACCGGGACAACGCCAGCAAGTAGGGCCCCAAACACCTCCGAAGACTGGCGTAAAGAAACGACAGGGCCATAAGCAAAGCAAATCTGGACTGCCCAAACCGAGCAATGTACAGGTCGCGCCGAGGTCGAAGCCGCCTGCCTTCCATGCCGGGGATGTCCCCCCGCTGGTGCGCCCGCTGCAAAAGTTGAGCAGTTGATCAGGGGTCGCCTCTCAGTCTCCCATTACCACCTCCCCCTTCCCTTCCGAAATGGAAATTAGCAAACAGCTAGAAATCATCCAAAATGAACTGCCGCATGTAAACGCGAAAACCTGGCGTGAAAGCGACGCAGGCTCCACCAGGAACGGAGCCGGAGTCTATTCAGGCCTCGATCACCTCAGACGAGAAGCAGGAGTGTGCGTCCGACCTATCAGGCTATACTAACATCTCGCAAACCGTAATGGCCACCTCAAAGAATATAGAGACACGTATTAGCAGGCTGGAACCAAAATTTGAGGAACAGATCAAAAGAAACTCATGGTGCAACACATTATTCCACAACAGGTAAACCTTGCAGTTCAGGCGGCGATCCAGGACCTCAAGCAGAGTCTCGGGCCGATATTCGCGGCCAGCGTACTTCAGGCCTCACAAAATTGGCCTACTCCCAAATTAGAGGAAATCAAAGAGAGCATTACAATGTCAGAACGATGCCAACGCAAAATTGTTCATTGTAACCCTGCAAACTCTGAATCTGGGGGTGCTATAGTGCGACTCATTGTATATCAAATCGAGACTTCCATGCCTACTCAGGCTCCTACGCAGGCTTCAGTGGCGGTGACGCCACCTCCTCAACGATAAATTCTTGATGGCAGGCATTTCTAAAGCCAGTCATAAAAGTCCAAAAATGAGAAATTAGGGATTATCGAATGAAATTGCATGGGCTTTAGAGATGAGAAAAAGAGTGCCCCTATGCATCTCTACCTGCATACCCTAACATCAATGCAGGCGGCCATAGCGTTACAAGAAGCCGAACTGCAGGCGAAACTGCCTGGATACAACTCATTTCAGGGTGGTACGCACCTGCATTCTCGTACATAAAAAGTGCACGGCTCGTCAGATAGACCTCGATCTCTTGGTGGGGCATGAATAGACGATGGTCAACATCCTACCTTATAAAAGATGAAACCCTAGCCTATACATTCTTGACGTTTGCAGTTCCCCCAAATCCAAGGGAAGCGTCTTCAATGAAATATTTTACAAAGCAATTCAGGAACCGGATAAGAACCCACTAGTGATCGTGGGTGATTTTAACGCCTTCAGCTGCAACTGCGCTTATGCATGCGGAATCCTCAAAGGTCGCGAATTGGCAGACCTCATCTGAACTCTCCGTGTATCGCTCCACCCACTAGTGATGGTGCTGATTTTAACGTCTCTAGCTACCACTGCGGTTGCGCATGCGGAATCCCCAAAGGTCGAAAATTGGCAGAACTCATCTGAACTCACCGTGTACCGCTCCTCACAGACCCGATGCAACCTACTAGAGCTGTAAATTCGGTAAACCGAAATACATGCCTGGATTTAAAATTGGTTAGAAATATATCTCATGCAACATGAGAAATATTAGATGAGACGCTCGGTAGCGATCACTGTGCCCTCAAGATCTCCATTTCCGGTAAAGCAGCCTGCTCAACGCGGAGTCAAGTCAAGCTCACAAATTGGACTGCTTTTCCCCCTCAGGGAATCTCCTCCGTTTTGGAAACGGGAGGATACACAGAACAGGCGAAACAACTCACTGCAACCAACTCAAATTGTCTCGCGATTCGGCAGATCACGGAAGAAATTTTTACAGTAGACAACCACATCCTTCACCTTTGGGAGACCAGAAGGCGTTTAACCAAACGCTGGCGGAAAAACAAACTCAGCCGCAAGCTCAAACTTCGAATAGCTAAGCTGAGTATGCAAGCGGCGGAATACGAGGCGCAACTCAACGACTCAAACTGACCAGAACAATGCGATACGGTAGCTAGACAGACGAACTCGAAGGGGGCATGGCGCCTCTTTCGCCATCTCATAGACCCCACACAAAACAGAGCAGAAACACAAAAGTAGCCCCGCCGGGCATTAAATGGCTTTCACGGAAGCAACTCCCAGTTAGCTGATGCTCTTTGTGATAAATACCTGTGCCTCACGCTAGACCCGGACAGGAATGCATGCGAAGATGCGGGCAGCTAAAGCCATAATCTTGATGCTCCATTTGCCATGGTTGATCTGAAAGTGGCAGTGGCCAAATTGCACAAAAGCGCCGCCCCGGGCCGGTATCATATTACGATAACACATCTAGCAAATCTGTCGACTCATACCTATCGGCATCTTTTGGACTACATTAGCGCAATCTGGGAAAGCCAAGCGCTTCCAATCGATTGGAAAACATCTGTAGTCACCTTCATCCCGAAATCCAGCAAGCAAATTCGTACAGACAAGCTCAGACACTTATCACTCACTTAGTGTGTAAGCAAACTTACGTAAACCAGGGTTAGAGACCACGTCTCTCCGTTTCTCGATAGTAATCGATACTTCGTGGATACCATGTTTGGTTTTAGGTCTCTTATGTCTGCACTAAACATCCTCCTTCAACTAAATTGACACATCAACCAACCCATCTATTCGACGCCCAATGACAGGGCAATTCTTGGTATCGACCTTCGATAATGTTAAACATGATAGCATTCTGACCAACTTAAGCGACACACATGGCGGTAGGAAAACATTTGCGTACATAACAGACTTCCTCTGAGATAGGTTGGCGATTATCTGCATAGACGATGAGTAACATGGTCCATTTAATATCGGTAAGTGGGGGACCCTGGTAGGGGCGTTCCTATCCCCGCTACTATTTAAGTTAGTCATAATGAAGCTCTCGCGGACCTTGGCACAGATGGAGCGGGTACATCATACACTGTACGCTGATGACATCACAATTTGGGGCAAATCAAGGCAGTATAGAGGAAATGGAAGACCGTCTCCAGCAGGCCGCCTACCACTGTAAATTCATGTGCGACTCAACGCGGATTGCAGGGCGCTCCAGCTAAATTGAAACTCCTACATATCCAGGCAAACATAAAGGACAGGATGACCCTGGAATTGACTCTATCAGGGGGCTTCATCCAGGTGGTCTCTGTGATCCGAATCTTGGGCCTTCTCATACATTACAGAACAAAAACGAACTACGTTGCGCAAGTTACGCAAAGTTTGGGAACAGGTAGAACATATGATTCACCGAGTCTCAAACAAACGCGAGGGGTTACATGGTAGGGGACGCGCTTCGGCTCACCCACGCCATTGTAACTAGCACGATTCCTAACTCAATTTCATCTTTAAGAATGGCTAAACCCGAGAAGAACATGGCAGATGCAATACTCAGGAAAGTAACGAAACGCGCCTTAGGCCAGCCCATCAGCACTTCCAATCAGAAACTCTCAGCCTTGGGGGTCCTTAACTCTATTCAGGCGCTCAGGGGAGGTTCAACTAACAAATCAAATGAATACACATGGCTTATGCAGGCCGCCCCGGGGCATCACCTACTCGACCTCCTGTGCATTCCACACGATTGCGAACCTGAACACGGAGAATCCCAGAACTTTTGCGCACCAAACTGTTGGTTCCCCTACTCTCTCGTAATATGACGAAGGAAACATATGAATCGAGAACACTGGCACGTGCCAAAGTGCAAGAAAGACGGCTTGGCTACCGTTATGGGGATTACTATGTCGATGTAGCCGGACCATCGCCCGGGAGATATTACACGGCGGTGTTTGTACGTCAGGGAACTGAGATGTATGAAATCGCATTTAGAGCCGCGAATCCAAACCAAGTAGATGAGTTCGCTATCGCCTTGGCGGCTGCAGACCCCTATACGACCTGCATGCTCACAGACTCTCGAAAGGCCTGCGAAAGCTACTTGGCAGGGGAAATCTCTCCGCTAGACAACAAAATTCCGAGACACTGCGTCAGGGACCGAGATATTGCACCAAAACGAATAATCTGGACTCCAGGCTATGAGGACCTCCTAGGTAATGAAGCTGGACATGCGGCGGCCCGCGCAATCATTACCCGGGAACTTCCTTGTTGCCCTAAACTGCTTGAATGTCCTACGCCGCTACTACTGTTCAGTTCGATCCGAAATTACTTCTGCGAGCAGCGCCGGGTGTATCCCCCTCCGGCAAAAGGCCTATCCAAAACAGAAGGATGCATCCTATGGCACCGCCAAACTAATACATTGCTCTGGCCAGCTAACCAGCTATAGTTAAACATTTCGATCCAAAAATCAATGGGCAATGCCAGCACTGTGGTGATTTGGAGATATATATCAGTGTCACTCCTAAATATTTCTACTTAGTAATTGTTCGAGTGATAGGGAACCGAACTTATAGGTGTATGGAAAGGGCTGTCTTTTCTTAGTAATAAGAAAGAACGCAAATTTTTCTCATTAAGTTTCATACTCCCTTCATTGGGCCAAGTGGTTACGTAATTGACATTAACAATTATATCGTCACGGTCATTTGTGGAATGTACTTCTTTGTACATGAAACAGTCGTCAGCCTAAGAGTGCAATTTGGACTGCAGGACAAAAAATTAAAATTAAATTATGGGGCTTTACGTGCCAAAACCACTTTCTTATTATGAGACACGCCGTAGTGGAGGACTCCGGAAATTTCGACCACCTGGGGCTCCTTAACGTAACCTAAATCTAAGTACACGGGTGTTTTCGTATTTCGTCCCCATCAAAATGCCGCCGCCGTGGCCAGGATTCGATCCCGCTACCTTGTGCTCAGCAGCCTAACACCATAGCCACTGAGCAACCACGGCGGGTGGACTGCAGGACAGATTATGCCAACATTGTCATTTTGTACAAAGAGCAAAGGTCCAAATACGCTTCCTCGCGGCACCTCACATGTGAGTGGGAGGTAGTCCGAGTAATCTCCGTCCATATCAACGAATTATTCGTAGTCATATAAATTAGCAGCAACGGAGCACACAAATACTTCCGGAATACTAATTTACCAGAGCTTTAGGATTAGTTGCTTATGAATAACCGTAGCAAAAGCCGTACAGAAATCTAAGGATATTACGTCTATCTGACCGTTCATATCCATGACTCATTCAAAAGAGTGAATCGTAGTTGTCAGTAGCTTAATGGTCTAGTACCCTTTTCTAAACCCGCGCTGCAAGTTATTCAATATATAGTGCTGTTCTAGAAATGTACGTTGCAATAAAATGTTCTATTAGCTTACAATACAAAGAAGCTAGTGAAAGCGGGCGATAAGGTTGTATTATTATTTCATCTACTTTCTTAAACATCGGCACCACTAGGTCCGTCCTCCACTCACTTGTACTGCACAACAACAAAAAAGAAAACACGAAATATAGTGACAAGAAACTTTGTAGCTACCTCAGCAAATTGGCGAAAGGACGCATTCGAATAGCCTAAAGAAAGGATGAAGTTTTGTTTTCATATTAGACAATAAAAAAATGCAAGGTTGAGAAATAAAAGTGGCATCATATGAACAGCAGACAGAAGCATTACTCGCGCTTACGTTATTAGGGGAAAACAGCGAGTGAGAACGCAAAGGTACCTCCACCATATATGTTGTAGTGAGGGCTAACAACCGCCGCGGCACAATGCAATCATGAAACTAACTTTTTATTGGACGTGCCTGGGTGCAGCAAAAGAAGTAACACTCAGAAAAATAATAGCGCTGAGCACACTCGTCAATCGTGGAAAATCTGAACTGTGGATCAAGCAGGTCTGCTTTTATACATGATTCGTTGACGATTCCAGCGTAATAGTTCGCACACCTTCCAGAAAGTGCAACACTATTCGCTTCCCACATGTGATCTGATTGCACAAGGTTCGACGAGAACATACATGACGGACTGAATCAATGAGAACACCCCAGAAAGTTGACAAATCATCCAGGCGCATCTAGCTCTGAGCAAGAACTTCAAGTTCTTAGCGGGCGAAATGCAGTCCTCCTAATAAGCATAAGCATGTACACGTGCCACTATTATGTTGCTTTCAGAGCGTTCTTTTTCTATAGTTTGCTTTGTACCACAGGGAACCTTTACGTTTTCTGCTATCGTTCAATTCTTGACAGTGGGTATCTGCCGAAGTTGAACATCATTATCATCGGCCGCATCTTTATTGACGCTTTCGGAGCGCAATGCCGACGTTGGGAAGAGAGACGACCTCGAGCGAGGAGCAGAAAGGACAAACATTTTCCATGCACAACGTGACAACTTCGTTGGACGAACGACGTAGGAAGCACCAGCGGCATCCAACGCATGAGCGGGGTACTGACACCGAACTCGAGGCACATCACACGGACCTTAGCGGTGCCCGACAGTGCTACCAAGGCCTACCGAAGCTGGACACGGCCGAACACGGCGGCAAGGCTAACACGGACATCTCCGGTGAGGAAAATGTGCATGAAATCGATAACTGCGTTTGCGACCTTTCTTCTCGTGACATACAATTACGGTGCTTTACAAAGCAACACAGAGTGCTTGAGAAACGAGCATCGCAGATCTTCGAAGGAAATGTACAATTGAGGTTCCAAACGAATGAATCAAATTTACTCCCTCCAGTGCTTGGCCCTGAGTGTGACCTCAACAGGGGCATGTTATCGAAACAGGTGAACCGTGAAATAGACCACATTAAAATACAAGAAGACAATGATGAAGAACAAAGACAGAGCCAGGCTGATGAATCGCTTTTGCTGCACCATGATAAGAGAGCGGAGGTGGGTTTTTGTCGCGGAGTTAGCCGAATGGAACCTGTGGGCAAATACATCAGTACGTCGGAAAACGACGCAATGTCCGAACAGGTTTCGAATGATACTATCGGTAACGACTTTTGGCCTTCCAAACCCCGACTGAGCCATAAGCCTGAAATCGAAAATGCCAATGTGCGTGCCATGAGTGTTGTACCCAGGATGGTTAGGCTAAAGAAAATCTTCGTTTCACCGCAACAGCCACGTCAAGGTGTGGAAGTCACGGACGATGATCATACGGACAGCTTCGCAAGTGCTTCCACTCAGGTATCTTTTCTCTGTGAAGTGAACAAAGGTCTGCAGGCCAGTATTAGTGCCACAGAACAGAAGGTCATCAAGTGTCGGGACAGAAGCGCTGTGTTGGCCAGCGAACTTCGGCGGATTCAGGCACACAAGGAACGACTGGAGGAGCAGCTCGTGGCGGCGCAGGCCAACTCAAAACTACAGACGTCAAGAATGCAATACACCGAGGAACAAGGAAAAGCTCTTCGAAAGAAAATTCACGAGGGGGAGGAAGTATTCGCGATGAAACTTCGATCAGCTAAGGACGAAATTGAACGACGACTTGCGCGCTCTCAGTTGGCATTAGAGAGAGCGGAGAGTGAAAAACAGGCTGCAATGCGCGAGATCCGGCAGTTGCAGAGGCGAATCGACGAATCTTCAAAGGAGGCTGACGTAGAAAGAAAGCGCGGACGCGAGTTTGAAGAAGAGAAGAACAAATTTAGCGAGCAGATAAAGGATCTGGAGGCGCGCCTGCATGACGCCAAGCTGCAGTGCTCGCTTGAGAAGGCGCGCCGGTTGGACGTGAAACGTCAAGTGGAGGACGCCCTTGAGCGACGTGAGAAGCTCAAGAGAGACCTCATTACCGCTTGCAGTGAACTCAGCTCGTCAAATAATAACAGCGGAAGGTTGACTGGACTTAGGAATGACGCACGCAACCTGATGGCACGCGCTCCCAACTACGGCGCTTATTGAAATAAGGGTCGCTACGACGGGTGGCTAAGCGCTGAGGGCTATAAATATGAAAATATATGGCATTGGCTTCTATGACACGTGGTTTCCTTATTGTAGATTTTTTTCCTCTTGATTGGTATGGACGCCCTAAACTAAGTGTGTCCAGAAATTCTTCTCATTTTTGGAGGCAAGGGAATCGTTTGGAGGAGGCGGAGAAGGTCAATGAAACACAATATTTATTGAATAAATATGTATGTTTGAAGTGGCCACTTCGGAAGCGTGCGTACAACACCAAGAATAATAAAACAATAAAACTTGTAGTTTCGCCCGAAAGGCGAAGCATTTGTTGTGATAGCAAATTAGTGGACAGCTATACGAAGTAAGGATGGTAGTTTTATCGGCCGTGTAAGCTTTGAAATATAGCCCCACTGAATAAATTAACGAGCATGGTGGCACGCACACACAAGCAAACATGAGCACATCGAACTCGATGACCGCGGAAGGTCGCAGTCGAAGCGCTGGCGTCAGGAACGCGGCAGCAGCTGCAAGCGAAGTGACATTAGTGCTCTCTATCGGACCAACAAAAAGTGAGCGCCGAGAACACAGAGCACACACAATGCTACGAGCCGCCGACGCACGTAGCTCTGTTCCCAACGCAGATCGCCCTCAAAATACGGCAAAGCGACTGCGCGCAGCCGCCATATGTGCAGCTGCAGCCAGATTAGAACGCCGCCCCCCTCTCTCCCCCCCCCCCCCAGCGCCTAGCAACGTTGGGTGCCTCGCGGACGACGGCAGACGGCACGCTTCCGGCTCGCTGTCGTCTCTTTCAAGTGGGTGATATTGAGTCGTGATCGTCGGCTGCCCTCGCACGCCTTCATTGGAACATACAGCGTAGGGCGCGCGGCAACTATGTCATCGCCCTTGCACTTTATGCGGAGCCTCAGGCCACGGCGACACCGGTGGTGGAAATGCGCTTGGTGTCCATATAATTGCTCTTGCAATAAAAAGTTACCAGAAAGTGTACAATGGCTATCTCTTGGCGAATCTTGCAACCAGCTGAAATCAACAGCATTAGCTACAGTTTTTTCTACTTTGGACTCCGTTTAAAGGGGACATTTATGTGGTCGGCCTCTTCTCTGTCTGCTGTTTCTCTTGCATTGGTAACCCGAGTCAAGAATATAATTTGCGATTTCCGGCCTACGCCTGTTCCTTTTACCGAAAAGTATTTTCGTGCAATGGTCGTCGGTTATTCATGTAAAAATGCAATTATACATTATAATGGTTTAGGCTAGATGCCTATGGGCCTTATTTGCGTTCCAACACTTTCCGAGAGGCGTTGTATTTCGCAATGACTGTGTGAGAGGGGAAAACCCTTGCTGACTTGCTCACCACTTGTGATCCCGGCGCAGCAGGTCCGCAGAGGTTCCGGATCGCTCCTTGTTGGTTCCGTGAGCAGGAGCGGGACCTGGAGCGGGAACGCTTCCATTGCTAGTCTGTGCGTGACCGAGAATTCAATCGTGAGTAGTCCCGGCGGCAGGTCTATTTGGATGTTGAGGGTGCCTTCCTCAGTCGATCAGGGCACTCCTTGAAAGCCGTAGGATGATGCCGCTGGCATAAGGCGCACCCGGGCCGGCAGGGGTGGTCTTGGGTGGGTTCCGCGTACCACACTGGGGACGTACGTCGGCTTGTGGAGTTGGGCATACACCGGCGCGATGGCCTGCCTGGTGGCAGATGCCGCATACATGCGTCGCTGGTCGTATGGTTTACATCGTACTTCACCACTGTACCATGGGACATAGAAGGGCATAGTCTTGCCAGCGAATGTGATCACTGCAGCGGCGGTTTGTCCGAGCATACGGGCGCGTAATATTTCTCGGCCAGGTGAGTATAGCCCGTTAAGGAGGACTTCTGTGGTAGTTCGTGTGGGAATGCCGTGAGTGACCCCCTTGGCGGAGCTGTCGGGTGCCGCCACATATGCTTTGACTGTCAATTCTCGACTGCCCAGGTTAATTGTAGTGATGTGACGGATGCTCTTCGTTTGGTGTACTAGCAATAGCTATATTTTGTACTGGGTCAATTCTTACAGTAAGGCTCCGTACGTGCTCAGTGGTGGGGTGATGACATGCCACCGTGATGCCTTCAACAACCTGTGGCGTTGTCGAAGTGGCAAGATTGAGTCCCTATCGGGGGCGGATGATTACCTTGAGGTCGTTTAGGGGCAGCGGAGGGAGTCGGGGGACCGATGTGTGTCGGGGTTGGAGGGTTGGATTGGTTTAGTCGATGTTTTTTTCCGACCGTACTTAACAGTGAGCCAGTCTCCGCCAGCAGATTCCTCAGGAAGTGGGATTTGTACGTGGTCGCTATTCATCTCGGTGCCGTCTTTGGTGGCCATTGGTACGCCGAAATTGGTCATGGGGCCGTATTCTGTAGCGGCTCTCTTTGGAACCGGTTCGCTTTGGCTGTTACGTCTGGATTACGTCACTCGGAGAAAGAGTGGAACGGGGCGGCGTGAGGGGAACCAATCAACGAGCGGCTGTCTGCCGGAAGATCACGTCATCATTTTTGTTTGTACTTGGGGGACGGTATAGCAATAGAGCGGTGGCGTACAGGTAGAACACCCGCCTCGCGTGCAAGAGGTCCGTGGTTCGAATCCCGGTGCCGCGCAATTTTCCACCGGATTAGAAAAAAAAAGTCCGCGTGTTGATAAATTTCCATAAACAGGCCTGGAGTGTGGCCTGATCCCGGTGACCAGAACCGGTAACGCACTCCCTCACCAGAACAGGATTGGCCACCCTGGTGCAGTACTTGGCCACAACCTCCTATATGAACACAACAATCAAACCCCGGCCCTCAGTCCCCAGCAGCTGCGAAGCAACTGACCACGGCGGCGGTCAGACCTGCGACGCTGCAAAGGGTGCTAAGAATCCCTGGCTCCGGACAGGCCGCCATTGGAATATGAACCTGGCAACGTTTAACGCTAGAACGCTATCTAGTGAGGCGAGTCTAGCAGTGCTATTGGAGGAATTAGAGGGCAGTAAATGGGATATAAAAGGGCTCAGTGAAGTTAGGAGGCCAAAGGAAGCATATACAGTGCTAAAAAGTGGGCACGTCCTGTGCCACCGGGGCTTAGCGGAGAGACGAGAACTAGGAGTCGGATTCCTGATTAATAAGAACATAGCTGGTAACATACAGGAACTCTATAGCATTAACGAGAGAGTGGCAGCTCTTGTTGTGAAACCTAATAAGAGGTACAAAATGAAGGTTGTACAGGTCTACGCCCCTACATCCCGTCATGATGACCAGGAAGTCGAAAGCTTCTATGAAGACGTGGAATCGGCGTTGGGTAAAGTCAAAACAAAATACAGTATACTGATGGGCGACTTCAATGCCAAGGTAGGCAAGGAGCAGGCTGGAGACAAGGCAGTGGGGGAATATGGCATAGGCACTAGGAATAGCAGGGGCGAGTTATTAGTAGAGTTGCGGAACAGAATAATATGCGGATAATGAATACCTTCTTCCACAAGCGGTATAGCCGAAAGTGGACGTGGAGGAGCCCGAACGGCGAGACTAGAAATGAAATAGACCTCATACTCTGCGCTAACCCTGGCATCATAGAAGATGTGGACGTGCTCAGCAAGGTGCGCTGCAGTGACCATAGGATGGTAAGAACTCGAATTAGCTTAGACCTGAGGAGGGAACGGAAGCAACTGGTACATAAGAAGTCGATCAATGAGTTAGCTGTAAGAGGGAAAATAGAGGAATTCCACATCAAGCTACAGAACAGGTATTCGGCTTTAACTCAAGAAGAGGACCTTAGTGTTGAAGCAATGAACGGCAATCTTGTGGGCATCATTAAGGAGTGTGCAATAGAAGTCGGTGGTAACTCCATTAGACAGGATACCAGTAAGCTATCGCAGGAGACGAAAGATCTGATCAAGAAACGCCAATGTATGAAAGCCTCTAACCCTACAGCTAGAATAGAACTGGCAGAACTTTCGAAGTTAATCAACAAGCGGTAGACAACTGACATAAGGAAGTATAATATGGATAGAATTGAACTTGCTCTCAGGAGCGGAGGAAGCCTAAAAGCAGTGAAGAAGAAACTAGGCATTGGTAAGAATCAGATGTATGCGTTAAGAGACAAAGCCGGCAATATCATTACTAATATGGATGGATAGTTCAAGTGGCTGAGGAGTTCTATAGAGATTTATACAGTACCAGTGGCACCCACGACGATAATGGAAGAGAGAATAGTCTAGAGGAATTCGAAATCCCACAGGTAACACCGGAAGAAGTAAAGAAAGCCTTGGGAGCTATGCAAATGGGGAAGGCAGCTGGGGCGGATGAGGTAACAGCAGATTTGTTGAAGGATGGTGGGCAGATTGTTCTAGAGAAATTGGCCACCCTATATACGCAATGCCTCATGACATCGAGCGTACCGGAATCTTGGAAAAACGCTAACATAATCCTAATCCTTAAGAAAGGGGACGCCAAAGACTTGAAAAATTATAGACCGATCAGTTTACTGTCCGTTGTCTACAAAGTATTTACTAAGGTAATTGCGAATAGAATCAGGAACACCTTAGACTTCCGTCAACCAAAGGACCAGGCAGGATTCCCTAAAGGCTACTCAACAATAGACCATATTCACACTATCAATCAGGTGATAGAAAAATGTGCGGAATATAATCAACCTTTATATATAGTTTTCATTGATTACGAGAAAGCGTTTGATTCAGTCGAAACCTCAGCGGTCATGGAGGCATTGCGTAATCAGGGTGTAGACGAGCCGTATGTAAAAATACTGAAAGATATCTATAGCGACTCCACAGCCACCGTAGTCCTCCATAAAGAAAGCAACAAAATCCCAATAAAGAAAGGCGTCAGGCAGGGAGATACGATCTCTCCAATGCTATTCACAGCATGTTTACAGGAGGTATTCAGAGACCTGGATTGGGAAGAATTGGGGATAAGAGTTAATGGAGAATACGTTAGTAACTTGCGATTCGCTGATGATATTGCCTTGCTTAGTAACTCAGGGGACCAACTGCAATGCATGCTCACTGACCTGGAGAGGCAAAGCCGAAGGGTGGGTAAAAAAAATTAATCTGCAGAAAACTAAAGTAATGTTTAACAGTCTCGGAAGGGAACAGCAGTTTACAATAGGTAGTGAGGCACTGGAAGTGGTAAGGGAATAGATCTACTTAGGACAGGTAGTGACTTTGGATCCAGATCATGAGACTGAAATAATCAGAAGAATAAGAATGGGCTGGGGTGCGTTTGGCAGGCATTCTCAGATCATGAACAGCAGGTTGCCATTATCCCTCAAGAGAAAAGTTTATAACAGCTGTGTCTTACCAGTACTCACGTACGGGGCAGAAACATGGAGGCTTACGAAAAGGGTTCTACTTAAATTGAGGACGACGCAACGAGCTATGGAAAGAAGAATGATTGGTATAATGTTAAGGGACAAGAAAAGAGCAGATTGGGTGAGGGAACAAACGCGAGTTAATGATATCTTAGTTGAAATCAAGAAAAAGAAATGGGCATGGGCAGGACACCTAATGAGGAGGGAAGATAACCGATGGTCATTAAGAGTTACGGAATGGATTCCAATGGAAGGAAAGCGCAGCAGAGGGCGGCAGAAAGTTAGGTGGGCGGATGAGATTAAGAAGTTTGCAGGGACAACATGGCCACAATTAATACATGACCAGGGTAGTTGGAGAAGTATGGGAGAGGCTTTTGCCCTGCAGTGGGCATAACCAGGCTGATGATGATAGCAATTGAAGGATGTTGCTGCTTTGATAAAAAAAACATTGGTTTGTATAGAACACTTGCAAATATAATTTTCAGTAATAAATGTGAGCTTGCGGCGCAGACGGCTACTGGGAGTTGTAATTTTATTTGTGTTGTTTTCTTATTTAGTCGTTAGGTGGTGTGCCATACGTTATGCAAACAACTTGCCTCCCTTTGTTTACGTTTCGGACTTGTTCGCGCGCCGAAACCGAAACGATACCGTCGCACAAATACAGGCGGCTGGGTCCTAATGTTTCAGCGAGGCAGCGCGAAATACTCGTTTCATTTGTCGAGGAGCACCCCTACCTAGCAAAGGCGTCGTGTGTGTTGTGCCAGCAGCTGACGACGGCTTTCTGTTGCGCCGTAGATGGGAATCTAACCCATCCTTTTTCTTTGCCCGCAACCGTAATGGCCTTGGCGACGGCTGTAATGATCCGGCTGACCGAAGGCTGCGACAGTGCAATCGCTTCTTCATTCCCGACGCACTGGAAAGCTCCTGGTGCCAAAAAACCGACGTGCGCACATCACTTTCATCGTAGTGTCGACACCACGATATCTTTGAGGCCCGAGATGTTCTTCCAGCTCATCGCAAAGACGTCGCACTATGTCTTTGGAGAGCCTAATATGCCTTCGAAACTCTTCTTCGGCCATGCCCAACGCGTCGCGTCGTTGTCTTTCGGCGCTCGCCAGCAGCACAACCAAAGGAGCCGCCATTGCCGTCTCTGTCTCGTCTCGTCTAGGTGCCGGCTCGTCAGCTGGCGCGAGACTAGCCGGCAGCCACGGTTGCCCTAGCAACCCTCGACATCATGCTCGCCACCACGCGCGACCCTCGAGCGAACCACTTCTCCGCGGTTCCTCTCGTAGCAGGGAAACGGTTCCTTTCCAGATGATTGGCAACTTGTGTGACGTCAACAAAATTTGTCGTCCCGCCCACCAGGGATGACGACAACGAAGCGCCGCCCAAAGGCAACAGCCAAAAGGAACCGGTTCCAAAGCGAACCGCTACAGAATACGGCCCATGGTCTTCGGCAAGACCGTACCCGTCGTTAGGCTTAAGTGCGCGGGGGCCTCTTGCGCAGTTGAGAGTCCGGTACTTCGCGGAGCACAGTATAGATTTGGGTGTCCACGTGTTCCGCTTGACGTAAAGAGTCGATCGATGCGTAGTTTGCTGGGCTTGCGTGGCGGTTGAATTGCCGGTTCCACATTCCCAGAGCTTTCTCGATGTTGGTGGCCTCGCGAAGAAACTCTTCGACGGTCTTCGGTAGATTGCGTATCATTCCGGCGAAAAGTTCCTGCTTGACACCCCGCATGAGTAGACGAAGTTTCTTCTCAGACATTTCGGTGTCGGCGTGGCTGAACAGGCGTGTCATCTCCTCGGTGAAGACCGCTATGTTCTCTTTGGGTAGGTGTACTCGGGCTTCTAGCAGAGCTTCGGCCCTTTCCTTGCGCACGACGCCCGTAAAAGATGGCAGGAAGCTGCTACAGAACAGGTCGCATGCTGTCAGGGTCAGCTCCCGGTTCTCAAACCGGATTCTGGCTGCGTCTCCAAAGGTGAAGTATACATGCCACAGCTTGTTGTCGGAGTCCCAGTTGTTGAAAGTCGCGATTTGTTCGTAGGTCTCCAGCCAGTATTGCGGGTCTTCAGTCGCTCCTCGATGGAATGTCGGTGGGTCCCAAGGTTGTTGCATCAGAATGGGGGACGCTGGGGCAGCCACGGGGGTTGTCTTGTGCACGATCTTCTTGGCCGTCTCAGGTTAAAGTGGATACTCCGGGGGCCGCTGTTGCCGTCGGCGGGTTGCTCGAGGAACCAGGATTACGCTGCTATTGTCTTTGCGGTCCGGGTTTGGACTCCGGGTTGTCGGGGGCGTCCGGTACATGAACAAACTGGCACCTCCACCAGATGTCACGTGGTAGTGCTTGCGACGAACACAGTAGCAAAACTGTAAATAGTGAAACTAAAATATTTATTAGGCGAACTTGCGCACGCAATGACAGGCTACTATCAAAGAACGGCGACAGCGGTCGTCGAAAATATGATCAGCGGGTCACGGCATCAGTCATCGAAGCTTCCAGTGTGAGCGCTATTGCCCGCGTGTGTTCCAGAAATTTCTACACCATTCGCGAAGCGCATGCATGAAATCAGATTACAAAAGGTTCGATGACAACAGACAGCAGATTGAACCATCGATAACATTCGAGAAACTTCCTATACATGGAGCCACGTCCTGCGCTGTGCGATAACATTTGTTAGGCAGTGAAACCTGGTCACTCGATAAACAAGTACACCTGTCAATATTCTTTCCCACATTTCGAAACTAAGGTCAAGTAAGGGCCCCATAACGTAAAACTATTCCATTATACTTTTATTCCAATCTCTTGACGTCAAATTTGCGTAACCGCCGACGCAAGCATCGGGCGGTGACTGGCAGGGTTGTCTCAACTGACGAATCGAACGCTCTCCCCGATCATAGGAGGTCAATTTTCTTTGAAAAAATTGGGAGTGCCATAACTCGGCTATGCCAGGATATACGTAGTGAAAGCTAAGGCATAGCATGGTTAGCCTTGGTTAATCTTGATTGCAAGTCCAGGTTAGTGTGGTTGTCTAGCTATGTTGCGGCGTTTAGCCAGTCGTTCGGCGCGCTGTTCGTCTGTTTCCTGGGCGATTCATTGCCTCTTCATCTCGTTCCGATGTCGATTCCACGCCTCCTCCTGCTTATCACAATTGTCGCAGTCCATACTGCCGCCTCAACTGTAGTTGCGGCGCACGCGAGCTTTCCTTTTCAATCCTCCGACATGTTATCAGGCATGCGACGCAGCTGGCGAAGCGAGCGGATGCGAGCGCAAGGACGAGGACCGCAGTCTGACGTCATACCAAACGGCGGCGGAGGAAAGACGCGGCGCGGCGCTGCGGCGGAACACCTGTGGCTCGGTGCTACTACTGGCGCATGCGCAGTAGCGACTAGAGAGAGAGAGAGGGAGAAGTATCCGCAGCGAGGCGCGTTTTGACGCCATGGGCATCCTCGGAGCACCGCAACCACGGAGGAAGGAAACTAAGGAGAGGCCCTACCCCCTCCGCGCGCTAGGAAAAAAGTGTGGCGGAAATGACGTAGTAGGTTCTCATTTTTTTTGCTGCTTTTTTTTTTTTTTGTATGGCCACGCCTTTTGGGTCACAATGGCGGCGTTGTTATGGTTTTGAACGCTCACACGTGTTGCTCTGGTAGGTTTCGGGCCGTGGCAAAGGCGCTGAGTGGGCGGGTTTGCGTTAGTCACCGTGTCTTGTTGCGCTGTGTTACCTGCACCGTGCTCTGCCAGATGTTGCGCGAGCGTGGGCGCTCCGCGCGCGACACCACGCGCAGCGCGGCGTGGTTTCGCGAAGATGTAAACAAGAGAGGAGGGTGGCCCAAAAGGCGGAGCATCGCCAAATTCCGGCTTCACTTTTGCTTCACAAAGAGTGACGTCAGGGCCTCTCCTTAGTTTCCTTCCTCCGTGACCGCAACGGAGAAATCGCAAGTTCGCGGCCAGTAAAGTTTTCGCCTAAAAACTAATAACATTGCCTATACTGATCGGCTTGTATTATCTACTTGGCTGACAAGAGGCGACGGCCACACTCAAGTGGAGAGGGGCGTGATGGGGCCGAGCCAGCGCACTGAAGATTGATAACCGGATGAAAAGTGTAGTGCCGGCGTCTGCATAGAATAAAGAACCAACTTTAGAGAAGGGAAACTGTACCTTCCACAGTGGTTCGAAAATAAGGAGCGGCAGCGCATGGAACTTAACGGGGGGCCCGACAGATGGCGCTACTCCAACAGGAAGCAGAAATGCCTTTCTTTAGTGCAATATCCAATATGGCCGCCTTTTACCGGTGGCGTACGCTGGTTATGCACCGTGCTCGCCTTGCTGGCTTTGTGGCATGCCTCAGCTGCCGCGTTTTATTCGCCAGGATACTTAAGAGCCTCTACTGACGCCCATACAAACAAGCCACAAGTGAGTGAACAGGAAGTGCGGCTATAATGGCAGAAGAAAAGCAGTGCACCTTCTCGTACAAGAGAAGAAATCAAATTTGCATGTCGAGATGTGCTAAAATCATTAACGCGAGCTCGCAAGCTGCTCACTTTCGTCGCTGCACATGGTGGTCTGGTAAGGAACAACAATCTGCAGCGCAAGTAAATTCGGTAGTGTCCTACCTGTTTGTATTGACAGTCTGCTGCCGCAGCCAACACAGCGACATAGACTACGCGGCCTTTTAGCGTTACCTCGTTTCCAACCTGCATGTTTCTTTTTCTTCTTTGGGGGCCGCTAATGTGCAACTCGTACTTGGTGCCCCACATTCTCAATATGAGTGTCACCATTTTGCAGCCACTTTTGCAGGCCATTCCACCCATGTGGTTGTCAACTTCATACACTTCGGACCATGTAATCACGTGTGCTGGTCTCCGTTCACGCCACATTACGGCCGATGAAGGCCCAGAAGCATAATTTGCCTGCGGCTGCAGCAGGAAAGGTCGAACGGGGAGAGCACCAATTACTGTGCATTAAATTGGGAGTCTTTGTCTCTGTGTGGACTGCAGGAGCAGATGGGTACCTCTAGAGACTGTTGCCCATGCAGCTGACCAGCTCGCCACATCCAAGATACATAACACGGCGACCATTATAAAATGAGACTCGGCATTCAATCACCGCATACGGTTCAGACAGTACACTACATTGGCTAAGATCCAGGTGACAACAGTTGAATTCACACACTGCAGGTCCCTTACAGCACATTCAGCTATCCGACTTCAGGCACAGTGCTTGCCTCCGTCGCTCATAGCGGTCTAGTAAGGGGTGACAAGCAGCAGCGCAAGCAGATTGGACAGTGCACCACCTGTTTGCTTTGCATTCACAGTCGCCGTAACTTGCAGTGCGAATCAATCTGGTGACGCAGGCACCTGCTGCCATAGCCAACACAGCGACATGAACTACGCAGCATTCTAGCGTTAACTCCTTTTCTACCTGCACGTTTCTGTTCTTTCGGTGGCCGCTAATGTGTCGCTCCCACTTGGTGCCCCCCCCCCCCCTTCCCCCGCCTGCTCTCATATGGACATGGTCTGTTTTGTGGGAACCGCCATTTGCAGTCACTTTCTCAGGCCTTTCCACCCATGTGGATATCTACTTTATACGCTTCAAACCATGTAATCATGTATGATAGTCTCCGTTCACGCCAAATCGCAGCCGAAGAAGGTCACAAGCACACTTTAGCCGCAGCTGCAGCAGGAAAGAACGAACAGGGAGCACCAATCACAGTACATGTAAACAGGGAGTCTGGGTCGCTGTGCGGACTGCAGGAGCAGGTGCTTACCTCGAGAGGCCGATACAGCTGACCAGGCCGCCACATACGAGAAATGTAACACGCAACCATGAGCAAGTGGGACAGCATTAAAAACAAGACTCTGCAGTCAAATCACTTGAGCATACTCTAACATAACGCTCATGCTATACATTAGCACTATACACTATACATTGGCTACAGTCCACATGACAACAGTGAGCATACACGCACATGGGTCGCTTGCGGCACATTCAACCATCCGACTGTAGGCATAGTGCTTGCTTTCGTCGCACATGGTAGTCTGGTAACAAGCAACAACCAACAGCGCAAGCAGATTGGACAGTGTGCCCCACGTGTTTGCACGGACAGTCACCGTTGAAGACTAGCAACTTGTATTGCGAAGCAATCGGGTGACACAGGCATCTGCTGCCACAGCCAACACAGCGACATGGAGTGCCCGACATTTTAGCTTTACCGCCTTTCCAACCTGCACGTTTCTTCTTGTTCTTTCGCATGCCACTAATGTGTAGCTCACGCTTGGTGCCCCACATTCTCTAAATATGGGCATGGTTGGTTTTGGGGACATCACCATTTTGCAGCCACTTTTGCAGGCCTTTCCACACATGTGGATATCAACTTCATACACTTAGAACCATGTAATCATGTATGAGAGTCTCCGTTGACGCCAAATCATGGCCGAGAAAGGCCACAAGTAAAATTTGCACACGGCAGCAGCAGGAAAAGACGGAACGGGAGGCACCAACCACGGTGCGTGAAAATTCACAGTCTATGTCACTTTGCCAACTGTACGAACAAGCGCTTGCATCGAGAGACTGTTTCCCAATGCAACTGACCAGGCTCCCACATACGAGTAAGGTAACCCGGTGACAAGTACCATGTCGAACAGCAGCGAAACCAGATTTTGCAATCAATCACTTCAATGTAGCTTCCGCAAAAACACAGGCTGTCGAGCAAGAATAGCAATCCTGAATGAGACTAGGAATTAAATATTGGAATGAGAAAGCTTGCATGCAAGAAAGAAGCCACTCTACCTTGTAAGCACTCAATGCGAAAAAGATTAAGAGAAGTTAAATGCTACATAGCACACAGTGTAAAGGTTAACGCAGGACACACGACAATGCTGCATCAACTATTTCAGGAGAGGAATTGCACATGGTAACGTGCACTAGAACATACTGCTACAGATATATTGCGCTTCTAGACAGTGACTGGTATTACGTATGAGCAAAGAATCGGTTGACCTTTAATGTTTGGATAAGGAAGAGGAATGATCTATAACAAGAATGTGGAATGAAAAAGCTTGCATTATTTGGAAAAAAAATTATACTTGCATGAATTAGCAAGGCCAGGAAGCTCGTTAAGGAAGGGAAAGCTGACGGAACTCTTTTGGCCAGCGTCGTCTGTGCTTGTTCAGAGGTTGCAGGTACATCTGAAGGCACAGAATTTTTGTTGTTGAGGATACTTGAGGATTGGGCCAATATCCGTGCTGGTGGAATGACGGCAGAGGCTCCTTTCACTCTTTACACAGTGGTATGTAGACTTGATATCTCATCCAATATTTCTGGAATGGCTTCTTTGTTCGTGGTCTTGCGAATTCGGCTCGAGCCCCTTCCTGTTGGTGCAGATGGTGGCTCCCGTGATGGCCAAGATGTACTTTTAGCACAGGCTCTGTTGGGGCAGAACTGTGACACATGAGATACAGAAGAGATTATCCAAACTCATGTAATGTTTTCTTTTATGTTAGAACCAATTATGCTGAACTGTAAACATAAAGAAACGTTCATATGATCTGCTACAAACAAATGACATGTATCTCAAGACTAGCAAGCCAATACAGCATATATCAAGCCTATTTATTTCTGAACCAGGTGTTGTTTACCTTGTAGTAGCAGGCGAAGTCTACACAATGACCTTGTTGTAGCAGGCAGCAACTTCTCTTTAGTGCGTGGAGTGTGTTGCTTTATACTGGTGCCGTCCTCATTACTGCATGTCTGGAACAGAAATTTTGGCTGCATCAGAATTTGAATAAGCACAATTTTGCAATATGAAATGCGAAAAGGTGTAACATATACATTGTAATGGTTTGTTATCACAGAGCACATGCAAATGTACACTGTTTGTTCTAGGGTGCTTAGCAGCATGGTAAATAACCATTGCTACTCTCCATAAAATTGATCTCTGCCTAACTACAATGCATGTCAACAGCTAAAGTATTATTAAGCTCACAAACGAGAACATTTGTGCGCTCGTTTGTGCACTAGAAGAGATCACACTGCTGGTTTCACAAGCAAATAGATGAAATACATGAAGGTATTAGAAATGATGCATTCTTTTTCAGCATGAACGTGATACACCGCTTTACTACTCCAAAAAATATATGTCCTCAGGTAAACCAAAGTGAACAGCAAGAACATTGGAACCAACAGGTACGAATTTGGGTGCATTGTAGTGCGTGCGACTGTTTAATACATTAACTTCAGTACTTTAGCTTCAGTTTATCACAGGGTTATTCGTTTCTGTGGACGAAAGAAGTTGCCGGCGGACTCGAATATATATATACATATATATATATATATATATATATATATATATATATATATATATATATATATATATATATATATATATATATATATATATTGATAAGGCTACTCAGTCACCAATGGCTACGGCTACAACGAGATGAAAAATGTGACGCGCGTTCCGATATCGCTTTCTCTTTCGCGAATGTGTATAATAATGGCCTCGCAACTGAAAGTTTATTTCGGAAACAGCAACGGAGGGTCCTGACTGCTGATATGTAACGCAGCATCTAGTTCGTTAACTTGCCTCTGCATGTAAGTTAACGAGACGAATATATTACATAGCGATTGAAGCAGCGATGTTAAACGACTCAATGGTATTGCCATTCCCAGTAGCAGCAGGACCCGGCTCCCATTTCGATGCAGACGTGTTCCACATGGCTCACGACTGAAGCCTACATTTCGGGCTTACACCCCAAGTTAAATAACGCGAGATATCGAAGCGCAGTAAACGGGTTTTAGCACAAAATGACCAACCGATGTACGAACCAAATCTTCCGTACCTGCCGTGCATGCGAACATATGAACATACTGATAACAATTTTAAATCCAGGCCAGAGATCACGTGGGAGGTCGATGATGCTGAATGCTAATTTGCGTTTAAAATGGCAAAAAGAACAAAGTTCGTAATAAAGAGTACAATGTAAAAATTAGGAATGATAATTTTGTACTCTTTGTCACGTAATAAAAACACTTCGTTTATTGTTGAAGAGAGCTTGTAGGTTGAAATCGTGCTTACTACGGCGCCTCTAGAGGGAGATAATGCACTCACGGGGGAACCTTTTTAATTGGTCTACTACGCCTGTTTTTTTAGCAGCGCCGCGTGGTCGATTTTTTCGCCCTTTGTGACAATTTGTTGAACTTGAGAGTCTTCGAGGCCTGGCGTCTGCGATTGGTCCGCTTCCCCTTACTTAGCTTGCGATGGCTGGTGGAAAATCGCGGCGGCATGCAACAAAAATTAAGAATGACACTAAAAGGGATCCTCGGTAAAGAAGCGTTGGTAGAACGATGTAAACGTGCCAAAAGTGCTCGAAAACGTTGCACGGCCAGGCAGAAAGCTTTATTATAGTCAAATAAATTCATGCTCCCCGGCAGGTCCGAGTAGCCAGTGCCTGAGTGAACGGCGGCAGCCATCTTTTATTCCCCTCCGCACGGGGCAGCCTGCGGCTATTCAGAAGAAAATTCAGTTTTCTTTGGCATATTAATGCATCTTTAACGCGTTCACGTCAGTTTGACGCGGTGAGTTTTCGCGGTTTTGAGACGTCATGTGACAGGCAGGTGAGAGGGGTGCAGCCCGAAAATTCTTGACCAATAGCCGAGAACCAATTGGGAAAAAACGTCGAATCAGAAATAACTATTTTTCTTTTGTTCGGTCAAATCATGCATAATCAGTGTGTACACATCATGTCAGATGGGGAGCTATCAAGGTTTTCGTGACGTCGCGGGACAGACAGGTGAAGTGGGGTGCTCTAAAAAAGTTTTTCACCAATCGCGGAGGTCTGATTGCAGAATGGGAATAGAAAAGTTGGTAATAGCTTTACGTTATAGCACCCTAAAATACATATGGCTGAAGATTTCTCGCTTTTTACTCGTTAGGCTCGAAAACGTTAATAATCTTTTTCAAAGAGCTACCTGAATCACCTGTTTTCCAGCTTCGGTATGACAGGCTGTTTTAATTGACACGTGGTACATGTACGGTCACAGTAGCGACAGTGTGTGCGAACAAAGTGTCCAACGTGTATCTGCCACCGACCGCGATAATAACACTCGAGATTTCAGCGTTATTAGAAGACCTGCCTCTAACACACGCGCACATCGTGGCAACTCGCTTAGATCCCATTCTGTTCGTCCACACCAATAATAATCCGTAAGGGGCTGTGGTGGCTCTCTAGCGCGCTGTGACGTGCCACAATGGTCCGGTCACAAAACACGACGACCACGTGCCTAGTACACTGACGGTGGGCGAGCAGTGGAATCGGCGCCATCAGGCTTTTCTCTGATTAAGCGAACTCGGCTAAAATATAATTTCTGGACGCCATGCGCCAGCGTCTATCTGGTTATGACAGCGGACCTGTTCTAAGTCGAGCACTTGCCGTCTGGAGTCCGGTGCCACGCAGGGCGGTGCGGTTCCGGAACTCACCCCGAGAGGGTGCGCCGAGGGGGCGGGGCGGTTATAGCTAGCAAGCAAAGTGATATACAACCTCTGTCTAATATCTTTGGTAGGAAGGCGATACATTAGGTCTGAAACTTGGCGTTAATGAATCAGGTGTTTTAGAATTCAATGAAAACAGCGGACAGTCACAATACAAGGCCAGGTACTACCTCGCGTAAAATAATCTACGCTTGGTATATTGATAAACGAAGGCAATAGAGATATGGAAAGAAAGAAAAAAGCAATATCACTGAAGGGGCAGAGAAATGCGGCCATAATAAAACACAGAGCGCCATGGAAATACAATAGGTATGAGGTGCTTCGGGTTATGTGGAAAGGTGTAATGGTTTCAGGACCTAAATTTGGAAACGCGGTTCTTTGCTCAAAATCAGGGGTACAATCAGGACTCGATGGCATCCAAAAGTCAGTGGGACGGCTCGCATCAGGCGCTCACGGGAAGACGACAAATGAAGCTGTGCAGGGTGATATGGGCTGGACAAGTTTTGAAGTTAGGGAAGCTTACAATAAAATTAATTATGAGAAAGAACCGAGGAATAAAGAAGTAAGTAAATGGACTAGGGCAGTGTTTAGGTATTTGTGCAGCAATAACATTGATTCACATTGGAGGAAAAGAGCTAGGAAGCTTACCAGTTGAATGTGCGGCCTGTATGGTGAGCAACACCACAACAAAGAACGTCAAGCGGAAAGTCAGAGAGGCTGAGACAATCTCATGGGTGACGGCAATGGAAAAGAAACCTGCTATGAGTAACTACTTAAGAGGAAAAAACAAAATCGGGAAAGAAAGAATTTATGATAGCTCACAGGAAACTCACTAATTTTCGAAGCGATGTCAGGAGGCCTTAGAACACGCGTGAGAAATGTGTCGTACGTTTCTGTGCATCAACTGCGATCACCATTACCATTCCCTCTAGAACTGCCGTTGTACACAGCAGTCATATTTTCTTGCATCCTTCAGTAGAACAACTGCCAAATGTACCCCGCCCGGTCGGAAGCGTGCCAATTAAGACAATGTTTTCAGTGAAATTTCGTGAGCATAGTTGCTAAAATCAGTGTTTTTCTTTTTTTGTAAATCAGCGTTTAACCCGCCAGTGAAGTGGCAGTTGCTCTAATAAAGTTTTTTTTTCACGTTTCACCAAACATTTTGAAAGCCTCGGCAAAGGGCATAATAAAGTCATAGGCCAAGAATGTCACAACTAATGTGAGCGAAATAAGGCAATGCCATGAACGGCATCGGAGGGAAAGTTCGTTTTTCTTTTTTGTTCTCTTGGGCATATGCAGCGCTCTAAATTTGCCACATAGCGGCTGTGAATACTATCAGCTACTATGTAGAAACAATAACATTAATGGTGTTGTTGTTCCGGTGTTGTGAACATTCACGCCACCGATGCTTCCGGCGGTGTTTTCGAGCAACCGCCCGATTCCTGGCGCGTCCTTATTGTGGGTATGGGCCAAGCTTGACGCCGATCATCACCATTGACATGTACGCCTATTTTGCACCTCGACGCTGTTTACGCGAGCAATGACGAGGCACAATGGAAGGCACAATAAAAACACCGCCATGGGATCAAGTACATCACGCCATGCTCGCGTGCTACAGTACAGCGTGTTCATACCTCCGAAATATATGTGCAGACGCCCCCTTTCTAAGAATCCGCGTGTAGCACAGAACCTTGCAATAATTATGGTGAACATGGAAGACGCGCATGCTGTACTGAGATCTTGAGCTCAAATTTCAGCGTGCTAAAATGATGGTTCGCTTGAACAACATGTACCACCTAACAGACAGGCACCAGCTCTCGATAAGTTGCCTGTAATTGCCACAAATTTAGTGCAACAATGTTTGTTGGTTTTCTGTGTTGCAAGGTGTTCACATAAATGAGAAGAAAGGGAGTTAACGGACAGTGACATGTACAAGAACTTTATTATAGTCTCCTGAAGAACTTGATTGGGGGGAACCGAAGGCTTCCGGGGTTAACCGAGGGGCCAGATTTTCATTAGTCATATCATAAGAAGCCAACAAACACTGACACCAAGAACCACACAAGAACCACTTGTGCTTAACAATTGAAACAAAGAAACGATAAATTAAGGCAAATTAAAGTGGATGAGAAAACAACTTGCCGCCGTTGGGGAACGATCCCACAACCTTCGCATATATGGCAGCAGAGGAAAAATCAATAACAGTAAAGGGGCAGAGAAATGCGGCCATAATGAAGCGCAGAGCGCTATGGGGATGCGAAGGTTGTGGGATTGTTCCCCACATGCGGCAAGTTGTTTTTTCATAATGAAAGTGGATGAATTTCGTTTCGTTTTATTTATCGTGTCTTTATTTGATTTATTAAGCACAAGGAATTTCCCCTACGTTATCCTTGGTTTCAGTGTTTGTTGGCTTCTTATGAATGTTCACATAGCGATTTATGAATCCCTTTCAGGCCATCAGTGCTTGGTGTGTTAGCTAGTGTTTGTACAGTTCTCACATACGGCATTACACATGATACATAAGTACCATGGATAAAGAAATTCTCGTGCGATATTGCAATAGTTATAGCACTGCACTCCTAAATGCTCATTGCCGCATTGACATGGGTTCGAAGCTGAGTGCTGGCGGTAGTAGACAAAAATTTTAGTTTTCTTAGCACGATGACAATGGCAAAGTAGGAGATTAGGAGGTGGCCTGACGGGGCCCAAATAACGATCATGACGACAAAGGTCTTTCTAAACGTAACAGAATAGGTGGATGGACGGACGTCCTAGACTAGCCCAGTTTAGGCAGTTAACTGCTGTCGCAAAAATAGGAACATTACAAGCAGCAACATGACAGCAAGAGGAAACGACACAAGTGATCACTATCAACCGGATGCTCCGGCTTGCATAAAATAAAATTTTGACCGACAAAATCTGATCTTTCTGTGGCAATTTGCGATTGCAGCTGTACTGAACGCATCTTTGGGACGTGATAACGTAAATCATTCCTTTCCGAGTTGGTTCCTTTCGCCTGACATCAGGACTCTGTTGACATCAAACCGCTCTGACACGCGAGGAGCAGCAGCCATTCGCGGTATTGAACTTCACGTTGGCGGGATGCCTGTTGGTACATAACTTCAACGAGAAATATTGTTTAAGTCTACAGAGACTACTTCTTGCCATAGTAATGAGCATAATGTCACTGCTGTTTGTACAGTCCTTTTTAGATGCTCTATATTGTCACTGGTTGCCAGCTTCAGCTAACTCTTGGTCGCTTCGTTTATTCAGTGCAAAGTTCTAAGGCCTTATGGTGGCCAGCGTACTCGTGAGATATAAGAGGCTCACTGTATAGACGAAAAAAGGGACACTTGCTTGAGTATGCTGTCGATATTGCTCCTCCCCAAGGAAATCAGGTTTTTTTTTTCTCATTGATGACGGCGCTCACTGAATGACCTTGATTTTTAATGTTGAGACTTTTATAGATGCATATATTGGCCGTGTGCGTAACAAACTTTCATTGATAGTTAGCGCCTCGTGCATCTCCTTCTGATGTCTCCTGTCTTGCGGTTTATTCGTTTTGTATGCAACACGTACCAACCGGCTCAAATTAGCAATTTATTGTAAAACATTGCCAAAGGCCACTCACAAGCCACACCACTGTGTTAAAATGGTTGCATACATATTTAACATCTTGTTCGTGTTTTCGTGGCACATATATCAGTGCAAGATATATATGAGCTGTCAAGTAAGTAACAGTCGTACTTGAGTAGCAAGGTGAAGGCCTGTTATCTGCGGGGTGCGTTGAAGTATTTCTTTATCGACACTCCTTTTGTCTGACAATATTTAGTGTAACACGAGCTTGACATTTTTATTAATGAGTGCCTTTTAATTTAGTGCAACCACAAAACGGGCATTGTACCCATGCAATTCTTATTTATTCAGCCACAGGTTTCTCGCCTATACTGTCGCGACGTGTGAACCATACTCCCTGCTGATGCATCACCACACAATTGGCAAAGCACCTCATGCACGACAGTACTTTCTGAGAAAAAAAGCTGCCTCAAGCACCACACTCCGTACAAGGTGTGCACCTGCATGCGCATAGTGAATTCTAGTTTATTCATTTTCTACGCTTATATTGACTTGCCTTTGTCTTCGTAGGTAAAAATTCTGCACATCTGATAGTGTATTTTTTATATTTGCACGACATTACGCACCGGCAGGAGGACTGGTGCTGAATGCACAATATGCAAGAACTGTGAGACTGCTCCACGTCAACTACAACAAAAACAAGCAGTCCTGATCATCATGCCTGTCATGTTCTACCCATGATCGGTTATGAAGGTACATCACTGAGGGGTATTGGTGACCATCCAAAGAAAGCAGCTCTCTAAAGCCGTGGCTGCATGAAATTATGTGTGCATCCTGTCAGAGGAATCCTGCTTTTCTGAGGGAAAAAAACGCTGTTGACTCCCCAACGTCTGCATTTTTAGCGGAACATTGATGTCATCTGGAGATCACATGGAGAATAGGGTTATTTTCTAACTACAGCCAAGTATTGCCGAATATCAGGGAGAGGAATGCACGATTCCTTCGGATACAAAGCTGTGCTTTGCTTTATGAGGCAAGTTGGAAACCTTTCTTTTACTTTAGGGAAACACAGTAGAAATGCGAAAGACAGGAATGTTAACAAGAAAGAAAGCCTGGTTTCCTGCACTGTACTGCGGAACAGGGAAGATAAGGAGAGAAGAAAGTAGAGAGAGCGAGAGAAAAAGGGAGCGTAGACACACAACCACCGCCAGTCGCTATCACCACAGACTATCACAACACAGTAGTAGTTTTAGTACTTCGAACCTCAATTGAGGCTACACCACTTGTGCAGGTCTGTTAACCTTAAAAAATGCCAAGCGCTTTAGAGCGATCGGTGGGTTTGTATTTATTTCGAAACGGGGCAAGCGTCAGCGATTTCGAAAGCACTTTTTGCCTTTTCCACAGCCTACCCATGCGTAATTAAGGCTTACACGCCATTTTTACGTGAGGAGTTGGCGTGATTTTGTGATGTCGCATTGCGGACAGATGTCTTCTGTCTATTCAAACCTTTACGGACCACCTTTGTAAATAATAAACATTGATTGTTCGATCGCTTGCTTGCTTGCTTGATTGATTGATTGGTTGATTGATTGATTGACTGATTCATTGATTGATTTATTGATTGAAGGGCGTGCGTTTGAAAAGATTTTGACCAATCGCTGAGTGCTAACGGTGGCAAATGTAGAAAATGATGTTAAATGAAAATAAGAAAGCAAGAAATTATCGTGCACATTCCTGGGCAATCAAACAATACAATGCAAGTAATCTCTATGAATATATGCGAGAACAAAAATCCAACTTTCGTGCAATGCTATTCTATACTCTGCAACCAAAGACAGTCTGCATCTCGCGTGACCTGAAGTCCTCTGGTATTATGTGCCTTTGTTACCGGCCATCACACGAGACACGCAGCAATGAACTGTGGGCATTAGACAGTCGTCTCTCCGCTTATTAACATGAGATGGACAGTCTGCTCTGAGCTGAGAAACACCGGCTTCTTTCAGCTGCTCACGCAACTAGCAAAGTATTCTGGTACTGAACCTTTGAAAAGCCTCACGAACGCAAGCAAAAATTTTGTCTCCAGGTTTCAGTTCAGTGGGCTCCATCGATCGCTGTTTTCTATAAGTATTTTGGCCTGTCTGAGTAGAGGCTGCACCACGTGTCGCAGATTTGCTTTACAAAAAAGACAGCACGTCTAGATAACGGTTCAGTTCAGGGGCGGCCAACATGTGCACCTGGAAAGAATGCTAAAACATGCGCGGGCAAAAGCGGCCTGACCCCTCATTATTTCCGCTGTGACTGTTTTTATCTTTTCGACATAAGGCACCGTCATTGCAGCACACCTGTTCTCATCACATTTCGCTCACGAATGAAAGTGTGTTTCCGGCCCGATTCGCAGATTCCCAGCAGTCTCCTAGATACATCGTGTTCACGAAGTCGGATTGATTTACAAGTACGAACACTGAAACTTCACCATTTGTGATTCTCTCGTATATCACGTTTCCGAGGTGGGATTCGATTGCAGGTACTGAATCTTCTGAAAATTTTCACGAATTTTGCTCGGCACGTTCTTTAGTGGTTTCTCCTTTCCTAAGAGTATTACGGCCTATGCTTAGCTGGCCTCTATCGATTATATAAAACTCTGTGACGATAGAAATTAGTGAGGTAGAAGATAATTGAGGGCACATTTTTGTCGCAATGTTTGATTTAGGCTGTGGCTAAAGGTAGGTGCGACCTTTGCCTCCCCCTTTCTTTACAGGTACGTTACACAGATTCAGCAGCGTTTTATGAAAGTAGGTCCGACATTTTTTGTCGTTTTTGCAATGCTTCATGTTTGAGTACGTCAGGTATAAGCATATTGGACAGCTAAACACATATTTCCCCCGATTCCTCGCTTATTTTGTTCTCTTGAGCCGCCGCGTGCCTGTTTCGGTGCAGATCACGCAAATAGGCGTACTCATATTTGCAGCAGCAGGTGCCGCATCTGCTTCCATAACTTTAATGCAAGCTTTCACAGCAAGAAAACGTATTGCATTTGTTGTCCCACGACGCGATACTATGCGAGCGTCTGGTCATCGCAAATGCAGTAATACTGCAGTAACGCTTCGTTACCCTTCCACTAAGTGACTGAGGGAAACCCGCTCGTGTAGCAGCACTCCACAATTACGAAGTCATTGAAGTCGCAACTCTAATCAACAAATTAACAGAATCGTTTGCTGACGAAAGGAGAGAAGCGCAACTCGAAATAACTGAGGGAGGCTGACTAACTAAACTAATTGACGGCGAATGATGCAGCGGCTAGCTCCGCGACTGCTCTTGAAATCGCCCTGAATTGTTGTTCGCGAACAGGTGCGAGTGCCTTTATTGCACCGCTGGCTTTTTCGATCAAAGCAATTCTTTTGTGACGCTTCTTCTGGAGATTGATTTAATCACACGGCTGTGCAAACAAAAAATAAAAAAGGCAACCAGCGATTACGATATTCCCTAGTGCGAGATTTTAACGCCGCTCTATACGTGTTTCCCATTTCGGGATACATAAATCTGATCTGCGGGTCAAGCTCGTCAGCTATTATACATGACTCCTCAAAGGTTCCGGTGTGATCGTTGGTGCAGCTTGGCTTTTAGGAAGTAGTACACAATTCACGTCGCCCGTATAATGGGATTACCAAGCCATCACACACCATGACAATCGAAACAATCCCGAACGAGACTAAACCTAACAAACGAAACACACGTGAGCGAGAGCTGACGCGCAGAGACGATAGTACGAAACGAAAGCTCCAGCTGAAAACAAATACGAGTACGCATCGAGAGGTCGGGAGGGTCCGCATAAAAGCAATTTCGCACGCTCACGTCCCTCATGGGGCAGCTCTCATTGGTGTCCAGCGTTCGCGCCTTGCGTTTTTCAACTGCCACTCCGCGTTTCCTCTCTCATCTCTCGCTGTTGTACTCGTTCGCCCGGTCAAGCTGCCGCCGCCAACGCTAGCCGCGGGAGTGGGACATCTGCCTTCACAACATACTGGTGTACTATTTAAATGATAAGATGGATGCGAACAAGCGAAAGCTTCTTAAGAGCTGCGCTCTAAAATTGGTGGTTTCGCCTGTAAGGCGAAGCATCGATTGCGATAACAAATTAGTGGGCAACTAGCTATACGAATTAAGGATAGCAGCTTTATCGGCCGTATAAACTTGTATACATAGACGTACTAACTAAATGAACAAGCATTGTATGACGCGCGCACAAGCAAACGTGAACACATCTCACTCGATTACCACAGAAAGTAGCGGTGAAAACGCTGGAGCGAGGAAGCGAGGGAGCAGCAGCGAGCGAATTCACCATCGTGCTGCGTGTCGCATCAACGCGAACTAAGCCGCGAAAACAGCGCGCGGACGGACTGTCCCGTCGCAGATGACTTTAAGAAAAGCGGCCCGTGCGGCCGTGCTCGCCAACCCGGTCCCACCTACCTGCTTGAATCGCTTGCGTGCGCGAGATTGTGTCGCGCCCGCCGGTTCACCCTTGCGCGCTTTCCCTGGCACATACAGCGCAAGGGGTGCGGCGACGATTTTTCCTTTATAGAATGAATGCCAGAGTAGACGTACGTAAAGCACACAAATATTTCTAGTAAAGCTCTTGCGGCAGATATCTGAACATTTTGTAGTCAGTTTGTAGCCAGTCGGACATGAACTATCAAGTAGGCTGTTTTGTTGGCGTTGCAGTAATATATCCGATTGCCACGCGGGGTAGATTGGTTTTATACCAATTCACAATTTTTGTTGTTCTCTTGAGGGTCTTCTTTTTTTTTATGTGGCAATTCGCCTGGGAAAAGCCTTTCCGTTGCTATTCATCTCACAAGGTAAGACGTTATCGTTGCTGCCGGACTGCCACACGCAGTACACCGTCCACGTACGCGTTTAGGCAAGCTTCTTGCGCTATTTTTGCGTGTACTGCAGAGCATGTGTAAAAACAACAAAACAAACGTATCGCAGAAAAAGAGCAATAAACGTACATATTTATATGGCCCGATGGTGCATCGGACCTGACGGTCGAGTGACGGTGAGGGCATATTGCTTGCTGTCACTTGCCAGATCTAAGCGGCGAGTATGTTTTCGCCAGGTTAGGAACACGGTTTAAAAAAATTCCGGCGTGAAAGAAAAAAACATGTTATGGCGGGAATCGAACCTGGGGCCACAGCGTGTCCAGCAGAAACGATGCCTCAACACCTCCGATGAGTCATATTTTTAAATATAGTTAATGGGATTTGACGTAGTAGTTCTGCGGAAACCCGCAAGGTGGAGAGAAGTAATGAATCGTTCGTAGCAATTGCTACGAACGGGTGGATGTCTGATTTTCCCTTTATTCATAGTTAATGGGAGAAGAACTTCGAGAAAAAACGGTGACTGAAAAAACATTCAAAATTGACGCAACCACGTAAAGGCGTCCGATAAAGACATCCAGTCCAACGGTGTTCCTTGTGCAGCGTACACACTACGAATGTACGCTGAAGATTCCTGAAAAAATGACCGAGTGCTTCACGGTAGTTCAGCGTGCCTGTGACACATTCTACTGCGCCAAAGTCAATCTAGACCAAGTAACATGAGCATGTCCTACGGTGGGTCAAAGGGACTTTTAAAAGATAGCAAGGGAATTGCGTATGGTGTGATCTTAAAATCTTCTTTAAGTGTTCTTCGGAGAATAACGCAGAAGAAACTGGTGTCTCTACAGTTTACAAAACAGTGATCATTCATTTCGCCATGTGGATACAAACGGCACTTTACAGACTATGGCACGAAACAGCCGTTTTCCAACCAGGTTTTGACAAAAATGGTTGCCGAATGTAATTTGAAAAAATGCTTTGATCCCTGGAGGAATGTTCATTTTGCGAACACGCTTAAGTACACCCAGGTAATAACATTCCAAATGCAAGGCTTCCGAGGAGGCAGGACTTGAAGTGCTTAGTTGTGCCCGTCTTCCCCGTATTGCAATAGTAATCCTCACTGGTCAGCGGAAGTTACAGAAGTACATCGTAAAGTTAACAACTGGCAAGAGTCGCAGTTGTCCATATTTAGCCGAGCTGAAGCTCGTAATATGTTCCTAACTGATCGAGATATGTGTGTCCTGCAGGTATTACACTGATCGCTTCTTAAACTGCAAGTTTTTTATCGTGTGTTTGCTAAATATTTGCGGAGCTCAGGTGTTGACGCCATGTGGCGCGATAACTTCTTTCTTCCTCTTGAAAGACTTGGTCCTCGTTTTTCTTAGGCATATTGTATCCCGGTTATTTTTCGTTCGTGATTAAAGGATCCAATTCTAAGACATGCGTTACTACTTAGATTAATCCATTACATAATAAAAATTGTTGTTTTGGTCATCCGTCTGAAATGCACCTGACTTTCGTCAAATTCAGATTTCGTCATTTGGTTTATAGAAAGAGGTAGTCGAAGGCTTTTACTTTCTAAAGGATCGCTTAGCATGAATTATATGTTCACTGCCTCCCGCAAAGAAACTTCTGCTCCACTTATAGACGCTATATTTCCTCTTCCTCATTACCGTGCTCCTTATTTGGACAGCTACCGCCCAGACGTGCCGAAGTATTTTTTCTGTTCTCATATTAAACACTGCCTTATAACTAGTCAGGCTTATTATCATTTTTAAGATTTCGGCCTTTCGAAGGTCGATTCTAGTAGGCTTTACGTACAATTTACTTTTAAATATTGTCCTATAACGTACTTAACACACGCTCGTAAACGCTTCCTTGATTTGAATCGCGAGTTCTGCGCCACCCTAGAACTGAATTCCATCGAAGCTCGCTACGACTACCACAACTTTGAGCAAAATGCCAGGTCACACATGTGCTGACGGGAAAGTATGCATGTATGATAACAAACTCTGCGCGTTTTTTAAGCTATGTACTTCGAAGTAAGTGCGAAGTTTTGCGGAATGCGGTTTCAGAACAGAGTTTTTATAAATGCACTGTTGCACAGCATCTTTAAGGTGGGTAGTTGGGCGTGCGTTTTCCGTTGAGGTGGTGGATTTATTTTACTCTGTTCCTTACAAGGCCCTGTTTGCTGCACTCCGAGAGTGTATGGAAAAAAAAAACGAACCCATTTTCTTTCAGAATAATGCGGGAATTACTATTGACGATTTGTTAACCCTTTTAGAGTTTTACTTGCAAGCGACCTTTATAACATTTGACCAGCAGTGTTTTCTGCAGAAAGCCGGCATATGTATAAGATCCTGTGTGGCACCAGTATTGTGTAATATTTTTCTCTCAGAAATGGACCAAGTTTTACATCAGGATTTACCGGCTAGGCACGTTTTTTAAAGTATTTAAATACGTGGATGATGTTTTGATATTTTTTAATAAGGACGGAAATTTGCACTTCGAAAAGAGTTGGCATGATATTTTATCCATATTCAGACAACATGGAAATGGCTTGCAATTGACCATTGAAGTGCCTCAGGCCAACTGCCTGCAGTTTCTAGATATAAATATTGAGTTTTGTGCGGATCAGATTTGTTGGGCATATGCACCTCGTGCAAAAAAAAAAAAGGGCTCCTGCCACAGGACTCCGCCCATTCTAAGTTAATAAAAAGGGGGATTGCTTCACTTTGCCTGAAATCCGCCCTCGAAAAATCATGCCCTCACAGGATGCACTTTAGCTTCGAGAACCAATTGGCCAGGCCGTCTTCAGCTGGATTCACTGATTCGATTGTGATGGCAGTCGCTGAAAGCCTACTACAAAAAATGAAGAGGGTGGCTGTGAGAGCTGGCAACATCCCCCTCGAGAAGAGGTGATGAGACCTGTTGGGGTGCGCTATGTACACAAGATGGCCCACAATTGAAAGAAGGTTTCTGGCAGAAATGGGGTGCTGCTCGTATTTTCAGCCCCCAAAAAGCTCGGAAGACTTTTTCACGTATCGAAATTATACGTGAAGTAAGAAAATGGATGCGGCACCAAGCGACCGTTTATGAAGTGCGCCGAAGGTGCCGCCTATGAAATCTCTCTCTCATGCGGCCGCCCCTACATAGGGTAAACGGGGCGTTTCATTAACGACCGAATTAGGGAGCAAGATAAAGAAGGGCTAAACATACCCAAGTTCTGCCCGTCACGCTCTTGTGAGCCATGTTTCGCAGGGGCACGGATTCTAGGAAAGAGTAAAGATACAAAAGCTCGGGAAGCAATTGAGGCTTTCTTTATCGGAAAGAAAGGAAGCATGTGCGTCAGCGACCCATCAATATCTTTATATATGGCTGGAAAGAAATATTTATCGAGTTCGCTTCCCTATCATTCGTGATCTGATTGTGTTCCTTGCATCTAATACCCGTGTCACACGGGCAACTCGGATCTCCTTCAAACTTCCTTCCCTTAAAGGACCGCAAGGGAGTTTCACCTCAAAGGAGTTAGCTCCGTGTCACACGGCCTATAAGCGAGCTTTTGAAAGCTGCCGCTGGGGGCCCATTAGGCGCTGCTCAACTCGTACGCAGTCATGAAGGAAACACGTTATATATTGCTAAAAAATTTTGGTTACTTGTTTTTTCTTACAAAATACCATCACGTATGCATTGAATTTTAAAAATATCATCTATCTTAAAGACAAAAAAAAAACAAGCACGTGCTCAACATAGCATGTACCTCATACACAGCGATTTTGTCCGCTCTGCTAGCCACCATGTGCCTACTCGTGTCGTTCGCTTCGTTCCATGTCGTTCGTGGAATAGGCGGCCGGCTGCGCTCCTCTTGGGAAAGACGTGAATCACTCATTCCGCATGCGCGAGACGTGCGATTGCGTTGACCAAAACAACAAAAAATGGCGCACTCAGGGCAAACGCAGCAGCCATTCCGAGAACGCCCGGTTCGAGAGTCGAATGTAGCTGCTCTACTCAAGTATCTTTGTCAGTGCTCAAATAATATATTATATGCAATAAAAACAGTTATAATTGCTGGTAAAAGTGAAATTAATAAAAATGAGGGTGATATCTTGGCTCGAAATTCAAGCACGCTGGGAACAAGAGTACTCCCTTTAGTCTGCAAGGGAGATCTTCCATGTCCTTTCGCTAGGAACTTCCTTAAACTTCCTTTGCTAAAGGACTGCCGTGTGACACGGCGCGCATCTCCCTCGAGATAAAGACGTCCTTTGCTGAAGGCAGTTGAAAGGACTTTAGCTGCGTCCGTGTGACAGGGGTATAAGACGGTTATATAAGTGTGTGGCGTGCCTCCGATTAAAGCAGTCGTAAGTGGCACTCATTCCAGTCTCCTTCCTTGTTTCTTTGGGTGTTCGCGCCTAGTACCCAAGATGAGTTTAAGGTGTGAAACTGGATTGTTCGCGCGTACGTGTAACGTAGATTTAAACACTTCATTTAATTGAGCTTCAATTCCAGAGTACCAAAAAGCGTACGCAACGAACGAGAAATACTGTACCAAACCATAGCCGTTATGATTTGCAACAAAAATTCTAGTTGACGGAGATTGCTCTGCACTCCCACAGTAGTGAAAAAGGAAAAAGGCAAGCCACACGCGCAACTTATGATATGCTCAGACTATTGGCTCTAGCAAAAAATAGAAGGAGAGTTTCGTCGGGGATGGCAGAAAAGGAACGCTAGAATGCTTTTCTCCATGTTCTTTCTTTGCCTGAACTCTAATGCGAATGTAATTTCATGTACGTGTATGTATCATGATACATGATATTTCATGACTCATGTATCAGACAGATCAGTGAATAATTCTGATGTTAATTGTCACTTGATTATGGTCATTGATGGGAGCGCCAGAGCAGCTAGAAATGAGGCGAATTCTCGTCTACTAGTTGTGCATATTCTTTACGTAAGAACATTTCAGACTTGCCCCCCCCCCCCCCCCCCTTGCACATGTGGCACTAAATACAGTTGAAAGTGTTGCTCGAAAGCAATTCACAATGACCTCATGCCTTTCCTAGAAGGCAACGTTAACTTGCGATTTCAACGGCTCTTTCACTGTCGGCATGTGCATATCTATGAAGATTACGTGGGAATTCCGCTACGGCTGCTCTGCTGATTACGTGTGCCGTGCGATGGAAGAAAATACAATAATACACTATTGATCTTATAAACCGACATAAACCGCTCTGTGTTAAGCCTGTTGATGCTCCACGTTTGGCGAATGACTGCCTTTTCCACACCAGGTCTACCAGCCAAGAACTACCATGGTACACGCTTTTGAGTACGTGATCTTCACAATCATTGTAGGAGGGAACGTTGCACTTGGCCTGTACTTCTCCTTCCGCCGGCGAGTCGGTCACGATGGCGACACCGATGAAGTGTTTCTGGGCAAGCGCTCTCTGGCCATGTTTCCCTTGGCTGTTTCAGTGTTGGCATCGATGATGTCGGCGCTGGGCATAGTGGGTTTCACGGCTCATTACTACACCTATGGCATACACATGGTGTGGACAACCTTACCTATACTGCTCACCATCCCGGTCATCACAACTATCATAGTACCAGTGTTCTACAAGCTGAAGATTACATCAGTGTTTGAAGTAAGTGCACGCGTTTCCATTGAACTATTTATTTTATTTTCGCTATCGTATTTAATGTCGGCCGGTTGTGCGACGTAACTGGCGAACCAGAAAGCGCGTCGTTGCATGCTGGAAGTAGCATCGACAGCAGAACAAGAGGCCATTTATATTATCCAACATAAGCAATTATTAGTGGCAGCTGCGATCGAAGCCTCAGCTAAAGCTAAAGCACAAAAATATATAAAAACGATTGTGAAATACTTGCGCTGCCTTACAATACCTGTGTCATGTCCGCTTCTGTCTGTGCGTTCATCTTAGCCCTGTTACTTTGTCATTTTCCATCTTGAATCCGATCCTAAGTTGCTTTTCTTGCAATACTTGTAATCCGGGAGAGTTAGAACCGGGATAGTAATGGTTTAAGAGAAGTAAGTGGTGGTTGAATAAGTATCAGACAGTATTACGGAATTGCATGCCTTATCATGATCGCACCTATATATATATAAACTTTTTTGTACTTCTTTGACCTAAGGGAGCACTCGTTGAATTAAAAAAAAAAATTCAAGGTGATGTTGCATTGGATAAATGATACATCTCATTTGGAAATGCGTTGCCTCTGATACACTTTGACCCTTCACAAGCCTGAGGTCCTTCAATGAAAGTTAGGTGATGCGCCTACCTAAGGATGTATTCTTCTGCAGCTGCGTTAGGGTTTATGATCCCTGTAACATGAAAATCAGTGTTTCAATGTTGTATTTCACTTCCCCATTCATTTAGATAAGAATGGGCATTTGGCAGAGAGAGCAACAAAGAGCAGCTTGCTTTCACGTATCATCTTGTCCTGATTTTGTGTCCCGCATGATGAGTGTCTGAGTTCAGAGAAATTATAACCCATTTTTATTGCAGAGTGCGAAACCTGAAATTTTTTCAAGCGCCTGTGCCATGTAGTAGTGTTGGTACCGCGCAAGTAAGAGAACTTTGAAATCCGATTTTGCGTGTAACCCATTGAGGCCACATAATTTCAAGGAGCTGTGAGATTAAAGCGAAGTTGATTTTTCGTTACTTGGAGTTCTTTGTAAACCATCCGTATGTACCATATCACCGCACAACACATGTTAAGAAAGTTACCGAGTGCCCAAATTTCAATAAGCGGTAATTATGCCAGCATGTTCAAAATCTGCGAACTGTAGAAAATGGTCTCCGACATAAAATGAACGAAATAGCAGACGTATTTCAAAACAATCTGATGGAAATAAGTAATAAAATCTCCACACATGTGAATTTTAGAAAGTACCTTTGAGCGTCAACGTAAATATATTTTCGAGAATAATCATGGCGTACACGATTCGTCTTTTGCACTGTTCGAGCCTGTTGAAGTTGCGAAATTTCAGGTAGAAATTCTGAAAACGCGGCTTGCAAAAGAAAACGCCTCACATGCCGGAGCTCATTTCGCGCAATGTCTTGTGCACAGTCCCGGCGCTACATTGTTAGCAATGCCACATGAACTATCCCATCAGTAGATCTCGTTTTTCCTGCTGTGAACTTAACGCAGAGGTATAAACATAATGGAGCAAATGCTGCCTCATTTGCATGAGGCTCGAGAAAGGCTTGCACGATACGGCACGTATAACTGACAAAAAGCAACAGGACCTGGCAACGTCCGCAGTCGTCTCATCGTCTATCCAATAATTTTGTTTCAAAGAAGCGTAGATAAAATGCCTAGCAGATAACGGTGTGCATTTTTTAGCAAGTGGGGCTAAGTATGGAGATAAGACTATTCCACGTGCTATGGTAATACGGGCTCCGTCTAGTAGCGAGTGACGCCTAATTACGGCAGTTTAACTGGCAAACCGAGTTTGCATATTTGTAGCCAACAGCGTTGATCTTTGCGGCTATGGACCTGCGTAAGTCGCTGTTAGGGCACACAACCACCAGAACTCTCAAGTGAACTCGCAACAGGTGAACCTTGGTACAGAGGTTCTCTATAGTATTTCATTGCGACATCAGTGATAAAGACGCTCGAGGCGCGGTCGTGACGTCGGCCATAAAGCCATTATGCTGCAGTGGCACCCATGGCGTATGTGCGGGTAACAAGTGGAGGGCCTGAAGGCGTGCAAAGACGCGCAGTGCGTTTGGCGGAAACAAAAATTGGAAGACGCTTATGCTTCGCCTTCAAGAGTGGAACGCGAAAGCGTTCCCGTCTACCCACCAAGGGGTGTAAGACAATGCGCTACGGCGCATTGATCACTTACGAGGCGCCCCGCATCGGACTTTACACACATCAATGACGCGGTGAGCGTCGAGCAACGCAGCGCTCGGCGCGACAACGAAACGTGCGCCTGAGCAAGCGGAACGAACCAAAGAACTCGATGTCTCGGAGGGGGAAACGATGTACGCCAGCCAAACGTCGTGATCGGCGCGGGCAGAGAGATAGACAGATATTGATCTAAAGAAAGGAAGGACGCTTGATTCTGCAACCCTTGAGGGAGCATGGCGAAGCGTCGTCATGGCAGAGGGAGTCTGGGCCGTGACGCGCCTCGCATCGGTCCCCGCACAGCCCCAATGCGGGCGTGGCGCGCCACCTGTCGGGGCAGCGCCATACATCGAGAGGAGGGGGTCTTCTGTGTTTGCCGCAAGACGGCTCTGCGTGTGCGGAAAGCGCAGAAGAAATGTAGCGGAAACGCACTTCGCTACTCGTGTAACTGCGACTTCTGTAAGTTACATGTTCATATTTACAGATGTACACCGCAGTATAACTTTCTACGGCTCGTTTCTAAGGCAACACCGCATTCACTAGAGGCGCTTTTGTACCGCTTTGAAGCATCGAATTCGTGGCTGAGTGGTAGCATCTCCGTCTCACACTCCGGAGACCCTCGCTCGATTCCCACCCAGCCCATCCTTCAAGTTGTTTTTTATTCATGAAGTGCCTCCCGGAATTTATCGCTCACGGCCGCCGACACCGACGACACCGGCTTTTCTGCGACACGAGCTCCTTAACGCTGTCGCGTTAAAAGGAGTAAACCAAGAAGACGCCAGTCATTCTACGTATAATCCGCTCTGCAGACCGCACAGGGCAACGTTCAGGCTTCCGTCGCTAACGCGGGTGTTTCGCTTACAATACCATGGCATATGAGCAGGTACGGACGTGCACATTGTGTGGCATGCACTGCTCTGACCGCCGCGAACGTCAAGCTAACAATCAATTTAATGATTTCAGATTTCAATGGCCGCATGCAATAGCTGACAATTTTCGGTCAGCTTCATATCTTGCAACATCCGCGTGTGCGTCGGTAACGTAACTGCCTTCGCCAGGCAGCCTCCCCACATTGCTAGGACAAGGCCGTGGGACTTTCTTGTAGTGCAACCTTGCTGTCGCTTTTAATGCTTCGCCTCCAGGCAAAACTGCCATGTTCTTTTCTTTCTTTATCTAGAGAAGCTGAAGTCCTGCTTCCTCTCGGCAGCACTGCATCCGAGGAAAATAATAATGGCACCAATCCTTAAAAGTAGATTCGATGCAGTTGCGTTAACAGACCCTTAATCATTTGCCAATACCAGAAGTACACTTTTTCAAGCTCCGCAGCTACATTCTCCACGTAGTTGCTTTTATAGTTTCTTGGTTATTCATAAATTCCACGATAATTTGCCGTCATTGGTGAAAATAAGACAGCCGATTTATAGGCTTTGATATCATTCCAAGAGCAAAGAAGTAGCCCAGCAGGCATGTAAGAAATGTATTTGTTAGTGCAGGAAATAATCCCTGTTTATCACATCAGTGATAAAATATCTTCTCAAGATTGGCAGAGAAAGATTCGCCTTTCCTGAAAAGCATTTGTAGTACGCCACAATACAGTTTGCAGGCTTTCAATAACCGTGTACATTGTTTACCACTTTGATCGGGACACATGATACGCTAAAACGAACGTGCGCTCTTGTTCAATGGAATCATGCGTGTATTCGCTGAGAGAGAGAGAACCCTTTAATGAAAGGCAGATATCTTAGCCTGCGCATAGACATCGCTGACATGCTCCTCTGCGTGGGGAAGGGAGTTGGGGAGAGAACAAGAGAAGGGGGAGGCGCAAAAAGACAATAAGTAAAAAGAAATTGGGGACTGAGTTTTCTGATTCATGGGGAGTGGCGTGCTATGGTAAAGCCTTTCAGTGTATGCACCGCCCTACAATGAGGTGACAGAATTCGCTGCATGAAAGGTGCATGAAGGTGACAGAGTAGAACTAAAGTTTGTCGAGTCGACAAATGTTTTCTAAGTATGTAAATAAAATGTTGATCGCACGCTTGTTTTGTGTGAGGTCCCAAGACACAGTCAAATGACAAAGGTCATTGTGTCAGCTAATGCATGCAATGCTCTTAGAACGCACGCTCGTCGACATACGCTCGACACTCATACAGGATATGCACTACGGTTTCAATTGAGCTACAGTTTTTGCAGTGTGGACTTCTCACTTGACCGAAGTGTTACCGTAAGCCGTTTCCATGGGCGGTATTCAGGCGAAGGCGATGATATAGTTTCCAAGTGCGGAGGAATGTTGGATGAGAGTGTAGATCTGAGATTCGAGTCGATTGAGCAAATGAACGGGTAATATTAGGTCGGCAAGCTCCACAGCCAAACCTTTCCTTCAGAAGAAAATCTTTTAGCTAGTTGAGAAGCATCATATCTAGTGAAATAAATCCGCTTATAGTTAGGTGTCGAAGACCTTTACGTGGCGCTTCATCTGCTTTTTCGTTGACCAGAATGCCACAATGAGCCGGGATCCACTGAAATGCGATACAGTGGCCTTACAGTACGCAATGTTGGAAGAAACAGGCTGATGGTTAGCTTTTGATAGATTGCATAATGTTTGTAGTGCTTCATTAGAGTCAGTGTAAATCGCCCATTAGTCGGGCGCTCGGCCCAGTATATAGAGGACAGCTTCTTTGATGCCATAAAGCTCTGCTGTAGTTAGGATGTACTCCCCTGCAGCCAATAAGAAAGCATTTGTCTTGTTTAGGGCACATACAGACTACAGGAGGAAGTCTCCCGAGTGGTTGAGGCATCAGTGTAGATGTGGGTGTGCTGAGTGTATTTCTCGGCTAAGTAGAGGAGAGTGGTCTGCAGCAGAGCGGCCTGTGGCATGCGAATCTTCGTCCCATTTACGCCGGGTACAAACTGGTTCATATCTAGAGGCTAAAGTGCCCAGGGAGCAAAAGTCGGACTTCCTGTGGGTTACGTGGACGTGATAGATGAAGTGCTTCTTCCCTTGGAGTAGATGCCGAGGATGGGTGTTCAGTGTTTCTTGGGAAGGGATGACATCTAGTGGTAGACATCCTGCTTCCGCTACTATTCCCGAGGTTGAAGAGCCTTTCGGGAGGCCCAGGCAAATCCGCAGGCAGTTGTTCCGCGCGTCTTCCAGAGCCCTCTTGTTTGCTGGTGATAATCTCTGAAGCACCGGCAGGCAATAGCGTAATGTGCCTTCAATATAGGCTTTTTCAAGTAGTACCATTGAGCAGCAGATTGCTTGCACTCAGCTACTCATGTTAATATATTATGTTATAAGGATGAACACGTAGACTACATATACTTGACTCATGCAACGTTCCACCATCCAATCCTCCCGTCCATTATCGTGTTACCTTCGAAGCACAATGCCTAGTCATCTGGCAGGCTCAGCACACCGCGTGGTCAGCAAGGGCCGAGAACGAAGGACGCCTCTCAGCGAGTACTGTAAGACGTTCTCTCTCTTTCAGCGTAAACACTGGCGCTCCCACAAGTTCTACAATTCACCACACCCTTCGCGTCACGCATGTAATCTTGTATCGGCGATAACACATAGAAAAAGATAGAATCGGCTATACGATCGAATCGAGAATGTTCTGATACATGCAGGTGTGTGCTGCGCTTAGCGATAAAGTTCAACATCTGTTAGTCGGTGAAAAGCGGCCAACAGAAACGATGAACAAGTACATGTTTGAAAGGAAAGTTTTACTGCAAGAAACACTACGACTCACATTGGAAGAAACTTTGTAGAAGCTATCGTGGCCACCACTGATGATTGTGGGTAAGGATGCCCAATTCGATTTGGGCGGTTTCGTACCCGGAAATTTCAGCTATTTAGGGGTATCGTAAAGAAACACGATATTCAGACGTAGATGTCGTGGATGTCGGTGGCCTCAAGCGGTGCTGAGATTTATCGAGTAGCTGAGCAGTGTGCATAAACGTATACTCATTGCTTAGGTAAGCCGTGAGAAGACACTTGCGCGTTGCGAGAAGACACGTTGCATACAGACACTGGTAATCTCAAATTGCGACATGAATCTCCCATTTTTTTTTATTTTTGGTTCAGCTGCACCCACCTGACTTAGACAGATGTGCTTGTCTGCTTCTGCTTGAGGATAACTAGCAAGAGCTACAGCTCTTTCTTTACTAGGCTATTGCCCATATAATGCTTATGGTGCAAAAATAACTGTTATTAACTATTACCATAATATTTACCTGCAACGCTATGAGCTCTCTAGCTCTACAGAAGGACGAAAGATGTTGTAAATTATGAGATTCTATATGGTCAAATTGAGGAGGGGGAAGGAGGCAAGCATTTTTACGCACTTGGTATTGGCATTTAATATACGTAAAGCTCCGTAAATGGCCCGGCGTTTAACAACTACACAATTTCATTTTGTTTTACAGTACCACAGAATGCGGTTTGGTAGCACCATTGCAGCTGCCACATGCGCATTGTACTTCTTTTTTGCGGTAAGCTCGTACATACCTTTCTATATACCTTAAGTACTTCCGGCAAAACATGAGAGAAAAATATTATTTCCACAGTGACCCATGCCGAGTGTGATTCTTCTCCCTAAACACTGTGGTATAAAGTTTATAAACAGGGATAAGGTGCCTCAGAAAGGCTAGCCTTTCTGAGGCACCTTATCCCCGTTTAAAAACTTTATACCACAGTGTGCTGTTCCATCTGTCAGCCCCTTTCTTGATTTAGTTCTCCCTAAACAGACATTTCAGGTGAAAATGCATCTTAGGCTTCTCATTCAACAGTTAATTCGAAAGGTTTCGTATGATTGCAAAAAAGTTGTGGGTCTAAACAGCTACCTGCTGCACTTAGCTGCTTTTCATCATTTTATTACAAATTGTGCCTCTTGTATACAACCAATCCTATTTCTCGTGTTTAGAAATCTATTTGTTCACAAAATAGACTTCATTTAAGTTATGATGTAATTTGCGTGACTTGCTTTCTTTTTTTTTTTTAGCAAAGCTTGGGGGCTCTGTGTATTTACACGGCATCACTGGCTGTTTCAACAGGTATTTATGAAAGAAAAAAAACCTAATTGAAACGTAAAATAAAGTGCGCGCACGTTCGAGCCATATCCTTCTGCGTATAAAGCACAAACATCATGCGCTCCTAGCTGTAAAAGATCTAGGCGGAGTGGCTGCTAGTTTTCCGGCGCTGCTCTTGGCTTCCATCCGTGTAAGGCCAGAAAATAAAGCGCGAAGCCTACTGTATTCGGCCAGGCACGCACAATTGAAAATGACCTTCATAATTTGATTCCTTTCCGAGGCGTTTGCAAAACCATCTTCTCACCGCATTTTAAAGAACGAAATGCAAAATTACAGTTTCTATCTTATATCCCGCAAGATTTTTTTCGGCCAACCGCCGTCATTAGACGAAAAACGTTTTGCAGAAATTCCCAGAGTATAGAAATTTCGCGAATTTTCACGAAATTTGTTGCAGCTTTGTAGCGTTGCTAATGCTGTATAGCGTGAATGACAGCCTTTCGTTTTGGGAAGTCGTGAACCTCCAACTTATCGATGCTTTTAGCGACCGTACGTGATCACCGCCTTCTCAGCGGTGTTCCTGGAAAACACTCCTACAAATCATATGCCACTTTAGGAACTGGAAGCTTACGGGGTACATAAGGAGGCTCGCCCGGAGTTTGGTACAGCAGGAGCGTTACACGCAGCCACGTAGACACGAGCTGTCTGCAGCAGTATTCATCTGAAAGCTAGACGGGCTAATATCCCGGCTTCCTATAGTAATATTCGCCAAATAGTAAGATGATGGTGCTTTTTCTTGTTGAACTTTGCACACTTCTTGCGCATAATTCAGAATCATGCAGAGAACAAGCGCGGTGCGTTGGGAAGGCTGGTGGGCGCGCCAGTGTCTGAATGGTCGCGCCCCAGCGACAATTGAGCAGCATCGGAGACAGCATATGCATATGCAATAACGCTGTGGTATACTGTCCGAGACATAACCGGCTGAAGGTCGTCGGCGTCTGTCAGTGCCCAATTTAAGTATCACCTAATAGTGCGCAGAAAACACCTGTGGCGTAGCTGTTAGAAGGATCGGCTCAGTATACGTAAGCGTAAGTTCGATGTCACACTTGTTTATTAGTACGCTTCTTTAAATTAATTCTTAATGTGAAGAACGGAGACGCACAATGCTACAAGGCAAGACGCAGGGGAAAACACACCAGAAAATGAAAGAGTTACGAAATTAGTTATAATTATTTTATTATAAAACAAACTTAGAAATATGGCACAAGGAAAGAAACAAATTATGGGCCGAGGAAGTTAAGCACGGCGTAGCACTTCACTAAACACTTTGCTGCATCGTCGAGAAATTCTTATTTTTATTTCGGTGAGTGATGCAAAAAGCGCCCTTTTACTGACCGCTTCGTCAAACTGCGTTTCGGTTGCCTCTGTGATCATGTCAGTACAATGCTCGGATAACGATAGAAATTAACGCTGTTATAATTATTAGTTATCAGGCAACTTAATCACTAGGGCCGTATTCTGTAATGTTTCCCCTTGAAACCGGTTCACTTTCATGCAAGCCGTTTGGCGGCGCTTGGCTGTTGTCAACCCTGGCGGCCGCGGCGACTAATTTTGTTCCGGTAATATGCAGGTTATCAATAATCTGCAAAGCTGACCCGTCGCCTGCTACAAGCGGTACCGCGGAGAAGCGGTTCGCTGGAGAAGCGGTTCGCGTGCGGTGGCCAGCATGGTGTCGAGGGTGGAAAAGGCCACCACGGCAGCCAGTCATAGTCCTTTTCAGACATCAGGTACAAGCATGGAGGAAGGAAAAGTTATAAAAGAGTATTACGTCACGCAGCCAGCCTTCACAAGCGAACGCTGCGTCAAGCCCGTACATTTGTTCAGTTGTAACCCAACACGTGATATCTTGCGTCGAGATCACGGAGCGAGAATTGAGATTTGCCGAGTCGTTTGGTTCCCAGTAGCTATGCCAGTTGTTTTTTTTTTTTTTTTTGGTGCGCGAGGGTTGTGCTGTGCTGCCGTGGCTCTGTCAACAGTGCTGAAATACTAAAACCGACCGCGCACTTTGACGTGCGATCACGTGTTGGGCCACCAGGTATGGCTTCAATCGCGTTGCGCGATGCTCCCTCCAAACGTTTTCCTTTCTCCATGGGTGCAACACTGTGGAAGCTACGCAAGAAGTTTCGTAATGAAAGTTGATCACTCCGCACAGTCCATCAACGCTGCGCTGAGGGTTCCGTCCATGCTTCGCCTCGCACCAGCAACTTTCGCACGCGCGTGAAATAATGTCCGTAGATAAAACATGTTTTCAAGGTAGCACCCCTCCTCCTCTCCGGCGCCAATCTCCTCTTTCTCACTGTACGAAAGCACCGCTAAGAAAGTTCAAAGCTATTGAGGGCATAAAGAAATACAGGAATATTTTTATTTAATTTCACAATTTCGCAAGCAATTGTATTAAGTGCTGCCTGCAGTGCCCGCTCTTGATACTTCAAAGAGTGGTGGATAGTGCACACAGTCACATCATCAGCATACATTAGGAATTGTACGTCCGGAATATTTTACAGCTCCCACGCCATCGACAGTAGCTCAACAGTAAACAATTCTCGCAAAAGGACGGATCCCTGCGCCACTCCACGCTTCGTCGTAAACTGTCCATAGTTCTTTTCGCGAAGACGGACGAAAAGGGTAGCACTCACAAAGAAATGATTGTACGGATGCGCGAGCAAGACAACCCATGGGAATCAACTGCAGGATCTCAAGTATTGCCTCATGGCTCACATCGCCATAAGCTTCATGTATATTCATCGCAAGCAGCGTCCGCACGCGGTGGGATAGATCACCAATGAGTACCGAAGTGCAAATGTATTCTAAGCCGTATTCAGTGTTGAGGCCGAAATCCAATCTGGGCTGCACGATACCAACCGAAGTGCTCAAGCATACTTAGCGTCGCGGTAAGGTCGATTGGTGGCAATGTCACGAGAATGCCAGGTGACTTTGCTTGCTTGGGAATGACCAGAATAGCCTTATGTTTCCAGGACGTCGGAACTTGTCCGGAGTTCCACAGAGTAATCGCAAAAAATCATTGAAGAGCAGGTCCCACCATATTGTTGTGCACCTCGTATGGTATTCCGTCACGGCAAAAGCCAGTCTGCTGTTTAGCCTTGTTGTCTGCCGCCGATAATTCAGCCATGACGAACGATTGCTCCATGCTGTCAACATCTCCCTTGCATGGGACTCCTCCTACATGGAGCGAAAAGGGGAATGAGCGGGTAAAGGTGGGATGTGCGGTGTCGAAATTTGGATGCAACCACCGCACAACCTCCAGTGCGAATAACGCAGGGTCCTGTCCGCATACAACACATGCACTGCAGACTGATTGAGGAGTACGTGAACCTCGCTCCGTTGCCCGGCATCTCCGCCACACCGAAACCGTAGAAGGTGAAGGTCCATGCGCCGCACAACATTGCATCTAGTAGCTCCGAAAAAGTCTCTTTTCATGTCTGCAAGGCACAGTGGTTGCTCGGCTGAAGTTGTCACGAACAAAGCTGGGATCTGGAGAGCCAGACACAACACTTCCCGCACGACGACGCTGCCCACAGACGTAGAAGTTGTAATCCTGGGCTGGACGGGACTCATCGAAGTTTGCTTGACCATTTGGTCCCAGGCACTAATAGTGGGATAGCCCCAGGCCATGTACGGTGCATCAAAATCACCGGCCACAGATATTCGGAGGCCGTAGTACGCCATGATGCAGGCATCCGAATCCACTTCCTGCCACTGAGTGCACCACTGTGATTGCGGGATAGCTGTCTGTTGATATTTGCTGTTCAAGTACACAGCCGCTTTGTTAGTAGTAAAATCCGGAGGCACCACAGCGGCGGGTATACAATGAGAGGGGTAGCATAACAGGTGAGACCATACAGGCGTGAGAGCTAGTTGGTCTTCTGAAGAAGCAAAGCCTAGACGAAAACTTTGTTCATGCAAAAGTGCTGGTTCAGGTCACCAACATTTCCTGTCAAGCCTCGACAGTACCATTGAATGACACCTGGAAGCGACTTGCTGGTGATGTGGCAAGCTGTATTAGAAGGTTAGCGGCTAGAACCGCTGAGAGATTTTGCAGCTGTAGGGCTACAAATAGGAAAAAGTTCAGTTGCGGTCAGAGCACCAGGAGAGGCAGCCACAGACTGAGATGGCAGGGATTTCTGTTCACACATGCTCAGGCTTGATCGAGTCACTCGTTGGCGTATTATGGCTCGACGCAACGCTAGACGACGTACTTACTCTTGTAGCGAAGCTAGGCTTTGATCTGGGTCAGCTAACGTGGGTTCCGTGTCAAGTTCGTCCATTAGTGGTGGTGCAGGTATGTAAGATCTGTCTTTTCGGCTACCCCGCTTAGCTACCTCATTATAAGTCGGCCAGCTATGAGTCAGAATGGTGGTTTCAGCTTGGTCAACGTCAGTATCATCTTTTTCGAGCACTGCGAAGCGGTTGCATGTGAGAACACTGCCAGTCGGTATCAATGAGCTCACCACCTTTGTGTTTCCTCGGTGACTCCTATGCTTAGTCTAATTAGCGCACCGCGTCGTGGAGTAGGCCATGTCAGTGACTTCATGGTCATTCGATTTACATAAGCCCCACTTGTACATAGTTGCTTCTTTCGATGCGTGCTGGTGTGTGATACCTGTGGACTCAAAGTACGCATGAGTCCCGGTGAAACACTTGTAGCAATGTACCACGGCTGGCCGGCACGGGCGGAACTGTAGAAGAAAACTGTATTAAGCGATGCGCTCAGGAGGCTTTCGAGGACTTCGAAAGGTGACTAGGCATGTGCGTCATTGGCCCATATAATGGACACTAACCACCTGATGCGAGGAATAAATTAGATCCTTCACTTCGCTCTCTGTGTTTTCACCAGCGTCCACAATGGCTACAACTTAGTGCCGGAGGTCTGAGCCAGATGCCAGGTACGGGTACACAGGATGTTTCAGAAGTGGCCACAGCCTACAGCGTCCATACACCCTCCACGTCTACGAGAGAGTGTACCAAAACCGATACAGGGTTCGTAGTTCCATGGATAGGAAAGCCTTGAAAGCTTTTTGTCTTGAAGCAGGAATTCAGGGCATGTTGGAGCGCCCGCTATGAGAACAACGTAAGGTCAAAGGAAGCCATGAACTTGGTGACCACTTTGTATAGAGGGGCTTCGACGCACGTAACGAGGGGAACGATTCTGTAGCGCTAATACATCCCCAATTATATGCCGGAGGCGCCTTCGATGTGGCTGATGCAGGAGACGACGCGTCTATTCGGCATTAGCCAGAAATGGTAGAACTTGGCACATCCTTTCTCGGTACACAAATGCCTCTGTTGGTAGGTGCTGCAGAAAAGTCCAGAGACATTGCCGGCTCTGCATTCATGGAAGCCGTAATCGGCGACACTGTCGACCACAGTTGGAGAATCGCTGGCGCGCAGGAAGCCAACGCACGTTTTCGACTGCAGGACCGAGCGACGCTGCAGGAGTCAGGCCTAACTCCCGCCTGTGATTCTCAGAGGGGCCAGAGCTCCCTCCTGTGCATTGAGCCGGGCTGATGACTACACCAGGAGGTGGCAGGATGTGTCGCGATGCCGTACAATGCAACGAACCGAGAATACGGGGGCATAATCCTCCAAAATGTCCAAAACAAGAGTTCGATGAAATGCTGGCTGGGCTTCACGCCCGCTCAGCTTGGTTATGCCGGAACGCTTTAAAAACCTTATGCTTCATTGCGTTATGTTCTACTCTAGAGGCCGGGCACGCGGCGCCGTGGCTTGGGTGAGCAGATTCAGAGAGACATTTGGCCCTGTTGTCGGATAAGCAAACTTCAAGAAACTGCCAAGAAAAAGTGTAGCGCAAATCAAACGAAGCCCCAGCATTCAAGTAAACGCGGCCTATTAATAGGCCGAAACATTTGTTGGTGAGATGTATGCCCGATTCCGGCGTCCGGCTGCGTGTTCAAACCGACAGGCGTGAAAGCTAGCGATACAGCGCTCTCAGGGCAGCCATGTCCTAAAAAATTGCCTTGATTGATGTATACCGCGTCTCCTAAGTGACGTTTAGTGGAGCCAACGCTGCGAGATATGGAAACGCGGGTGCTTGCACAAGGTAAATATAAGTCGTATGCCTGGTACCGTGCCAGATTTGCGTATTGTTGCGCAGTGACAGACATTGCGGACACTTAAGACACTAAAGGCATCGGTAGCAGGCAACAAAACGCAAGCGAAAACATTTTGATGTGTTCGCCTTCCTCATTGTTTCAGGCACCCGGAGCTTCCGTAGAGGTCGAAGGAGCTTCTCATGCAGATTCTTGCAGCGCCCTGTGCTTTTTTATGCCAGCTCCCATGGCACACTCTAAAACACCGCCCTACCCCTGGCTACGACTACATCTTTTTTTCCGACAATAATCCAAATAGATATGCGCATTAGTTTTGAGCCTTCAGAAAATCACCTCTAGCCATTTAGAACACCACGTGAAAGCAATGCACGAATCACGCACTCGAATGAAGTAGGAAAGAGAGAGTATGCGCAAGACTGAGCAGGCTGGCGCAAAAAAAAACAGTGATTCTCGAAGCCTTATAAATAAACTTTGCTTATCTAGGCACCTTAGCGAGCGCGCACCTAGGGCGCCTTGCGATGGACTTCAAATGAATACCCCCCCCCCCCGGCCCCCCGGAAGAACAACAACAAAAGTCACAATGATCTAAAACAGCGTATTACCACTAGTATACAACATTGTGTTTGTTTTTAAGGATTAAAACTTGTTTAATTCAATTCTGAGCCTATATAGAGAACAGCTGCGCGAACCACGGTTCAAACATCTGAATGGTGTTGGTGCAAGGAACTGAGCGCTCTATGAATGGTAGAAACGCTGAAAAGGGTTTATGCTTGAGTTTCCGAGTGACAGAATTATGTTTTATGGTACAATCGCACCGCTGCCATGCCTCTGGCTTGTGTTCAGGTCGTACTTAACGATTTTTCTGGCTCATGTTATTTTCAGGAATTCAATTACTTCAGCAGCGCCTATGCGCCACTCGGAGGACCTGCATGGCTGCCGTGTGCAATTATCTTTCTTAAAACGACGTTTGACGCCGACATCAGATTGTTTGCGACTCGGAGCCCTGAGCGCTATCGCACTAAAACATAGAACTATATAAACGTGCGAATGCAGCCACATTAAAATGTATCTCTAGCCTCCTTAGCGTTTTACCTTATGTCTGAAACGGAGCTAAAGTCCTGGGCTGGCAGACCAGACGGCGCATTTATAGTCCGACGTTATCGGCGCGCGGTCGAGCTTCGCATGCGGCCAGTCATGCTACGCCGCTACCGTTGCGCCAGTCGAAATGCCATCACCTCTATACTTCGACACGCATGGCGCTGGTTGCTCTCCTCGGAGCATGAGCAGATCGAAACCAAAATCCGCGCGCCGCTTTGAACGACTGTCTGGGACCATTGGCGAAGCGGCGTGAGCGCTGTTTTTAAGTTCGAAAGGCTTTTCGCTCCAGTTGAAGGCGACCTTCAAGAACCAAAAACGAGAGCCGTTATCCGGGCACTCAAACGAAAACATCCGGGCAAGGTGCGAAAACAAAACGAAATCATCCGGGCAACCAGACAAGACCGCATTGCATAGGCTAGTTACGAAAATATTGCTTCCGAGTTCTTGTTAATGTTTGTTCGCAATAATACTCAAGCTGTACCTTCTAGTACACTGAAGAATTATTTGTAATTTCCAATAGCGACATTCAAAATAAGACACAGGGCACTATACATCTGATTGTCATCTTTTGGCGCTGAGTGTTCTTTTCAAGGCCAGTGGTCCGCGAGTACCAGAGTGCATCTGGCGCGCCGTGAATGGCTGTTTGACCGACAAGAGACTTGCAATGAGGTTCGGTCTGTGACAGGAAACTATTGCGTCCACGTGGACCCCTGCACAGAATGGCGTGGTTGAGTGTGATGGGGTGGCGTGTGCCGTGGCGAACGTGCACTACAGCCATTTTAAGAATGTGGCTCGCGCCATCTCCAACCAATCTGCCGGCAGCCATTTCATGCTTGCGTGCACTCTCAACTACGGGAGATCCAGGCTTTTTTCTTTGTGCAATGCACTGTGAGTCAGCGCAGTCGTCGTGACCAACATGCGGATGGAGAAAGCCATCTTGACGCCGGGCGCGTCAGAGCGTGTTTACCGCGTCTGGTTACGTCGGCTTCGGCAGTCCGCCAAGCTACAGACGCTGTTGTTCTCGCCACGTGACGTAGCGTGCGCTCACGCTCACGCTACGTCAAACTACATTTAACCCATTAAAGCAACTTTATATTTCTACGCAGCTCGGCGACGCCACGCCAGTGAAAGCGCGGCACTCTTTAGTCCGATGCGAGGCGCGGCCGACGTATCCGGCGTCCGTCGGCATTCCTCGGCTGCAACCAGCGCGAGATGTGACATGCGGCATACCGCGCCGGCGTCGTCACCCATAATGCACCGTATCCGCATCTCGGCGCTGGTGATGGCACATTACCCTGCACATCATAGCGTGCTCCCAGCACTATGAAAGAGTTCAGCAAATGAAAGGGCGCGTACGTTTTAAGTAAGCTTTTAATTTTGAATTATCAGATGTGCACCGATAATGCCAACAATTTCAAAGTTTATGTTACCCCAATAATGCTTCTGCATACTTTTTTTTACGAACAGTGTTTCAGTTTCCTGTAACCTGGTGTAGCCTCGTGATTGGCTTGACTGGGACTATATACACTGCATTGGTAAGATGTTCTTCAAGCAACCGCGTTTCCATTACTCAATATGTGGCAGCGTATGCATCTCAGATATGTTATTCACACATCACAGGTTTAGTACATAGACTGCTTTGCATTGTTCATTTCATCTGAACAGAAATTTTCACCTAAGGTACAAGTTCAGACGTATAAATTGATCGCTCAAGTTCATGAAGACAATCGGTAAACTACTAGTTTACTATTTTATTCACGCCCCGCACAGGTTCGAGAAATGGAGTAATATGTTAGGGGTCCGAACACGTAAATCAATGCTTATGCCAATAGCAGTATAAATGAACCCTGATAGATCATTCAAGAGAGCAAAAACTCAACACACTTGAGTATTCGTGCTGCTTTGAAGTAGTGTACTCCTCAGTATAGCGGGCCCTCACAGTTGACGGCGCTACTTTCCTTAGAACAGAATCGCTATGCGCAAAAGGACGTATCTGCTCGCTAAGATATTGCGTGCTTTGGCCCCAAAATTCCATGCACGGACGCCACATGTCTCAAACCTGCCTGGCGCACGAAACCCACGGAAACGGCTCTCGACATCACAAATGAATAAAGTAATAGATTAGATTTCGAGTTGAAGCGGTGGGCTAAGTTTTGTGTTTTCATGCGAACTGCGAGAATAGAACTGACGATGAGGAAGACTGACCATAATGACGCGAAAAGAGAAGGGTTTGACGATAGTAGCGTAAACGCAGTATCTAGATTCTACCATTGTGGCTTAAACATAACACAGATAAGACCTGCAATAAGTAGCAAAGACGAGGACGTATTGTACCAATAAAAACGAGCCCAAAGGAAATAACAGCAAATGTGCCTGTCCTGCTTTGTGCATGGCCGTTTCGCGCCACGACCAGTTAGAGTATATTATCGTTTCAAAGTCAGTGCTAATCAGCTGAAAAGTTGGTATAGCGGCACATTTGTTACAAACTACAACCCTTGAGAACATTGAATATTTGCTCATGATTTTTTACTGATGACCAGCAGATATAAGGGATTACAATATTGTATGTTTTCCAGTCCTTAATTTAAGGCCAATGGCCTTGTAGAAGTTCCTAACGATACGATCATGCAGCCGAATGACAAGATGCTGGCGCAGTATCTACTCCTTTCGCGTTCGGATCAACGCAGTTTAATAAATGTTGTGCAGCTATTTCCAATGAGATTGTCTGCCCGTAGAATATTTCAATTAAGCCGCGTGGAAGGTTTCTTCGCGACATCATAATTTTCTTCGATGTATTTTATTATAATTCTTTTCTACTTATTTTCAAGCAGAGAGAACAAAAAGCGGATCTGAAGGGGCTACATTTTTGTTAGAAAGCGTCATATGGCGTAAAATACTTCGAACCAATAGTGGCCTAAACCATGATCCCCTCTGCTTGCTGAATCAGGGTGCTACGCGCTTGTGTTCGCGATTGTTACTGGTGTTGATGTGCATTGTGGTAAACGCGAGCACGTGCGTACGATTTCGCCCTGTATGATCTACCGAGTGCGAATGTTGTTGTTGCATTCGCTTTATCTTTGGTATTACGACATCAGGGCCTGCCTATCGAAGCGCTGCATCCGGCATGCCGCAAGTCCTTCTCAAACAGCCCGAAAGATACGTGAATTGCTTCTGTTCTTTACTGCCGAGAAAATGTGTATTTTGTAATCACAATAATTTTGAAAGCGGCGGTTGCTCAAAGCGAATGGCGTTCTGCCGCTGAACACAATGTTGCATAATCACTTGCCAAGCGCAGTGGCCCTATTGCGATTCGGGCCAAGTTCAGAAGCGCTTCTGTTAATGAACGTGTAAAACTCAAAATTATCCTGAAGCCCATCCGCAAGGCACAATTGATGGCTTTGTCATTTCTAACACCCGAATTTGATCACCACCTTCTAATGTTATTCACGTGAAAACATTTCTTAGCGTCTTCCTTTTTAGCAGACGATGCATGAGCAGTTTGAAACACGCCATGCGAAAGACCACGAAACCATGTTCTCTGGTTTATGGCCTGCCAGTAGTAATATGCAACAGGTAAAATTTCCTTTTTCCGTTAAAAGAAAATATGGGCACAATCTCTCGTTGCACTCAAGAGCACTACTTTCAATCTTGTTTTCGTTTCAAGAGCTACGTAGCAGTGGTCGGAGCGTGCTGTGGGACGAGAACAAGGACGCAAGCTCTTGAACTCGCCAATAAATCAATCCTACCTGACGGTTGACTTTTTTCCCTTACTGGAGTTTTGGCATTCATTAGAGGGTAAACATTTTAGGCATTGCACAGAAGTGTAACATCAAGATGACTTAGGTGTCGAACGTAGCTTCTGAGCCTTCCACAACTGTTATCTTCCCTAGCAATCACTCTTGCGCTGTGCCTGCTGTATTGGCCTGGTTTGAGTAGTCCATGTTCGCCATCTTTTCAGGGTGGCCTACGAGGTGTGGTTTGGACGGACTGTGTACAAGCACTAGTTATTGTAGCCGCTCCAGCGACCATTGCAATCAAAGTGCTGTGGGATGCCAGCAAGCGACATCTAAGGCCAATGACATTCGAGGACTTCAAGCCATATGTCTTTCAGTAAGTCATCAAATCCCTAAAGCATAGCCTTATCCATCGACAGAAGCGTCAGCAGCGCGTTGACGACGTCTTCCGTCATAATGCAGGTGCAGCACTATCGACATCATACTACTTATGTCGAGTGCAGAATTAATGCTAGCGCAGTAGCCTTTATGAACAATATGCTGTCTCAGTCGGCTTTGCAGTATTAATGCTGTCCCAGTAACCTTTATGAGCAACGTGCTCTCTCAGTCGGCTTCGTCATGTCGCTGAAGTGGGCCAGTCAGGATTTACAGAGAATATTTGAACTTCGAATTTTGATTATTGCTTGATATATATCAATAGATGTATTGTTAAGGTGTTTATTTGTGGGGTATGCAATAAAAGGGATGTCCAACTTGTTACGTAGGTTTTAGCCTGGCGAGCAGCCAGAGCAGGCCCCGCATCTAAGAGCTGGTGATGTGCCAGGCTGCCCGACGATTCTTCTTCATTACACTACAGCCAGGAAAAAAAGATGCCATTCTATCAGTCTAAGCATACGCCAACCAAGACGGGTCGTAGAAGAGCTGGAGCCGATCTAAGTGAACAGTTTCACCACCGCGGTGGTGCTGTTCAGAAGACGGTGACAAAGGCTGTACTATGGGGTAAGATTCTGCAATCGCACACCAAGATTTATGGAACCTAAGGAGCAATTTAGTGGAAACACTGGGAGCTACAGGTGGAACCCACAACCAAGGTGTTGGAAGGGAAGCTTGGTGGCTCAGGGCCACTACGACAATGCTTCTGGTGGGCCTGATCTCGCCCTTCGTCGTAAGGCAAAGGGCGAGCTGTCTGCAATCTCCAGCATGCTGCGCAGCTTGGGATACAGGAACACATTCCGGGAAGCCGGGCTGGTAGGGTAGAAGGGCATGTTGTATCGCTCGTGGATGAAAGTTCGCGGCCATACAGTGGGAAAAACGGAAAAAAAGCGAGTGATTGCTTGAGTGACAGTAATACAGGAGGACTAGACGAACGGATACACAGCGTCCCAGTGGTCATAGTGGGACGCGTACTTGGTGAGCATGTCGCCAAGAGTTCAGTAGAAACGCTCTGCCAGCCCGTTCGTCTGCGGGTGGTTGGTGCTAGTGGCGCGATGAACGATGTAGCACTCCTTGAGAACCTACGTAACTACTTCAGGCATAAAAGCGCTGCCTCGTTCACTGAGGTATTGCCGAGGGCCTCCATGAAAAAGACGAAATGGCGCAGTACAAATTATGCAACGTCTTGAATAGTTGCAAATGTGAGCGCAGGAGTTTGTGCATAGCGTGTGAGATGGCAACCATAATCCAGCGGTTGCCAGCACTGGTACAAGAAAGCAAACCGTAAAGGTCGATTCCCATCCAATCTAAGGGATGAGCTGGACAAGGAAGCGGCTGTAAAGGTGTTACAGTAGAATTAGGCTCTGACTTTCGTCGTTGGCAGTTGAGGCAGCAGTGAACGAACTTGTGAACAAACTTGTACCTGCCAGGCTAGTAATACCGGAGCCAAAGGTGGGTGTAGTTCTTTAGCACATTATTGTGAGTACATTAAGGATCAATGTGAAAGGATGCGCATAAATTATACCGTTAATACAAGGAGCCATCGCCTGCCCTCAGGGAGATAGTTACGACGGTAAAGGTGTTTGTCGCGCATAACAGTGTTGCGGCTGCCGCCGTAGAGTCCTGTATGCTGGAACAGTTTTACTGTTCCAGCATACAGTGCGGTAGTCTACAGGTATTTACATGTGGTGCTTACAGCGCATGTCATCTATGGAAAATGCTGACGCCATAAAGGTGGGTCAGCAAATACTGTCTACGCCATAATAAATCGGTGAGCGGAAGAAAGCGTCGGCATCGGTGTGTCTGCGTCCATTGCATTACACCACGTGGATGTACTCCGCCATCCAGCGTGCGAGGCGGTCAGAGGGAACTTTCAATGTGGAGAGCCGGCATAGCGCGTGATGGTCCGTTACTGCATGAAATGGGCAGCTATAATAATAATGACCAAATTTCATAGGTGCCCAAAGTATGACTAAAGACACCTTTTCGAGCGGAGTACTTAGGCGCCCATGCCTGGGTTGAGCGTCGGCGTCTCTGGGCGTAACCACGCGAACGCGCTCGTCTCGTTCGTCGTTGTCTTCGTCGCGTTCGTCGTTGTCTTCGTCGCGTTCGTCGTTGTCTTCTACCACAGTTAGCTCATCAACGCCCCTCGGTGTAACCACTCGTACGCGCTCATTGCACTGCTCGCACGTTCATTGTCGAGTCTCCTTCCATAGGTGGCTCCGATGCCGCTGATTATGCCAGCGTTCCCATGGGGCCCCTCCCTCTGCAAATGCGCTGACGGCACCAGCCTACTGCGAGTCGGTGCGGCAATTTCAGTTTCAAATTCTTTGCCTCAATATATCCTCCGCCTACGGGAGCGCGCGGCTAGCATAAGCGACGACGTATTCATTAAGATCAAGTCTTATTTGGGCTAGACCCGCGCCATGACCGACTCCGCTGGCATCTAATCTGTATGGACTTCAGTTAGGGCAGAAGGGTAAAAATATTGCAGCATAGTCGGAGAGGAGCGCAGACGGAGTAGGGCCGTGAGCGCGCGGTCACACGCTTTGGAACAGAGAGATAGTGCGTTGTCTACAGCAAGAAGTTGAGTAAAAGGAGCGAAAATCATAGCCAAGTTTTTCACTAAGTGGTGAAAATATGAGCAGACGCCGGTGAAGCTGCGTAGAGTCTTCACGTTGGTAGGCTTGGCGGACTGCGTAGCAACACGGCGTGTCGCCGGATGTTGAATCATGCCTTCTTTTGATACGGCATGGCTAGAGATTGGATGCTTACGAGCAGCAAAGAATAATTTGTCGATGTTGAGCTGCAGACCAACCTTGGTAAGACAGCTTAATGCCCCACTTAGTTGTTGAAGATCAATTGGGAAATCAGGTTAGAGGCCAGTAACATCATTTAGATACGGAAAACCTCGATACCGCGCAAGATAATGTCCATCATGCGCTCGAAAGTAGCGGGTGTATTACATAGGCCGAATGGCATGACATTAAATTCGTATAATTTGTCTGGTGTGGCGAAGGCGGTTTTTGAGCAATCAGCCTCCGTCATGGGGACTTTCGGAGTACAAGTAACAAGAGGAAAAGGAGTCGGCAGGTTTCAAACCATGCAGAGCTTCGTTTATGCGCGGTAGGAGATTTACTTCTTTCCGCATAATTTTGCTACGACGTCCGTAATCAACGTAGAAGCGAATAGATCCACGTTTACGAGGGTGATTGAAGATGCCTAATGGGACGGCTCGATCATTCCCCGCAGAAAATACCGCTCACTTTTTCGTCAATGGGATGACATTCACAACCGGAGACACGGTAAGGACGCTGCCAGAGTGGGGTGCGTGACTCGGCGTCAATGCTATGCAATACAGTATTGGTGCGGCCAAGAAATATGTTGATGGCTATCGAAGGAGGCGGTAATATCACGTAGCCGGCTAAGAAGTCGTGCGCATTGCGTGGTTGTAAGATAATAATAATAATAATAATAATAATAATAATAATAATAATAATAAGAAGAAGAAGAAGAAGAAGAAGAAGAAGAAGTAGAAGAAGAAGAAGAAGAAGAAGCTTCCTTATTTCCATCAGTGATGGAGGAGACTGCAAGTAAAAGTCGCTTTAGAGACAAACGACTTGACTAAAGCCAGCACAAAGCCGAACAGCGATTGAACAGGAGATATATACATATACATAGCAATTGACTACATGTGAAATATGCACAAAAATAAACGCAAAAACATAAATTTCCTCAAGAACGCCCTCCAATTATTTAAGAAATATTGAGTGACAAAATGTTCACGTAACTCGTACATCAGTTATATAACCGGAGATATACAACCAGATAACCGGAGATCGACGAATGTGAGTCGAAGGGGGCGTCGAAGAGCAATGACGAATTCAATGTTTCAGCGTAGTCGAGGCGTTCTCGTTCGCCTTCTGCTCGCTTGAGTACGGCATGCTTTTAGGCGCTGTAAACAAATTCTTGGAAACGGTTGCGCGCCACGACAGTAATAGACAATCGAGCTCACATGTATGTAGCCACTGGCACAGTTTGGAAGAAAAGCGGCGTTGTAACAAATGATGCTCTCTCTCGCACAAGGGCCGTATAACGTAAAACTATTCCAATATGTTTCTATTCCAATCTCCTGACGTCAAATTTGCGTAACCGCCAACGCAAGCATCCGGCGGTCACTCGCAGGGTTGAACAAACCAAGCAAATGCTCCCCTCGTTCATAGGAGGCCACTTTTACGCTTGCTTGAAATCGAATAACATTGCCTGCACTGAGCTGCTTGCCTTGTCTAATTGGCTCACAAGAGGCGAGGAGCATGCTCGAGTGGAGAGGGATTCGATGGGGCCGAGCCACTGCACTGAATATCGATAACCGCATGAAGAGGGTGGTGCCGGCGTCTGCGACCGGTCCGCTTTCTCTTACTTAGCTTGCGGTGGCTCGTCGACAATCGCGGCGGCATGCAACAGAAGCTTAAGATTAACGCTAAAACGAATCCTCAGCAAAGAAGAGTTGCCAGAACGAGCTCGTAAACGTGCTGAAAGTTCTCGAAAACGTTACACGGCCACGCAAAATGTTTTATTACACGCAAATAAACCCACGCTCTTCGGCAGGGGCGAGTAGCCAGTGCCGGAGTGATCGGCGGTAGCCATCTTTCATTCCTTTCTGAACGGGGCAGCCTGCGGCTATTCAGAAGAAAATTTCAGTTTTGTTTGGCATATTAATGCATCTTTAAGGCGTACACGTCACTTTGACGCGCTAAGATTTTGCGGTTTTGTGACGTCGCGTGGGAGTCAGGTGAAGTGCGTGCAGCCCGAAAACTTTTGACCAACAGCCGAGGGCTAATGGCGAAAAGGCGTCGAATCAGAAATAACTATCTTTGTTTTGTTCGATCAAATTATGCATAATCATTGTGCACACGTTCTATCAAATGGGGAGCAATCGTGGTTTTTGTGGCGCCGCGTTACGGACAGGTGAAATGGGGGTGCTCCAAAAAAAAGTTTTTGACTAATCGCGGTGCGCTGATTGCAGAATTGCAATAGCTTTACGTTATAGCGTCCCAAGTTCCAGATGTATGATGCATGTTTTGTGTGTATTTTTTCTATTCCGCATCGACTCGAACGCTGGAAAAAAAATTGCTCTTCTCGTCATATAGGAATAAACCGCTGATGACGGCGCGTTCTTCGGCGACAGGCGCGAGTGGCTGCTGACGAAGCGCTTTTTCGGAGCGCCGATGCCAGCCGCTGCCGGTAATCGCAGAGCCGAGCAAAAGTTGAAGTATGGTCTAGGGACCATAGTTGAAGACCTTTCTCGTAGGTGAAGGGAAGGCGCGGCGCTGGCGATGTTTTACAAATCACTCATGAGAGCGCTGTAATCGCGGCGCATTCGGGTGCACAGAGCGCGCTGTCAGGTGGTATATTTTAAACTGTGCGGGCTTTTGTTCTCGAATGAATACGGCCACGCTAAGCCCATCTCGTTGGCAGTGCCGGGGTTGGGCAATATTTGTGGAGCTCCACAACTTTCTCATTGACGTCTGAACGTTTGAAGCTATATTTAAAAAAGTGCATTTTATTTATCTCAGCTAATTACTCAAAAAGAAAGACGCACGGAAAATGGTACTGGAAGTGTAGATAAACGCTAACAGACGCAATTTCTGTTCTGAAGCACGTATAGGTTTTTTGAACATCGTGGTTCATGTTAGCTGTGACACCCTGTATATATATATATATATATATATATATATATATTGTAAGCACTATTAACGTACTTCGTCGTTTTCATTTGTACATAGCCATCATCATCTTCCCTCTTCTTCGACTTCTTCGCGCATGAGCTGCGGGCGTTGCCTTTTTTGGAATAAACAGCGCTGGACAACTTGATCGGTCTCGGTATTATAAAGTGGTGGAGGTACGTCAAGATCCCGACGTCCTCTCGCGTTCCCGTCCTCCCTGGAGCTCCGTTCCGGTCGCCGCCTGCACCCAGCTACCCCTACAACAATGGACACTTCCAACCCCGGCCCTTCCGGCGCCTCTAACCCTACCACACCGACGACCCCGCCTGCGGCGCCCTCTTGGACTGTGACGAGCCCTCAGCGCGATCCCCCTGTCTTCGCGGGACTCCGCGGTGATGACGTAGACGATTGGATCCACCACTACGACCGCGTGAGTTCTTGCAACAAGTGGAACGACACCCAGAAATTGAGGCACGTCACCTTCTACTTGACCGGTGTTGCAAAGACGTGGTATTTCAACCACGAATCCGACATCGCGGATTGGTCCACGTTTACCTCGAAGCTGCGGCAAATCTTCGCTTCCTCGTCTGGCCGTGCAGAAGTCGCCGAACAGAAGCTGGGAACGCGGCGCCAACTTCCCCAAGAGTCTTACACCTCATACATAGAGGATGTCTTGGCTCTGTGCCGCCGTGCGAATCCTAGCATGACGGAAGCCGAACGCGTTCGCCACATCTTAAAAGGCATTGGGCCTGTCGCATTCAACGCCTTAATCGTGCAAAATCCGGCTTCTGTCCAAGACATCACTTCAACGTGTCAACGCCTCGACGAGCTGCAGTCTATTCGTCTTCCACATGACTGCAGCGATCCTCAGGTTCCCCATTCTCCAGATCTACGTGCTCTTATCCGCACCATCATCCGCGAAGAGCTTCAACTACAAGACCTCAGGCGTCCACCTGCTGCCTGCGCCCCAACCCCCGCCTTCGACTTGCGCGAGGTCGTAAAGCAGGAGTTGACAGCGATGACTACACCCATGACGCATCTTGCTCCGGTAGCGCGCTCCACACCTACCTACGCGGATGTTGTTTCGCTACCCACCCCTACCGTGCCTTCCGTGCCTACTGGCGCTTCCTATGACCATTTGGCTTCGATGGGAACCAGAGCACTTGCTGCGCCATCGTACCCTCAGTGGCGTCCACCTCGTCCAGTTTGTTTTTACTGCGGTATACGCGGCCATATATCTCGCTTCTGTCGCCGGCGCCAGCAGGATGAAAGGCGAGGCTATGCTGAGCACGAAAGAGACCGCACTCGCCGATCAGACGACTACTATCCCGGACCGTACTCGTCCCCGCAACAGCGTTCTCCGTCTCCACCAGCTGCTCCCAATCTGCCTCATAGTTTCCGTTCGGCCAGACGTCGTTCTCCATCCCCTTACCGGCGCTCTACATCACCGCTTCGCCCCACTTCCCATTTTGTCGACCAGCACTCGGAAAACTAACTGTTGCAGTTTTTGGAGGGGAAACTGCTTCTTATCGGTCTTCAAAAATTCCTCCTGTTCGCCCGGCCAACATGCTTTCTGTGACTGTCGAAGGTGTTCCCGCGTCAGCTCTCATCGATACCGGTGCCGCCGTTTCTGTTCTTCGGAGTGATCTGTGTTCGCGGCTCCGTAAAGTAAAAACGCCTTATCTTGGACCTATTTTGCGTGGTGCTAATAATGCATTCATTCACCCTCACGGACAGTGTACTGCTCGTGTTCTCATCGACGGCATACGCCACCACATCGAGTTTATCATCCTTCCAACGTGTATCCATGAACTTATACTGGGTTGGGACTTCCTACATTCTGCTTCAGCCGTCATTTCATGTAGAGAGGAAGTTGTCCACATCACGGATACAGAGCTTGAACCTGTTGCGGACTCTTTACTTTCATGCGTGAACTTGACCATCGCTGCCGACTACGTCCTGCTTCCTGGTCACGAAGACGTTGTAGCCGTAACATCCAGTCAGATCGCCGACGGAGACGCCCTAGTCGCCCCTTCTTGCCGCTGTACTTCTCGCGGAATTCTCATTGCCACCTGTCTCGTCCGGTTTTCACGCGGCCGCGCCCTTCTGTCTGCTTGCAACACGACCCCAGATCCTGTGATGCTGCCCAAAGGGATGACTGTGGCAACCCTCGCCGACACTCAACCTATCTCTCTAGTCGCGCTTTGCCCTTCTTCATCGCCAGCCCCAACCTCAGGTTTGGATGATTCTTTCCCTCCTCCAGCCGTTCTTGGTTCTGACCTAACAGCCGCGCAGTCCGAAGCCCTAATGGTGGTCTTGGCAAAACACAAAGCCTGTTTCGATAGCTGTTCTCCTGTGTTGAGCCAAACTCCTGCGGCTACACACCGCATCGAAACCGATGGTTCCGCTATTATACGACGACGCCCCTATCGTGTATCGCCGTCCGAACGAAAGGTCATTGAACAACAGGTTGCTGACATGCTTGCGCGGAAGATAATACGACCTTCATCTAGCCCATGGGCGTCTCCCGTGGTCCTGGTAAAGAAAAAAGATGGCTCAGTTCGCTTTTGCGTGGATTATCGAGCGCTCAATCAGATCACACACAAGGACGTATATCCAATACCTCGAATTGACGACGCTTTGGACACACTACAAGGGGCGGAGTATTTCTCCAGCCTTGATCTTCGGTCAGGATATTGGCAAATTCCGATGAACGAGACTGACAAAGAAAAGACCGCATTCGTTACACCGGATGGCCTTTATGAATTTAACGTGATGCCTTTTGGCCTTTGTAATGCTCCTGCCACATTTGAGCGCATGATAGACAACGTCCTTCGTGGTCTAAAATGGAAGACATGCCTCTGTTATCTGGACGATATTGTCATCTTTTCGTCTGACTTCAGCCAACATCTTCATCGATTAGACGAAGTTCTCAAGTGCCTTGCGAATGCTGGTCTCCAAATCAATACAAAAAAATGCAAATTTGCAAGCAAAACAATAAAAGTATTGGGTCACGTCGTCTCAAAAGCTGGCATCCAGCCTGACCCCGAAAAGATTAGTGCCGTTCTTCAGTTTCCTCGCCCCCAGCAACAGAAAGATCTACGTAGTTTCCTCGGCTTGGCGTCATATTTTCGTAGATTTATACGCAACTTCGCAGCAATAGCAGCTCCTCTACACAAGCTACTGGTCTACTGGTTACCGGTGCCTCTTTCACGTGGACTAGCGACTGCGAGTCGGCTTTTCAAGCTCTTAAGCGGCATCTTACTTCTGGACCAGTGCTTCGCCACTTCGATAATCGTGCCCCCACCATACTCCATACTGACGCAAGCGCACAAGGTATTGGCGCAGTACTTCTGCAACGTAATACAGAATCTAAAGAGCAAGTCATAGCATATGCCAGCCGAACACTTTCTCCAGCTGAGCGGAACTACACCATTACAGAGCAAGAGTGCCTGGCTATCGTTTGGTCGATTCAGAAATTTCGCCCATACCTTTACGGCCGCCACTTCACCATCGTCACCGACCATCATGCTCTGTGTTGGCTGTCATCAATGAAAAACATGTCAGGACGCTTAGGACGCTGGATACTGCGATTGCAGGAATATGACTTCACTATAACATACAAGTCTGGAAAACGCCATCATGATGCAGACGCATTGTATCGCTGCCCACTCTCACTCTCTCCCGGTAACGCGCCGTCGTCTTCCCAACCACGTCGTTCCGATGCTACGCTTGCCTCCCACCAGCTCTCGATAACGCCCCTGGACCAAGTTACGCTTTCATCACGCTCTGATTTCGTCTCGCTTCAGTGGGCCGACTCCTACTGTCGAGCTCTCATGGATCGCCTTAGTGGGTTCACCGAACCACCCAACAGCCGCTTGCGACGCCAACTTCGACAATTCCGCCTTCAAGGTGGCGTGCTACACCGCTACGTTTACCACCCAACAGGTCACCGGTGGGTCCCAGTTCTACCTCGCTGCCTTCGCTTGCGGGTATTAGAGGCACTTCACGACGCTGTATCGGCTGGCCACTTAGGCTTCCACAAGACTTACGACCGCATAAAGACCCGCTGCTTCTGGCCTGGCCTATCCACAACGGTGGCCAAATACATTGCCTCTTGTGCGTCATGTCAGCACCGCAAACGCTCGACATCCCCTCCTGCCGGTTTACTACAACCCCTCCCTTGCCCGGACGCACCTTTTGAATTTGTTGGCATTGATTTATATGGTCCCTTGCCGTTGACACCCTCCGGTCACCGTTGGATTGTCACTTCGGTCGACCATTTAACAAGATATGCCGAGACTGCCCCTCTGCGATCCGGCACCGCTTCTGAGGTCGCCGACTTTTTCTTGCGCGCCATCGTCTTGCGCCACGGGGCTCCTCGCGTTCTTCTCAGTGACCGTGGCAAGGCGTTCATTTCACAAGTTCTCGAGGAAGTTCTTCGAGCCACTAATACCGTCCACAAATCTACTTCTACTTATCATCCGCAAACCAATGGCCTTACTGAGCGCTTCCACCGTACGCTGTCTGACATGATTGCCATGTACATCCTTCCTGACCACACTGACTGGGATAAAATTCTTCCTTTTGTGACATTCGCATATAATACTGCTATTCAACGGACTACCGGCTACAGCCCTTTCTTCCTTGTGTATGGACGATCTCCTTCCACCATATTCGACAGAGAACTATTTTTCGCACCTTCTTCGCCTGACACGTCGCTTCCAGAAGATTTTGCTGCCCGAGTTGCACATTGCCGTCAAATCGCCCGGCAAAGCACAGAAGCTACCCAAGCTGAGCGCAAGCGTTACTGTGACAACAAACGCCGTGACCTACGTTTTCACCCAGGAGACCAAGTCCTGCTTTGGACTCCAGTCCGCACCCCAGGCCTCTGTGAGAAGTTCCTTCCACGCTACATTGGTCCATACACCGTTGTGCAGCAAACATCTGCAGTGAACTATCTCGTCCGCCCAGTACACTCCGTCACTGACCGGCGCCGCCGGAATGCCGAAATTGTTCACGTGTCGCGGATGAAGCCCTTCACTCCCCGTTTAGATAATCTCTAATCGGCGGCCAGGCTGGCCGCTTCCATGACGGGGGGAAGTTAGTGTAAGCACTATTAACGTACTTCGTCGTTTTCATTTGTACATAGCCATCATCATCTTCCCTCTTCTTCGACTTCTTCGCGCGTGAGCTGCGGGCGTTGCCTTTTTTGGAATAAACAGCGCTGGACAACTTGATCGGTCTCGGTATTATAATATATATATATATATATATATATATATATATATATATATATATATATATATATATATATATATATATATATATATATATATATATATATATCGTATTCTTATCTGGAGTGGCTGAAGCAGGCGGCTGCGAGCGCCAAGTACATTCAAGGAGCGATTCCAATCAGTTTGTGTTGCATATCTGGCACTAGGCCTCGACCACTGCATTAAAAATATTTTCGGCCACACCGACTTAACCTGTCTGCTACACCACCTAACGAAAACCACCACATCTAACCATCTAACATGAGCTCTCCACACTGATTACGCATGGTTATGCCGAACAAAACTCTTTACGAATCTACCCATTTTTCGCACTATTATTCCGCTATGGATCAAAACTTTTCAGACTGTTCCGCTTCACCTTCATATAAAGCGACGTCACAAAACCGCAAACACTTAGCACCTCATAGTGACGCGTATGCACTAAAAATATGTTAATATGCCTAACAACACTGGAATGTTTTTGGAATAGCCGAAGACTGCCCCGTTCAGAAAAGAATAAAACATGGCTGCCTACCGATCGCTCTGTCACTGGCTGCTAGCAACTGCGGAGGGAACAGATTTCGCTAAAAGGCTATGCGGATCGCACAGAGTGTGAGAATTCATTTTTGGCGTGTAAAATCCCAGAACGTAATTAATTTAACAACATGATTATGAGGCACGCGAAAGTCGGGGACTCAGCATCAATTTCGACCAGCTGGGGTTCCTTAACGAGCCCGAGAAAGGAGGGTACACGGGCATTTCCGAATTTTGTCTCCATTTAATATCGACCACCGTGGCCGGGATATGATCCCGCGAAGTCGTGCTTAGCTGCGCAACACCATAGCCACGGCAGGTAATTACATCGGATCAATTAAAGCACACGTAAATATTAGTACGCTAACGTTTTTGAATTTCACCCTTGTCGAAATCGGCAAAGCTACCACGGCGAATACATAATTGTGGATCTTATGGGTGGCCGCTTCCGTAGTCATCTAGACGCTGTGGTGCTTTAAAGCACATTTGCTTGTGCACTCCTTGTGTCCGCATCACAAATTTACATGCTATTTGTTTTACAGCGGAGCTGTTATAAGCTAGGTTCTGGCGGTTTGTGTGCGCAGGCAAAAAAAAGATGGTGGGCACGCCAGAGCCAAAGGAGCTAAAGCATAAAGCGAACCCGTGCTGTCGGGTATACCGCAGCTGCATTCAATGGCGAGACGTGTTAAAACACATGGCGATAAAAAAAATATCATAATGAAAAAAAATGGCTGTGGCTTAGCTAAGGTTAAGCCCAGGATGCGAAGCATACTAGCCTTTATTTTAGTTGTTGAACCACTGTTTAGCCTGGTGAAATGCTGTTGCTTGGCTATATTTGGTTCGGCTAGACGAAGAAACAACTCATGCGTTACTCTGCTTCGCCTTCAAGAGTGGAACGCGACAGCGTTCCCGTCGGCCCGCCAAGGGGTGTAAGACAATGGGCTACGGCGCAGCGACTACGCGCCCCGCATTGGACGCGGTGAGCGTCGAGCAACGCAGCGTTCGGCGCGGCAACGAAATGTGCGCCTGAGCAAGCGACGCACGCCTGAGCCTTAGAAACAGCTCGTTTCTAAGGCAACACCGCATTCACTAGAGGCGCTTTTGTACCGCTTTGAAGCATCGTACTCGTGGCTCAGTGGTAGCGTCTCCGTCTCACACTCCGGAGACCCTGGTTCGATTCCCACCCAGCCCATCTTGCAAGAGTTGAGCCAAAGCCACCTAGAAAATCAGTCTCTGTAGCACGCCGCAACCTTCGCTTCTTATTCCAACGAGCAGCTCTGTCTGCAGGAGGCATCTCACCTCGTGAGTGTCTAGCAGAGGCAAGCGCAGCTGCTTATATACCGCCGCGACGCCGTGAGCGACGGCGCGAGTTGTGGAGCCCCGTTTCTCCTCTGTCGTGACGTCACGGTGTAACGTGGTATTGAAGGCGACACCGCCGCGCCTGAGTAGCTGGGTTCAGCTCTCGTAATATGCTTCGCATAAAAGTAAAACCGTAATCGACGCTCTTTATTGTAGATTGCGGTTTCACGTCCCGGGTGCTATAGGCAAACTACGTAAGCTTATCTCCGTTGCCTTCCAACCGTACACTGAGGATGCCGTGTGCGTAGGAGACTGCGGTAGAATAGTACGCCTACGAAGAACACCATCGTGAACAGAAGCGGGAATGGCACGTAATACGGATGAAGATCGTGCCGCATACGCCAAGCATATGCACATTTGGTTGGATCACCCCTACCGATTACAGTCCCATCATAATTGCGGGTAATATCAACATAGACGTGTCTCGGCCAGACGCAAAGGGGTTCGTGGCGTTCCCCTTGGAGTGCTTTTGCAATGTCACACAAACATCACTGTGCCCACGACGCGTCATCGGTCTTGCATAGACCTCACATTGGCCAAGAACGTTTCCAGTGTCGCCAGAGAGCCCCTGACTGTATATCATAGCAATCATAAAGCGATCGTCACATTGGTGACCAAATAAGAAATACAAAAAAGCTAGAAAAATGTTGAAAAATATAAAATTATTGAGTGTGCAAGCTAATAAAACAAGAACAATAAAATCGTGAGAAAGAAAAAGCAATTCATTGCGGTATGTGTGTTATTTTCAAAGAACATATTGTCATGTAGGTGACGGTGAGCTCCCTGGCACGCAGGCAGACAGTACGGGACACTGCGTCGGCGGGAAACTTAGAGAGTTTATTGGGCGAACTTGTGCCCTAAAGCAAGCAAACAAATCGGTGACGGCGAAAGCAGCAAGCGCGCCTAGGGCGTTCATCTCGAAGCGCGTCAAGCGACGCCGCTTGCGTCGCAGAGAGGCCGCTCGCGTCACTCGCGTAGAAATAAGCGCACGTGGCATTACCCCCTCGTGAAGAAGCAGCGCCCCGACGCTAAGCAAAACAAGAAACTTTTAAGCATGTACTCAAACATGGAAAATGAAAAAAAGAAAGGTCCGTTATTCCGCTAACGCTCAAAAAACTTTTTCATGCGCGCGTCGTGCACCATCTCAGGTCGCGCGCGACATCTCTATGACGGTGTCACTCCATCGGGTACAACCTCGTAGACTAGCGGCCCAAGTCGTCCAGTTATCTTGTAGGGCCCGAAGTAACGACGCAGGTGCTTGTCACTAAGCCCTGGCAACGAATCGGTGTCCAAACCATAACGCGGTCACCAAGTGCGTACTCTTGGTCTCGTCGTCGTATGTTGTAGAGCCGGGCGTCGAGGTTTTGCTGCTCTTTAATAAGCATTCGGGTGAGCTGGCGAGCTTCTTCGGCGCGTTGAAGGAAGCCGGCTACGTCTGCATGAATGTTGTCATTTTCGACGTGAGGCAACATCGCATCCAGCATGGTAGCGACTTGGTGACCGAAGACAAACTCGAATGGCGCCATCTTCGTTGTCTCCCGTGGCGTGGTGTTGCACGCGAACGTTACGTACGGAAGGACTTCGTCCCAAGCCTTGTGCCCGACGTCGACATACATGGCGAGCATGTCGGCAAGGATTTTATTTAAACGCTCCGTAAGGCCGGTTATCTGCGGGTGGTACGCTGTAGTGCACCGATGGCTCGTGTGGCTCAAGTGCAGATCTGTTGCGTAAGTTCTGTTGTGAATGCCGTACCTCTGTCGGTAATAAGGAGCCCGGATGCACCATGGCGGAGACCTATGTTTTTAGGAAGAATCTGGCGACCTCGATTGCATTTCCCGATGGTAACGCCATTGTCTCGGCATAGCGCGTGATGTAGTCCGTTGCTACCACTATCCATCTGCTCCCGCAAGTAGACGTCGAGAAGGGGCCAAGCAGATCCATTCCTATCTGCTGGGAACGGTTTCCATGGCGATAAATTTAATTGAACTGCTCACTTGTTCCGCAAAAAATCGGCGCGATATGTTCCTGCAATCTTGACTGCGTACCGTTGTATTTAGTGATTTTTGCCCTTAGTGTTCTTGCTCTTCTTTCTTTTGTTCTCCTCTTTTTTCCTTTCCTTAACGTTTCCCACCTGCCCTGCTGCTGCCACTGTAAACGGAACCTGGGGCCAGTCAAGCTGCTTTTCCGCAGCGTTTTCCCCGTTGTTTTCCCGCCACAACCATGTACCATCTACCTGAGGAAACAAATAAGTGAAATGAAATGAAATGGTGGCTCGATTGGTTGCAGGAGGCCGGCTGGCCTTGTAGGCGGTGTTTTCCGACATTCGCAATCTCGGCAGGTTTTCACGTTGCGAGCGACGTCTGCGTTCAGGCCAGCCAGTAGTACTTTTCTTGGATTCTTCTGAGAGTTCGAGTGAATCCGAGATGCCCTGCTGTCGGCTCACCGTGAGATGCCTCTAAAATCTTTTGCCGTAGCTTGACTGGCACGACAAGTAGGTATGCTGCTTTGTACGGCTTAAAATTTTTCTTCACAAGGACGTTGTCGCGCAGGCACAGCAACGAAAGCGCGCACCTGAATGCCTTTGGCGCCAAATTGGTCTTGCCTTCGAGATATTCAATGACGCAGCGTAGATCAGGATCGGCACGTTGATCTTGTGCGAAGGTGCTAGAGCTTACGGGCTCAAGGAAGGCATCGTCGTCATCGTCGCAGGGCGGGGCGGATTCAACAGGGGCTCTCGAATGGCAGTCGACGTCTGTGTGCTTTCGGCCTGACTTATACTCAACGGTGACATCGAAATCCTGTAGTCGCAGGCTCCAATGAGCGAGGCGACCTGAGGATTCGTTCAGGTTAGCGAGCCAGCACATAGCATCGTGGTCACTGACGACCTTGAAGTGCTTCCCGTAAAAATACGGCCGAAATTTTGTGACCGCCCAAACGACAAGGAGTCGTTCCTTTTCGATCGTGGAATAGTTCAATTCGGCTTTCGACAGGGATCTGCTTGCATAGGCGATGGCTCGCTCGAAGCCGTTCTTCCTTTGAATCAGCACAGCACCGAGTCCTATGCTGCTTGCATCCGTGTGGATCTCGGTGTCAGCGCTCACGTCGAAATGGCCGAGTACTGGCGGTGACTACAAACGTCTTTGAAGTTCGCGAAAAGCGTCTTCTTGGGTCTTCTTCCATGTAAACTGCATGTCGGCTTTAGTAACGCGAGTGAGATGCTCGGCGATTCGTGAGAAATCTCGGAGAAAAGGCCTCTAATACGCACAGAGGCCCAAGAATTTATGAACAGCTTTTTTTTTTCACTGGGTATTGGGAAACTTTCGATGGCTGCCATGTTTTTTTGGGTCCTAACGCATGCCTTCTCGATTAACTACGTGGCCGAGGAACAGGAGCTCTTCGTAGGCGAAACGACGTTTCTCAACTTTCAGAGTGAGTCCTGACGCCTTAATGGGCTCCAGCACGGTCTGCAGCCTGTTAAGGTGCTCGTCGAAGGTGGATGCGAAAACGACTACGTCGTCGAGATATGCGAGCCAAATCTGCCATTTCAAGCCAGACAACACGGTGTCCATGACACCCTGAAATGTCGCTTGCGCTGAGCATAGTCCGAATGGCATAACTTCTAACTCGTAAAGACTGTCCCGCGTGATGAAGGCAGTCATCTCACGGTCCTTCTTATCGATTTCGATCTGCCACTGGCCGCTCCGGAGGTCCATCGACGAAAAATACTTGGCACCGCACAGTCGATCTAACGTGTCGTCCATTCTCGGAAGCAGGTAGACGTCTTTTTTCTTGACGCTGTTGAGACGCCAATATTCGACGCAATGTAGCCGGGTGCCGTCTTGCTTCTTTACGAGCACCACGGGTGAAGACTATGGACTGTTGGACGGCTGAATGGCATCGTCGCGAAGCATTTCTTCAACTTGTGTCTTGATTGTTTCACGTTCTCGCACAGAAACGTGGTAAAGACTTCGGCGGACGGGACGAGCGGATTCATCGGTTATAATTCGATGCTTCGTCATCTGCGTTTGCCGGATCCTCGATGACATTGAAAAACATACGGTATGTCGCAGAAGGCGATATAGCTTTCCTTGCTTCTCTTGAGGTAGGGCGGGGTTAAGGTCCAAGTTCACCTCATCAGTCACCGTCGACGACGCGTCATGGGACTACTCGGAGAGCGCTAAGCCGTCGCTTATTGCGGCGAACTCTTCCAAGAAAGCGGCAGTTGTAGCCTTGTTGAGGTGCTTGTATTCCGTGCTGAAATTGGTTATTAGCACACGGAGATGGACGACACCACGTGCGACGCAAATTTGGCGATGCAGAAGCAGCTGCAAGTTCGCTTCGATAATCGCATCTCCGCTTGAGAACGCGTATGTTTCGACAACAGCCGTGACGCGCGCATTGGGCGGGATGCTGACTTGATCGTCGAGGATGGTGAACGCGGCGCGATGATAATGATTGCTTTGATTTGTTTCTGACTTTTTTGTCGTCAGTGTTATGGTTTTCGTGTGCACGTCGATCACCGCACCGTTTTCGTTCAGGCAGTCCATCCCGAGGATTACGTCGCGAGAGCACTGCTGTAGGATGATGAAGTTCACAGGGTCAGTGACTCTAAACACCTCTACAGTCATTGCTTTCCGACTTACACCGTGGAATTTACAAAAAAAAAACTATTTACAGAAATTCGAGAGCTCCTTCACCGCCTCCTCGAGCAAGGACATGACGCGATGTTTTATAGGATCGCTAGTCACTGTGGGGTAATGGGCAACAAACGTACGGATGAAGGTGCTAGATCTGCTCATGAAGACGGCATGAAAGAACCAATCCCGCTGTCAAGAACAGATGCAGAGCGAAACTTCGCGTTCTTTCAAACGACTTCATACAATCGTTGTGGAACACACCTAGTTTCCAGCACACACAGGTCTTCATCGACTGTACCCCTGTCTTGAATTTCATACTCAACATCGACTATCCCGACCCGAGGCTACGGTTCCTTACCAACTGGGGCTTTGTGTCGCTTTTACAAAAGCCTTCGATTTCAGCATCAAAAGACAAGGTAGCACTGCATGTTGTCACTGCGACAACGAATATACTGTCGAATAAGGTCTGTACCATTGTATCTGATACAGCGCACAGAAGCAGTCACTTCTGACCGCGCCGCCGCGTCTTGACGACCGGCCAATTTCGGAGCAGACAGTCCTGGAACGCCCAACTATACAGTAATCCAACCACAAGGCAGTGGTTTTTGGTGGCCTGTTAGAGAGACTAGTTCTCATGCATGTTCCCAAGCTCCTCTATTTATTTTTTGTCTATGCTTTTTCTCCGTATTTCCGTCTTTCATATCACCGTTTCCTTCCCCCAGTACAAGATAGCAAACCAGAATCTTCTCCGGTCAACCTCCTGCTCTTCCCATACACCTTAACGCTCTCTCTCTCTTTCTATTTTTTGTTTGTGGAAGTTACAGCTTCAACTTTCTTGCCTGTAATATTTTTAGCGTTCCTGAGAGCAAATGATCCTTATTCTGGTTTTCTTCTCCCCACTTGTCTCAGTAGATGCACTGTTTAACGTTATCTGCGCCTAATTAATATCATTTTCGTACATTCTCTGACCTACTGGGAAAATATTTGGCCCGTCATATTTTCATATTCCTCTGGTTTGATACTTTTTGAAGGTATTTTAAGTGACACTTTCAACCACCAAGCTACTATAGCTAAACACTAAAACACCGTTAGGCTGATAATTATTCAGGTTTACGAACTTCTCCAAGAAAAACCTGACCCGCTGAAAAATAAGAATACTATAACAATGCACGTCATGATTTGTTGAACTTTTCCTTACCAGATACAATTTAGACTTCACTCAGGACGAGAACCTTTGGTCAAACGTCATCGGACTGTTTTGGGGTTGGATGTATCGGGCGGGCTTGGACCAGGTAATGGTGCAACGCTACCTAGCCTCAAGAACACTCCGCGATGCACAAAGGTAAGCGTTACTGGGCTAACATAGCCGTTTATATGTTTTTTTTTTATTTCGACGTGCTTATTTTGCTTATTCACTCACATATGATTTTTGTTAAACTAGCTTAGTTTTCATGCGCGAAAGTGTTCCGTATTTTAACATGTCCAGTAAACACTAATAAAACATCTGGAATCACCCTTGTCTTTGGGAACACACAACTACAATCTAACTTGTCGGCAATGTGTAATGACAAAATTCGTAATTCTGTGCTCACTTGTCTTCCTTGAGAGAAATGTGTTGCTATCTGGATAAAGAATGATAGATGTTTCAATCTGCAGACAGTTAGAGGTAAGTAACAGCGCCGTATAAGATACGTTACGACGAGAAAACCTTTAGGAGCGACAAGAGCCAATTTCTTCAAGCACTCCAGTACCAATATCAAACTTAATTTTCAGAACATCTGCATATATATTATGTATTTATAAAGATGTGTTCAGCACGCCACCGGTATTTTACGTTGATATTCATCGGGTATATAAAGTAAAAGGCAAGCTTTCTTTTGCTAAAACGCGGTGTCACGTCAGCGCTACTACGTGCTGTATTTATCTGAAATAGTCAGTATGTAATGAAAACAAAAGAGCTAATTCTATTCCTCAGCAAAGTTTCAGTGCATGCTGAACAATAAATAATCCTGTTTTTGCTTCTTTATCTCATTTCAAGCTTGTACATGAATAGGCCAGCCTTGACTACTTCATACACTTGACTACTTCAGATACGAGATGTCTATTCAGAAATATGTCGCAAATTTTGGTCTGAAAGTAGCGATAAAAAACCTTATGTGTCACCCAGACATACAGGGTGTTCAAAATTGAGTTTTATGTTTGCCTTAAAATTAGGCACTCGGAGGCACGCCAGGACCACCTGTGCAAATAAGTTATGTGGCCAGGGGGACACAAAGTGGGATCGTAATTATCGCTGTGAGCAGCACACTTAATTAAAATTGAATAATTAGCTTTTTGTTGACTGCAGTAAGTGGGTATGTCTGTATTGAAACGTTACAGGCAGTCGTGTTTCTAAACAGTACCAGTTAGAAGAATTCTTCTAGCGTGCCTCTGCTGCGAGATATCCGACTCCAAATTTAAAGTGTCGTTCCCATGATTACGCATGCAAGAGAGTTACGATCGGCGCATAGCTCCTCCCTGATGTGCCGCAGCTGTTGCGTGCGGCGTTTAGTCTGACAACGGGCGGAGGCATTTGTAAAGCTGACAACTGTCGCCCTTCCCTCTGGGCTGACGAAATAAAAAATTGAAGAACCCGGAACCGCTGTCGTAACACGTGACGGCACAGCCTGTACCGATGGTGGCAGCTGCCATGCCGAGATAACGGCGCAAGCGGAGAAGCCGGAGGGCAGTGCGCGTGCGTAATGGTGACTAGACGAGCGGGCATGGTCCTTGCCTGGGCTACGCAAATAAAGTGACTGCTGGGGCCCTATAACGTAAAACTAAAGTACTATAGCGCCAAACGGACGACACAAGAAGAAGAGACACGGACGAGCGCTCGTCCGTGTCTCTTCTTCTTGTGTCGTCCGTTTGGCGCTATAGTACTTCAGTAATATGCACCAACTAGCCCAACAAAAAAAAATTCAACGTAAAACTACTTCAATATGTTTTTATTCCCATCTCCGGAACTCAAATTTGCGTAACAGCCGATGCAAGCATCCGGCGGTGATCTGCAGGGTTGTCTAAACAGACCGATCAAACGCTCTCCTAGTTTATAGGAGGTAAATTTTGTTTGCTTTAAAAACGAATACCATTGCCTGCACTAAGCGGCTTGTCTTATCTAATTGGCCGATGAGAGGCGAGGAGCACACTCTAGTGAAGCGAGAAGGGTGGGGCCCAGCCAGTGCACCGAAAATCGTTAACCGGTTGATGAGGGTGGCGCCGGCGTCTGCGATTGGTTCGTTTTCCCTTTCTTAGCTTGTGGTAGCTCGTCGAAAATCGCGGTGGCATGCGACGGAAGCTTAAGAATGCCGCTAAACAGGATCCTCACCAAAGAAAAGTTGGCTGGGCGAGGTCGTAAACATGCTCAAAGTGCTCGAAAACGTTACACGGCCTTGCAAAAAAGCTTTATTGTACGCAAATACACCCATGCTCTCCGGCCGGTGCGAATGGCTAGTGCCTGAGCGATCGGCCGCAGCCATCTTACATTCCTTTCGGAACGCCGCAGCCTGCGGCTACTCACAAAAAAATTCAGTTTGTTTCGGCAAAATAATGCATCGTTAACGCGTACACGTCACTTTGACGCGGTGAGTTTTCACGGTTTTGTGACGTCGCCTGACAGGTAGGTGAAGTGAATGCAGCTCGAGAGCTTTTTCACGAGTAGCCGAGGGCTAATGGCGAAAAGGCGTAGTATCAGAAATAGCTCTTTTTCTTTTGTTCAATACAACCGTACATAATCAGAGCGTACACGTCATATCAGATGGGTAGCTATCGCTGTTTGCGTGACGTCGCGTGACTGACAGGAAAAGTGGCGGTGGCCTAAAATGTTTTTGAACAATCGCTGAGGGCTGCTTGCGGAATCAGAATAGAAAAGTTTGGGAATGACGATACGTTATAGCGCCCCTAATTCCCAAGTACTCTAAGTTTTAGTGAAATCAAAAGCAACAACTGCACGGCACACCGCGTTGTCATATATTGAGTTCACCAGCTGAAAGCGGAAGGGGAACAGTTATCACCTTTGCCTATGACTCCGTCCTATGGTCGGACTAAACGTCGCAAGCCACAGCCACGTCACATCAGGGAGGAGGTTTGAGCCGATCCTCACTCTCTTGCGTGCGTAATGATGCGAACCACGATGAAAATTCGGAGTCGGATATCCCGTAGCACAAACATACTAGAAGAATTTTTCCAAGCTAATCTGTGTAGCAACAGGACTGCCTCTAACTTTTGAATACAAACATACACACTTACTGGAGTCAATAAAAAGTTCATTATTCAATTTTATTTAAATGGGCAGCTGGTATCGATAATTATCATCTCCCTTTGTGTCCCCCTGGTCCTATGACTTATTTGCACAGGTGGTCTTCGCGTGTCTCCCAGTGCCTAATTTTAAGAAAACCCAAAAGCTTAACTTTTAACACCCGGGATATACGAAGTCATTTAAATGGCAAAGCTCATTTTATATGCCACAGAACAGGATACAGCTGAGAGCAGTTTCTGGCAACAGCGATAAGTGCGCAAGCCTCATTTTTGCGAATATAAGCCACATGAAGGACATCCAATGTTTTTGGCGAATGCGAGCACGTTGCGATTAAGCTTGAAAGAGCATATGTGCCAGCGCCACAACTGCACAAGCAATGCGCTGCTGCAGGTTGTCGTCTGGTTTCGAACACAAAGCGAGCCGCGAGGTCATCGCTCTGATTCTGAGCTGGGAGGTCAATGTTTCCACAGCATCTGTACAACATCCTGCGAATATTGAAAGTTAAAGTATGAATATACGCCCTATATCTTTCCAATCATGACCAAAAATACTGTATCCTGACGTTGACGAATAAAGGTACATTAATAAAGGAATAAAGGTATCTGCAGTTACGTAATTTGTGTTGACGAAAGCAGAGGTGAAGTAGAAATTATGTTAGTAGAACCGGATGGCTTTATTTCTTTCTTGAAGAAAAATTAAATTTGCGATCCCCCTATCTATTATCCGCTTTGACAGATTGAGGCCTCGGAAGGCTTCCAATTTTGACAGCTGAATCACCGCCTTAATTCTTGCGGTAAAGATAGGCGACGACAAGCAGAAAAAGCCCAGAAATTTCCAAAAGATTTGCAGCTACTTATTACAGCATTAATTATGAATTTCGGACAAATAAAGAAATTTTAAACAAAGCTGCCTGAGGCGTGCCACATGTTTACTGTATTTTGACAAATAGAAGTGAAAACCTGTGCATTGCAGAAAATTTTTCAGAATTTCTGTTGAACTACGGCTCAACATGCCACGGGACATGAGCCTTCGAGCATCGGCAAGAAAGCGAATCCCAACATTTGGGTGCTATGCAGGATGCGCGGAGTTTCTCGTTTTCACGAGTTTAACCGAGTTTGCTCGAAGGCAGTCAGTGAACCGAGATAACACAGAACGCGCAAGAACAGCAGGTGAAAAAAAAAAAAAAAACTCGCGAGAAGCCGCGCATGGCAACATGAGCGCCCCATCTGCCACACACTGCTTCCGCGTTTGAAGCACAGAAGGCTGCGCAGCGAAAAACGCCAGCGCCGCATATTGCTGTCAACCTATTATCGGAATTTAGCAATACCGTCACTTCTCGGCTGTCTATCTGCACACTTGCCGTGGGCCGATCGTCACGCCTTTGTCGGGCGCGTCAAAGAGGTGCCTCCTTTTTCGGTCACTACATTTCTATCCCCCGTCGAATATGCGAACAGGGCACATGCGGCGCACTCTCGCACCTACACTTTCCCTCATTCGAATGCGTTAAAATACAACAATTAAAATGACAAACAATTTATCTCTTAAGATATCTGTTTTACGTCTTGAACGCTATAAAGTTCTCATGGCAAACGGCGATTGAGCGAATTATTAAATTTTGTACCTTTTCCCGAGGGTAGCGAAGTGAGGTGAAAGCTTACAAGCGGATGCGGTCTACAGGCTTGCACGCACGAGGTAGTACATAGGGTGAGCAGTCGCCGGGGGCGCTGCAGTGCTTTTGTCGATGAAGTCCTTCATGACAATAACTTGACCATTCTCCGTTTGTTTGGGTAATGGCAACCCAGCACCGCGGCATGGCTCCTAGTTGCAGGAGCTTCATTGAGGCTATTAAAGCCGCCACTTTAGCAACTAAGAACGACACTCTAGCTACAGGCACGGGAGCAAGGTCTGTCAGTTATGTTAGGTACTAATATTTAGTTATGTAGTGGATGGGTAGGAGAGACTCTGGAAGGACTTGCCCGGTTTCTTTAAGATTGTAGCCATCCTGGAAGCTGAGCTCGGGTGTTTGTATATAGCATTGTGTCGCGCGTCCATCTCGTGTGGGTCTGTCTGGTTTATTGATGAACTTATATGAGTCCTCATAGTGTGTACGTGAAGAAGGTGTTTGGGGATCCCTAGATGGAAGTTAGGGCTTTGAAGTCTCCGCCAAGCATATAGTCACGGTGCTTTGGATCGAACAAAAAACTAAACAGAGGAGAGAGCATCGCGGAAGAATTTGGGGCATTGTAGACATTCACAGCTGTGATATATGTGGGTGGAAAGGCTGGGCAATAGGAAACGGCTGTTACATACGGAAGTAACGCCCTCTTTTTCATAAGTGATCACGGCGAATATCAATGGAAAACGGCGACTCGGTAAGGTCGGTGTGCAGCGCTTCATAGCCTGGGATAATTTTGGTATGCACTTTCTGTCGTGATAAAGTGAGGTAGTGTGCATTGCCTAAGGAGCCATAGCTATAAGGGGGTGCAGTTCCTGGAGAGGTTACCGCCGTTTTACTGCGCCATTGTGATCACCATGATGCTAGTTATTCGAAAGTTTGGGTGGAGCGAGTAGGGTGGCGGCCTTAATTTTGGGGGCCAGGCTTACTGACGGGGCGGAAACGGGGTGGATGCGTATGAAGGGATGGTTTCTGTCTTCCACAGACTCTGGAGCGTCATCAAATGCTTTGTTTATGGTTCAGTTTAGATTGTTAAGGGACTATGTGAAGTTAGCGATGTACGTTGAAAGTACGAGGCTGGACGTATGTCAGTCTTGTACCTCAGTACGTGGTTGCCGATCTCAACGAGGGATGTGATTGGAGTTAAGCGAGGTAATCTGTGAGACCGACCTCCAACTGCTCAAAGAGGCAAGAAGCGAGAAGGGTTGTTGAGCCGGGTGCAGGAGTCATGAGAGACGTTAGCCTTAGCGACGTCTGCAGGTTTCTTCAGGGCCAAATCTTGTTTACCGGATCAGCTTGGTGATATCCTGCAGCCTTCTGTTGTACAGCTGGTGTCTGTTGAACCACAGGTATTCGTGACTCCGGCGTCAGATGCGAGCGCTCGTCCCATCAATTAGAGTCTGTCCGCAGTAGGCGTTAGGAGGCAGGCCCCTTCGAAGTAGATGAAGAAGTGGAGAGTTCTTCAGGTGCTTGTGACGTGCTCAGGCTCTTCCACTATTGTTTGTGCTGGAGGCGCTGCTTCTTGTCTGCGTTAGTGCGTGATTGACGCCGTTGCTTCTTAACGGGGCATTTTCTGCGAAGGGCATGTGCTGGCCTTGAGAATGAGCATCGATGGTATCTGCTGGGTGATGACCAGACTGGGTGATGGCAGTGGAGCAGGTGGGGCACAGGCGCGGATTCCTGGGTCAGGCACACATCCGACGTCAATATTTCTGGCAGATCATGCAATGATGGGCCCGAGGCTTATGGTTACGGCAGCGGTATTCAAGTCGATGTTAGTAAACAAAATATGGAACATGCGTGCCGGAGAGAGTGGTCAAGGCGATGTTCGTGTTTAGCATGCGGTGGGCGAGGGGAATATTCGCTTCGTAACAGTCTAAATGACGCAGAAGTTCTTGCGGGGTGGCGTGAGAGCCAATACTCTGAATAACTTCATGGCATGAGCTGATGACAGCTGCAAGGTATGGAGTTTCGGCATATGTGTAGTCAGCTAGCGGAATGCTCTCAATGTTAAGAAGGCGGCTGACGAATTCGATGTGGTGGGTCTGGAGATGGCGAGCCGGTTGCGAATGCGTAGATGAATGAAACTTCCGCACAAATCTTTACCGGCAGCTTTGCCGCTAACATGAAAGCTGAGAGAATACTCAGTAGCTTTGCGGGGTCGGCGGAAGGTTACACTGACAGGTTAACACAAACCACATGGAAGTCAAAATTTGAGCAGGCGGCAAGTCAAGGCTTCCGTACTTTTGCGGGAGTTATCCGTTCTACTTCAAGGTCATCTGACTCGGCAGGGTTTGTAGTGGAGGTGGCATCTGACGTCGGCGTGTCCTCAGCCATGCCGGCACACAGTGGTGGTAGGATGGGGCTAGCGAGGCCGTCACCACTTCATAACTTGAAGTGGCCATCTTCTTTAGCTAAGATGTATGATAAAAATGGTGTCAGAAGGGAGCAGACGACTCGCCGGTTCCGAAGAGCTGCACATCCTTGCGGATTAGGCGATTCATAGGACGATTTGGGTGGATGGTGCAGTGCACAACACGAACACCACATTCCTCTTGGAGACGCTTGGCGCGTTCTAGTTTTCCAATACTACTCACGTAAGTGTTGTGCTCCCAATCAGCATTGCTGTGGTGCAGCTGTGTGTATAACAACGCCACTGGTGTTTGCAACATGGTTGGAGCAGAACAGACAGTACACTTCAAGCTACAAACACTGAGGGCTTTCTTTCTGTCTAATCTACTACAACAGTGAGATGGAACGGCACCAATGCACCTGTGGCAAGGCTCCTCGTCATTTCGGCCTTGTAAGATGCCCGTGGCTGTCAGAGCGCCCTAAAGCGAAGCTTTCTTTGCTTTTTCCTTCGACTTTCTCACTGCTGTTGCTGCTGTGGCTGTCTTGCACGCCGCGCCGGCGTTGTTTCATAGCGTGTATATAAGTACATGAAATGAGCTTGGCGGAGAAAAACGAGATAGTAGAAACTTGATTGCACCTTTCCGTCACACTGCATGTGAAAATTCCCTCTGGAGACCTATGAACGTCGCCATATTAATCTCTTGACAGCTGTAGTCATCCGTGACCGCAGACAGCAGCATTCCGGAAACCGCAGCCATTACATTTCTACTAACGTGCAAGTCCAGAGTGAACTTAGATATAATTGCAGAGGGGGCAGAAAAAGAGTAGAACCGATGCAGTTGTGAAACGACTGAATAAGAGCCTTGCCACTCTCGCAGTTCCCATAGAGGAGGTATAGGGAAAAGGTGACATCGGAAGGCAAGGATGATGATGAAAAACGTTTATTTGCTCTATTTTGCAGTGACTTTTGCGGTTTCAGGTGGAGTCTTCCATCTTCTCTCCAGGGTCGGTTCCCCTAGTCCAGGGCTCCGCTGAGGGTAGCTGCCCTGCGTGCACGCCTTACTAGTCCTTGTTGGACTTTCAGGATGTCGCTGGATAGCATCCTCTCCCACTGTTCCGCACTCGGGTTTTTTTATTATGGCTAGGCCATCAATTTTCTGGCAAGCCCATGTGGTATGGTATAGGGTTGGTTTGTCTCCACACCATGGGCACTTGCTCTCGTACTGCGTGTGGTAGATCTTGCTTAGCATGTTTAGGCACGGGAATGTTCCCGTTTGTAGCTGCCGCCATGCTATTTAGTTGTTTGTGAGGGGGCGGGTATTTTCGTCTGATGCCTCTGTAGTAGTTTAGTATCTCTGAATAGCTTTGGGCTACCGGCTCGGGTTCCTCAGCGGGGTCGGGATTGTTGGATGCTCGGTTTGTTGCGTGCCCTCGAGCTATCCTATCCGCCTCCTGATTTCCCGTAATGTCGGGGAACGCTACTGCTATATACCCGGGAGCGATTAACGGCAAACGGGATGAATTTAATTTCACAGTAAGGAAGGGTCATGATGATGATGATGATGATGGTCATCATCATCATCATCATCATCATCATCATCATCATCATCATCATCATCATCATCAGCCTACTTTATGTCCACTGCAGGACGAAGGCCTCTCCCTGCCATCAACAATTAGCCCTGTCTTGTGCCAACCGATTCCAGCAAGCGCCTGCGAATCTCCCAATTTCATCACTTCGCGTAGTCTTCTGCCGTCCTCGACTGCGTTTCCCTGCTATTGGTATCCATTAGGTAAACCTAATGGTCCAACGGTTGTCTAACCTGCGCATTACATGACATTGCTCAGCTCCATTTTTTTCTCTTCATGTCAATTAGAATATCCTCTATACCCGTTTGCTCTCTCATCCAAACCGCTCTCTTTCTGTCTCTTAACGTGATGCCTAGCAATCTTCCTTCCATCGCTCTTTGCGTGGTCCTTAACTTGTTCTTAAGCTTCTTTGTCAGTCTCCAAGTCTTTGCCACATATGCCAGCACCGGCAAAATGCACTGATTTTACACCTTGCTTTTTAATGATAATGGCAACCTTCCAGTTAGGAGCTGACAATGTCTGCCGCATGCAATCCAACCCATTTTTATTCCATGAATTTCGTTCTCATGATCAGAGTTTCCTGTAATTAATTTACCTAGTAAACGTACTCCTTCACCGACTCTAGACGCTGACTGGGGATCATGAATTCTTGTTTTCTTGCCCGGCTATTCATCATTATCTTTGTCTTCTGCACATTAAGCTTCAACTCCACTCTTACGCTCTCTCTGTTAAGGACCTCTATCATTTGTTGCAACTCATGTGCAGTCTTGCTGAATAGAAGAAAGTCATCGGCAAATCGAAGGTTGCTGAGATATTGACCGTGTATCTTTGCTCTTAAGCCTTCCCAGTTTAATAGCTTGAATACTTCTTCCAAGCACGCAGCGAACAGCACTGGAGAGATTGTGTCTCCTTGTCTGACCCTTTTCTTTATAGGTATCTTCCTGCGTTTCTTGTATAGAATTAAGTTGGCTGGGGAATCTCTGCAGATATTTTCCAAGTTATTTGGGTAAGCGGACTGAACTCCTTGATTACGTAATGCATCTATGACTGCTGGTATCTCAACTGCATCATGTGGCTTTTCCTAATCTAAGAAAGCCATATAGAGAGGTTTATTCTACTCTGTAGATTTCTCACTTACATGATTAATGGCATGGATGTGATCCATTGTAGAGTATCCCTTTCTGAAGCCAGCCTGTTTCCTTGGTTGACTAAGGTCCAGTACTACCCTTATTCTACCTTATTCTATTCAAGATTGTCTTGGTGAACATTTTATGTAAAACTTGGAGCAAGCTAATCGGCCTCTAGTTTTCAATTCTGTAATGTCTCCCTTTTTTGTGGATTAGTATAATGTATGCATTCTTGCTGTTTTCTGAGACCCTTGCAGTCGATAGACACATCTTATGAGAGCTGCCCTTTACCAAGCAATATGTCTCCTCCATCTTTGATTAAGTGTACTGTTATTCCATCTTTTCCTGCCGATTTTCTCCGTTTCATGTTCTGGAAGGCCCTTCTGACCTCATCGCTAGGTATAGGAGCAGTTTCTGCAACCTGTTCATTGTCGTTTTGAATGGAGTTCTCCTGAGTCCTCTGGGTACTGCACAGGTAAGTATAGAATTCCTCCGCTACCTTGACTATACCTTCGAGATTGGTGATGATATTACCCTGCTTATCTTTCAATACATACATCTTTGATCGTCCTATGGCAAGTTTCCGTCCCACTGATTTCAGGCTTTGTCCATTTTTTACGGCTCCTTCAGTCTTTCTCACGTTATAGTTTCGAATATCACCTATTTTCACCTTGTAGATCAGTTTTGACAGTTCTGCGTATGCAATGTTGTCTCTTGAGTTGGACACTTTCATGCTTTGTCGTTTCCTTATTAGGTCCTTTGTTACTTGGGAGAGCTTGCTTACTAGTTGCCTTGGTGCCTTGCCTCCCACTTCTATTGCTGCCTCTGAAGCCAACCTAGTTATGGTTTCATTCATTACCTCTATGTCATCTTTATCTATCTGTTCTAAGGCTGCATATTTGTTGGCAAGTACCAGCCTGAATTTGTCTGCTTTTACTCTTACTGCCTCTAGGTTTTCCTGTTTCTTTTTACCAATTTTACTCTTTCTCCCTTCAAATCGAGGTGAATCCTAGCCCTCATATTCCATTACCACTTTCTCTTTAGCCTACCTATTACTTCTACATCCTGCACTACGCTGGGATCGGCAAAAATTATGAAATCAATTTAATTTCTTGTTTCACCATAAGGGCTTTTCCACGTCCACTTTCGGTTGATATGCTTCCTGAAAAGGGTATTCATTATTCGAAGGTTCTTTCTTTCTACGAATTCTATCAACATCTCTCCTCTAGCATACCTCGAATCGACGCCGTAGTTGCCAATTGCTTGTTCCCGAGCCTGCTTCTTCCCCACTTTTGCATTGAAGTGGCCCATTACTACAGTATACTGAGTTTGCACTTTTATCATCGCGAATTCAACATCTTCATACAACTTATATACTTCATCATCATAGTGACTGGATGTTGGAGCGTAGGCTTTGACTATAGTTATTCTCTACCTCTTAATAAGTTTCATTACGACTACTGCTACCCTCTCAATAATGCTGTATAATTCGTCAGTTTTAGCTGCTATGCCCTCATAGATAAGCAATACTACCCCGTATTGCTTATTATCTGGGAGACCTCTATAGCAGAGGACATGGCCATTGGTCAGCACTGTATAAGCCTCACCAGTTCTTCCAATCTCGCAAAGGCAAATGATATCCCAAAGAATGTCTCATAGTTGCTCAAAGAGTCCTGCTAATCTAGCCTCACTCGACAGAGTTCGGGTGGTAAAGGTTGACAGGGTCAGATTCCATTGGCGGACTGTCCGGACCCACATTCTCAGCACCGTCTGCTGCGCTACAGGTCTGACCGCCGCCTTGGTGAGGTCTCCGCAGCTGCTGGGGTCCGATGGCCATGGTTTAGTGCGATTCATTTGGGAAGGGGTGGCCGTGTACTGCACCAGGGCGGCCAATTTCTGTTCTGGTGAGGAACTGTGCCTGTTGAAACTTAGTGGGCCTTCTTAATTTGGCTGTACCTGGATTAGCATAGCCCCACTTGCTCTCGGCATGTTTTGCTGGTGTAAGGCGTCACTCCAAGCATACAGATATGGTTATGGTATGTACGTATCTGTATTTTTTGAAAAATAAACACCATGAAGATATGTCTAGCGGACAGCTTACGCAGGTCTTCCAGAAGCAGAGGCTCAATAAAGCGCACCACATGGTTCAGCCGGCTCTACGGAAGCGGTCGCATGTCAAATCAACAGTTCTATACCCGCGCGGTAGCTGTGAGGCCGTATTTCGTCCCCTGTGATAAGGAAGATGTGGGCCCAGGCCTCAAACACACAGGGATGGCACAATGAACACAGAGATGATTTAATAACACGGGGACGGGACTAGGATAACGTACACGATAACACACACACAGTTTCCTTCATGAGTGTCTGTCGCTTAGGTATAGTCACGCTCAGCGTCAGTGTAGGAAGGCGTCCGATAGCGCGTCGGTATAACACACTCACGGCACGAAGAGGCGCAAAGATGAATCCGGAGCAGCGAGTGGCGCAGGCGCTGGAGGCCGGGGCGCATGCCCGGCACACGACGAGCCACTCGCGCGACAGCTGGGTCGGGACGCCTGCCCGCCACAGGGTAGACGGTTCCGAAGGCTTAGCTGCACCGGAACATGTCGGCGTCGGATGATCGCCCAGCAGTGGAGCAGGCCCGTTGAAGCTCAAGGACAGCCCGGCCTGTTCTGCCAGCACAACTAGGAACACCGGCCTTGGGTAGATGACTGCTCGGCTCGTTCGGAAGGCCAGCCCAGGCAGCTCAGGCAGATCGCATGGCTGCCGTCTCCGCCCAGACACCGGCCCTGCTCTTTCTCTTCGTCCGTCGCCGCCGCACAGCAGTCACGCGCATTCGGCCGCGACATTCAAATAGTCCAAACTCCTATCGCACCCCGCCGTATATCGACGGGGACGAAATAAAAAACCGCTCGTGCATTTAGATTTAGGGACATGTAAAAGAACAACCGCAGTGTCATAATTAATCCGGAGTCCGCTATTACGTATGGCGTGCTTCATACTCTGGATGTAGTTTTGGAACGTGCAGCCTCACGTACAGCCAGGATGCGACGTGTCATGTGAAGCAACATCAATGCCTCAAGCAGATAGCTTTATGTTCTGTGTACTACACAGACAAACAGCAGTGGTGCAGGCAAGGTAACGCTTAACACCAGCATTCTCGTGTTGGACTAAAAGTTGAAAAACAAATTCAACATTCGCCGTCAACATCCCTGCTTATTACAGTCAATGAAAGCAAGCAGCACAGAAATCTTCGTTTACATCAATTCCCAGACGTCGGGGGATCGGCATAATTTTTCTGCTTAGCAACAGAAGTTGTTTCGCGTATAGTGCGACACCAACATGTCTCTGCAACAAGTACTTTCCACGTATGGTGGGAACACTGTCTGAAAATCTCCCGTCCAATCCTAAGGTTTGCTATCGCTTTCACTGATTTACCCTACTATTCATCATCTCTCGTTTTGTTCTAGAACGGCATGGTGGGGGACCCTGCTCATTATTGCCTACTTCATTATTACTGCCGGCTTAGGCCTCATCATGGCTTACTGGTATCGGGACTGCGACCCTTTGCTAGCGGGCGTAGTCTCTACTACGGATCAGGTACGTGGATATGTTTAGTGATTGCTCTGTAGTCATTATTCCGCCGCTTTAGCAAGGCTTTCCCAAAACAGTACAAAACTAAGTCACCGCTCGCAAATGGATGAAGTCGAGAGTATGACGGAAGCCTGTCTGGTCGGGATGATTCATACTTAAATGGAAGAGGCCCGAACACGAACCGAAATGGTTTAAAAACGATATAGGCTTCGGCTCCCTCCTTGTTCACAATGAACAAGGCTCCCGTGGGGGAGTCGAAACGTAAATATATATTTTAAATTATTTGGGTCGGTGTCCGAACGTCGTCCTTTTAACTAAGTAACCGCTGTTGCAGTATATTTTCTGATGATTGCGCATTCACACAATATTGCTCTCGAAGTGCATCGCATACGGTAGGATGACTGCAAGATAGATACCTCTTCACAGTGACCTCTCTTGAGCACTATTGCTTACGCAACCAAAAGTATGGTACAAGTTTCATCCTGAGAGTAATAAATATGTCATCTGTGATGCTGCACCCTAAGCAGACAAGGCTGCCATAATTCCCGATTTACGGCGAATATCAAGAGTCTCCCACTATTTACATTATGTAGCTGCGACCAAACGCGGCACTATGATTCATTGCAATATTATATCGTGTCTAAACTACACAATGTCCCGTGGTTTTTAAATGCCATAACATATCGAAACTTTTATGCATTCCTATTTATGGTTAGTTCTCGAACTTGAATTTTATTTTTATTCATTCACAAAAGAAAACAAAGCAAGGAGAGCAGGAATAAAGGCTGCTCATACCTGGATAAGGCCTTCTGTCGAACAATAATAAAAGAAAGCAAACAATGCCAGTTCAGAAACACGTAGGCTCGTTAACTAATAACAAGGTGTCAGTTTTGTAGCAACAAATTGTCATTTTCACGGCAATTAGAGCACGACGCAATACCGACAAGTGTCTGGGCATTTGTCATTATCGTATGTGATTTCACCCGAAATCTTTTCTTATATAGAAGAAACCTAGCGATTGATGAAACATTCACAAGAGTGAGAAATACTCTGCAACACCAAATATGTTATTACGCTGAAGATTTGCAAGGTCTTCACTTATTCGCGCTCATTTTTCCAGTTTTCCAATGGACAGCCATATCTACATGTACCAGAATGTAGCTTACGGTATAAATCACGTTAAAGCTGCCCTAAAAATTTTATATGGTAAACCTCTAGGGAAGTATTACAGTGTGACATTTAGAATTTTGAGTTCAACTGCTTCCACAATGAAAGAAAGATTTTTCGGTGTTTCATGTTCTTACATGGCTTTAGTGTGCCACCGACCATTCAAGCTGCCAGGGAGTTTTTTTTCTTGGCCCCCTCCATTTTCTTGTAAATGGGCTCAATTAAATTAAAGAACTCAAAGGAAAATACATAATGTTCACCAATCACAGAGTGATTATTGAGCTTTTGTGCAAATGTTTTCATGTGAAGGAGAGCGAGCATGCTGTCAGCAATCAATGCATAAATGTTGGCGCTGTTATGACAGCATACCCGAAGTACATTTAAAATTCTAAGCTCTGGAAGTGTGCAATTTAGCATTTGCGCTGTGCTGAGAAAGAGTTCCAAAATTTTGAATGTATCCTGGCCATCATCCCAGATCCACAGTGTAGCTTCAAGTTGGTTTGTTGATGAAATCTAAATACACACATATATCGGCTTTCAGATAATACCCTACTACGTAAATACTAATTTGGCCGCTTTCTTGGGATTTTCCGGCATCTTTCTGGCTGGTGTTGTGGGAGCCACTACAAGGTACCCAATTTACACTACAATCTTCTTTTTTAACCGTGATTATTTCGCACATACCGAATTGCGTAAGTCGTTACTGTTTGATGCACTCCAAATTCGCAACTTGTGATAGCCTTAGTAGAAAGAATCTCTCTCGTCAAGAACTTCATGAGAAAAAGTAGTGGTCGATACAATTTCTCAGAACGGGAATGTAGCAGTACGAGTACTGTATATAGCATTGTGGGAAGGACGAGTTTGTCAGAAATTCCCGTCCATCATATCACTCGTCTTAAAGAGTGTTTGCCTCCTTCAAAACTTGGAATAAAGAAATTGCGGTGCATTCACTTCTTAGACATCATGAGCGACGTTATTGTGATTCTCAATATTTGTTATGATGGGTATGCCATTGGCAATAATTTATTTTGTATGTTACGATGATCGTTATAATACTTATTGGCAGGGTTCTAATGGTACAAGTAACGAGGCAGCGACAGAGTTCCTGTATGTACTATCGTGCTCAGTAAGAGCTACAACGCAAAAGCGCTTGCCAAGGAGGTCATGCATTGTAGCTCATACGCCGCGCGATTCGCCAAGTGTATTGCCATTAATAAAGGTCTTTACGAGGCAGGCGGTCTGACCAGGCTATTGTCTAATGCTTCTCTTCTAAACGTAATTAGCATTTTTAGGATACTTGAAACATTTTCCGGTGCCTAACAGACCATGTATTTATCGGTGTCTCCAACCGTATTAGCGCCAGCCTGAGTCACTCGGTAGTCCATTTTTAATGGGTAAACTAACAGTCTGCAGTGTTTTGTGAACCTAATTCAAAATCAGCCATTCGACCATCGGGGTCACCAGAAATGCGACAATGGGTGTATGTCACTCTTCAGTCAACCTCTTTCATGCAAACTTGGACCATTGGGTATGTGCTGTTCTTTAATGAACAGCACATACCTAATGAACTTTAATGAACTGGCATCGCAGCGTATGCGCCCCTGGGTAACTGCCCTTGTTCGATGAACCTTTTTGACACCAAGTTGAGGGATTGGGTGTGTGCTGCTCTACAGTTAACTCATTTCGCGCCAACCAGGGTCCATGGATTATGAGTATGCGCCGCCCTTCAAAGAAATTCTTTGACGCCAACTTCGTTCACTAGATATGGGGCACTGTGTATGTGCTACTTATCGATGAGCCTCAATCACACCAACATGGACCACTGGTTAAGTACAACCGGGTATGTGCCGCTCTTCAATATTACAAAAGTTCTTCAAAACTATCCGGTGCTGGACGCGGCGGACCCGCGTAATACACGCATATTCCTAGAATCTTGTCCCCCTATACGAGTTGTGTTCAAAGCGTATCGGCCCTTTTTCTTTTCAGGATAAATCAATATATAGAGGGAGGATTCCTTCGGCGAAGATACGGAGGGGACATTCACGTGCTTGGGGAAATTGATTTCCGCCCGCAGAAAGAGTCAGTTTGCTTGCGGTTCGCCTATTAGTGAAGACACATAGTGAGCGCTTGTCGGATTCTAGTAAGTACTAAAATGGCGAAGCAGTATAAACAGTGATATTGGATCAAATTTTGTCAGAAGCTTGGTGATATGGAAGTAGAAACCGTTCGCAAGATTTAGGGGGCTTTCGGGGATGATGTCACAAGCAGCTCCCGTATGAAAGAGTGCTACAATCGCTTGAGAGATGGCCGCATATGAGTGTACAGCGAACAACGCACAGGTAAACCCCCAAAAAGACGAAACGAGTATGTCATTGAGGAAGTGCAGGCTTCGGTAACAGAGCACCGTGGCATCACAGTTCGAGAATGGCCAACGAGATAGGGGTAAAAATTGGATATCAGTAGATTTAAATTTGACTTAGGGTTTGGCTTGAGGAGAGCTTCCGCGAAAGTCTCTTCTCCATATTACCTGACTCGTTATGCCGAGACAAATGCACTTTCCCGCGGCTTCGGCTTCCGAAGTCTCGAAGTTCTTCGTACACCACATCGTCCTTCGGCATGGGGCTCCGCCATATGGGGTCACAGAAAGGGGGACATGCTTTACAGCACAAATGATGGAGGACATTTTCAAACTTAGCTACGCGAGTCATCGAAAAATAACAGCCAACCATGCACAAACGAATGAACTGATGGAGAGGTTAAACAAAACCATAGCAGACATGCGGTCACTGTACATGGATGTGAAGCACAAAAGTCCGGGTGAGATTCTTCTGTACATAACGTTTGCCTACAATACGGCAATACAGGTAGCAGGGGACAACGCGATTTTCCCTTTTTAGTCTTTTCTGCGGACGCAACGTACAAACTATGCTTGGCGCTATGCTTCAGTGCGACATAAGCGATGCACTTGCTCCAGACACCGAGCAATACATATGTGCACAAACCCACGCGCACAAACACATAAAGTGAGGCCACTGAAAGGTACGTTAAGAAATGTTGCGGCTGTATTGAAGCCCCATTTCTTTATGGTAACAAAATATTCTGGGATCAATATTTAGTCTGTATTATGCTTTCCCTATTCATCCTTGCTTTTTTATTTCTTCTATTTCTTGAAGTTTGACATTATTGATAATATCCATCCCGTTGCTACTTTTTCCATCTTTTTCAGCACAATATCGTCCATCATAAATTCACTTGCGGCCGTAACATATGTGGAGTTTGTCGCACTTTTCGCAAAGCCATCACCGAAACGTTCGCTTCTTCTGACTAAATTTTTAGGTAAGAACGTTGCCATTGACTTTTTTTCTTCTAGATTTAAATTTATTCACCACACGTGTGATTTGTGAGAAGTACTGTCAGTGCTTCATGTTCGGCACTAGAGTGGTAACAAAATATCTTTCATGGCTTACCTGCAAAGACTTCTTGCGATACAAGTCGTTCATTATAAGATTTGTTCTTGCATACGGACACTATTGTGTTAATGTTGACGCCTTGTTCAATATTTTCTCCTATGGTTTACTACTCGTATAAAAAAGTTAGTCATTGTAATTCATAAAAAAAAGAGGAAACGCTAGCTATTTCACACTCGTCTCCTTGTTCTGCAGCGTTCGCCTCTGGAATAATCATGAGCCTTTATGCGATTGTTATTCCATACATGGGGTCGACTGGCAGGGTAAGTGGTCGAATAAAGCTCTTCTTTATAGATCTACGCAGTCCTAGTATAAGCGCAAGTAAAAGGTAGGAAATATCAATTTTAAGGATTTTGTTGTTTTGAGAAATCCATTTTTTCGTTGAGATATACAATGTCAATGCTCAAACTGAATAATATTTGTCCCTACCTTTCTACTCACAAAGTCATTTAGAATATCTCAAACTATATCACTTGCGTAACGAAGAAGGGCAACACGAAGACGGAAGATATTACATTAGGAAGATATTAGGCTTCGACTCGGCTTAGCTTTTCATGGTTTCGCACTAGCATCTGCTAGTTCATTACGATAAAGCTGTATACATTTGCATATTACACTTGTATGAACGATCATACAGCAGACGTAATATTTGAGTCCAACGGTATATTGCTGTATGTACTACGTCACTATTTTGTTCCAGTGCAATAGGAATGGCTGCCATAGCAATTATCAACACGCTTTCTTTTTTGAAACGTCTCAGCTGGCACTTACACTAAAGTATTATTAAATATCGTTTTAAACACGTACACCTCAAGTTATGAGCACTAGATTCAGCAGTATTTGTACATGTAGCGTCCATTCTAATGTACTGTCTCCTCGTAGTGCCGGTTAAGAACACCATGGCAAAACTGTGAATTACGAAACAACCTGCCGTGGTTGCTTAGTGGCCATGTTGTAGTAGTGCTAAGCACGAGGCCACGGGATCGAATCCCGGCCACGGAGGCGACATTTCGATGGCGGCGAAATGCGAGGAGCCCCGTGTGCTTTGATTTATGTGCACGTTAAGGAAGCCCAGGTAGTCCGAATTTCCGCAGTCCCCTCTACGGCGTGCCTCATAATCAGAAAGTGGTTTTGGTACGTAAAACCCCCTAATTCTATAATGAATTACGAAACAAACTATTTAATGGGTGATCCTGTACCCATAAGAGCAAGTGACGCTCAGAGCAGAACGACAGCGGCGAGAGAAATCGGTGATCTATACATGACTCGCCGAAGGTTCAAGCGTAACCTCTGGCGCCCGCGTGCCTTCGAGAAATTACTACTCCATTCGCATCGCCCATACAATGAGGTTACATGAGATTCGGTAACAACAGACAAAGAATAGAGCCGTCAATAACATTTGAGGAACTTTGGATCCATGGCGCATCTTGCGCCGAGCGATAACGTTTAGCATCTTTTATTAGGTAAAAAGTTCAGGGGAGAGAAATAATTAGGTAGAAGTGTCAATGCCTCCCTCTTAAACAACGTCGTTCCGATGCGCAAACAAACATGAAAGCGAAAAACAAAAGTACCCATATCAAAGAAGAAGAATGCAACAACAAACCAACAAAGAAGCAATGTTCCGAAGTTTGTAAGCGGTCGTAGAAAGGTTTAAGACACACACACCATGCGGACGACTGTGGGCCGTGCGCAGCACCGCTGTTATTGCGAAATGCCGTCTGGTACGACCTCATAGCATATAGTGCGCCAATACGTAGCATGATCCCGTGGGGTACACGAGAGCGTCCCAAATGTTTCTCACCGAGTCCTCGTTGGCGTATGGGAGTCCAAACCCAAACATGGTCTCCGGGCTGGTGTATTACTTAAGGTCCTCGAAGATTGTATTGTCGGCTGTCCGTCGTTTGCTGCTTCTTGATGCACTGGAGGGTGAGTTCTGTTTCTTCGGCACGCTGCAAATTGGCGGCAACGTCGGGACTCTCTTTGTCATTAACGTGTGGCAACATCGAGTCGAGGTTCGTCGTCGGGTTCTAGCCGTAAAGCAGCTTCAACGGCGTGATCTGCGTTGTTTCTTGCACTGCCGTGTTGTAAGGGCACGTTATGTAGAGAAGGACCGCATCCTAGGTATTTTGTTCGACGTCGACGTACATAAAAGTGTGTCGGTGAGAGTACTTTCAGGCGCTCGGTAATGCCATTCGTATGCGGGTGGTAGCGGCTTACCTGCGGTTACCAGCTTGCAGCGGTGGCGTAGAGGTAGAACACCCGCCTCGCGTGCAAAAGAGGTCCGTGGTTCAAATCGCGGTGCCGAGCAATTTTCCACCAGATTAAAAAAAAATCCGCGTGTTGCTAAAATTGCATAAACAGGCCTGGAGTGTGGCCTGATCCCGGTGACCAGAACCGGTAACGCACTCCCTCACCAGAGCAGGGCTGGCCACCCTAGTGCAGTACTTGGCCACAACCTCCCATATGAACACAACAATCAAACCCCGGCCCTCAGTCCCCAGCAGCTGCGAAGCAACTGACCATGGCGGTGGTCAGACCTGCACTTCATGCTGCCGATGCTGCTGACTGCGCTCACGTTTGTAATCTTCCTTACAATGGCCCCGCGGAAAAAACGAGCCATCCTGCCGACCTGGTTTTTTGGAAGGACGGTAGAATAATGACATGGCTTGAGACGCTGTTCGTGAACGACTTCGCAGTTGCAACGCCGCATGTCGGACGGCGGCGTTAGCGGCTCAACCTGGCAATTAACGGCTGATGTTCTCTCGAGAACGGGGTATGGCCCGTCGTACTTCGGAAGGAGTTTTGAAGCGAGCCGTGGCGTGAGGTGTGACGCTAACAACCAGACGAGGGCGCCGGGTAAAAAGTGGTAGTCCAGTTCTGGGAGTTGTGAACGGCCTTTGGAGGTTTTGGTCGTCCGAGGTGAATCGGCAGACCAGCTGGCGACATTCTTCGGCGTGTCTGGCGGCTTCCGAGACCGGCAGGCATTCGAATGGGTCCGGCCGGTAGGGCAGAATGGTGTCCATTGTGTGCGAAGGATGACGGCCGTAAAAAGGTAAAAGGGTGAGAATCCGGTTGTGGCCGGAGTCCCAGTGTTGGAGGCGTAGGTGAAAAACGAAAGAACTAGGTCCCAATTAATGTAATCAGGTGAGACATACACGGCAAGTATGTCACCAAGAGGTCGATTAAAGCGTTCCGTGCTACCGTTAGTCTGTGGGTGATAAGCAGTGCATTTACGATGAATGATAGCGCCTTCCGCAAGCAGTTGTTCGATGACTTCAGATAAGAAGTCGGGGCCTCTGTCGCTCAAAAGTTCACGTGGACCTCCATGACGAAGGAGAAAACGGCGTAGTATGAAATTGGCGACCTCCTGCGCCGTAGCATTTGGTAGAGCAGCAGTATGCGTATAAAATGTTAAGTGGTCTACCGCAACGATTATCCACCTGTTGCCGGTAGGAGTCAACAGAAGTGACTAGTAAAGATTTACGCACACGGGATGAAAGGGTTGGGATACGCATTGTAAAGGCTGGAGTTCGCTGAGTTGTGCAGTGACGTTTTGCGGCATTGGCACTCATGACAAGAGCGGACGAAGTCTCGAACGAAATTGTACGTTCCTCGCCGGTAACAGCGGTGTCGAAGTCTTTCGTAGGTCTTGAAGTCTCCCGCGTGGCCACATTGAGGGTCGACGGGGAACGAGGAGCAGAGCTCTGATCCCAACATTCTCGGAATGACGAGTAACCAGGTGCGTCCCTCTGGGGCATAGTTGCGTCGATGCAGTAGCTGGTCTCGAATCGCAAAATGAGGAACTTGGCGCTGAAGCCTTCGTGACGCTGGAACTTTCGACGTATCCGAAAGAAGGTAAAACAGAGATGCAGTCCAGGGATGAATACGCTGTGCGGCAGCGATAGTGTGAAAGTCCAGAGACGACAATGTGCACTCGCAGGAGGAATCGTGACTGGCTTTCGGGGGAAGCGGTGATCGGGATTAGCGCGTCAGCATCGGAGTGCTTTCGCCCGGAACGGTAAACCACGCGTATGTCATATTCTTGAATTCGCAATGCCCAGCAGACAAGGCGGCCCGATGGGTCTTTTAGCGACGACAGCCAACATTGTGCATGGTGGTCGGTAACTACGTCAAAAGATCGGCCGTATATATAGGGGCAAAACTTGCCTAGCGCCCTCACAATGGCCAAAGACTCCTTTTCTGTTACGCTGCAATTGGTCTCCGCCTTGGGTAACGTGTTACTGGCGTATGAGACGACTTATTCTGTGTGACCAGGTTGACGCTGTGCCAACACAGCGCCAAGGCCTACACCGATTGCATCGGTATGGATTTCAGTTGGCGCTTGAGGATCAAAATAGCGAAGGGTGGCATGGCATCCTGCGAAGATGGCGCAAGGTTGTGAAGGTGTCGTCACACTCAGGAGACCATGATGAGAGATATCTAGCGCCACCAAGGAGCTGCGTGAGAGGCTATATAATTGCCGCAAAGTTTCGAACGAATCGCCGGTAGTAAGAGCAGAGGCCGATGCAACTGCTTAGCTCTTTCATAATGGCAGGTTGTGGGAACGCAGTAACAGCACGTAGCTTCTCGGGATCCGGGCGAATGCCCTCCTTTGACAAGACATTGCCTAAAATTGTGAGCTTGCTAACAACAAATCGACACTTCTTCAGGTTAAGTTGCAACCCGCTCTTGGTCGAGCAAGTGAGCACGTGATGGATGCGGAGCAAGTGCGTTGCGAAATCAGGGGCGAACACCACAATCTCCTCAAGATAGCAAAGACCGATTTTCCATTTGAGGCCTCGCAGAACAGTATCCATCATTCTTTCGAACGCAGCAGGAGCGTTGTAAAGTCCGAAAGGCATGACGGTGAATCCATAGAAGCGGTCAGGTGTGACAAAGGCAGTTTACGGGTGGTCGGCCACTGCCATCGGAACCTGCCAGTAGTCTGACCGCTAATCCTGCGAAGAAAAGAACTCTGCTCCCTGCAAACAGTCCAGAGCATCATCGATGCATGGTAATGGGTAGACGTCCTTCAGCGTGATCTTGCTCAACCGTCGAAAATCAACACAGAAGTAGATGGAACCGTCTTTCTTTGTGACGAGTACCACGGGGGAGGCTCATGGGGTCTGTGATGGTTGAATGACACCTCGACGGAGCATGTCATCGACCTGGTCATCAATGACGCGATGTTCCGTAGCGGACACGCGATATGGTATTTGCCGCAGCGGTGAGTGAAAGCCAGTGTCAATGTGATGCTCGACTGTCAATGCACGGCCAAGAGATGTTTGCGCTACGTCGAAGGAACGGCTGAAGTGCTGAATGATTACGACAAGTTGAGATCGCTGCGAATGTGTAATATCTTAGGCGATGAATGGGCTGAACATACCAGTTCATGCTGAGTTGGGGATGGAGAGGGCACTCAGTTCATGGACGGCAGAAGAAGGAACTTCGTCGAGGACGGAGACAATTCGTGTTGAATCTACCAACTCGACGTAACCATGGCATTCGCGACAGAGCAGTGATAGTGGAGATGAAAGATGATTGTAAATGGGCATCGTGCCGACACCGCAAAGTTATGAGAGGGCATGAAGAAGACCGTCCCGTCGGGTAAATTAGTGCACAAGACTGGTACGAATGCTGAAGAGCACGGGGGATACAGGTGTCCTCTTTCACGACAATATTAGCCGCAGGATGAAAATCGACTGAGGCCACATCTCCAAGGTGAGAAAGTTCAATCTCAGCCCAAGCGCATTTAAAAAAATTAAATTATGGGGTTTTACTTGCCAAAACCATTTTCTGATTATCAGGCACGCCGTAGTGGAGGACTCCGGAAATTTCGACCACCTGGGGTTCTTTAACGTGCACCTAAATCTAAGTACACGGGTATTTTCGCATTTCACCCCCATTGGAATGCGGCCGCCGTGTCCGGGATTCGATCCCACGACCTCGTGCTCAGCAGCTCAGCACCATAGTCACTGAGCAACCACGGCGGGTTCGAGTGCATCTGATGATGGCATTGTGGCGTGAGAGAAAATGCCATCCTAGAATAACGGCGTGGGAGCACGATCAAAGAACTATGAACTCAATCGTGTATAAAACATCTTGTATGGCCACAAGGGCTGTGCAAGCAGCGGTAGGACGAATGGACTGAGCTCTCGCCGTTCGAAGCGACAATCCAGACAAAGGCGTCGTCAGTTTACGAAGCACCCGGCAAAACATGGCGTATCGACAAGGGCGATTGTAGCGACATCTTCAATACAAATATCAATGGCATTAGCAGGTAAAGGAGGAGGACTTCGGCGTGTCGACACTTGCGCAGTTTTTGCCTCGGGAACTGCGTCCTCTAGTTTCCCTCTTAGTTGGAGACGGGTCGTGGACGGATAGGGCAAACAGATTGGCGACGTGGGGAGGGTGACCGGAGGCGTTCGGCGCGACGACGGCGATCAGTCTGGGAGTGAGCTGGTGATGGGTCAAAGGGTTGGTAAGGTGCATTTGGATCAGGCGGCACATAGGGCGCTCGTCGATTGTAATAGAACGCTTGTGATCGGCAGTGGCAGAACCTTGCGACATGACCGGGATACCTACATGCAAAGCATTTAGGGCGATTGTCCGGCGTACGCCACAGGTTAGCGATGGCAGTGGAGGCCCAGGGGACGGGAGGGGGAGGCGGTGCACAGGCTGCTGGAAGCGACGTACGGGCACACTGCGAGGGGCCATTGCAGCAACCGTAGCATAAGTGACCGGTGTAGCTACGGTATCCTGTTGGTGAACAGCCGGCATCGCTTCCGCGACCTCTTCATGGATCACGTTACGGAGATGAGACGGAAAACTGCTCACAGACTCCTGAGTGACGGACGCCAGAGATAGCTGTCGCGCGACTTCTTCGTGGACGAAATCCTTAATTTAGATTATCGCGGAGCTTGTTCGAGGCCGGTGGTCAGGCTGCAGAGTGATGCTGCATTTGGTGTAGGATGTCCCCTTGTCAGACCTCGCTGCTTACGTAATTAGGCATAGCTCTGGCATAAGCTGATAACGTCGCCAACATTGCGCGGGTCCTTGGCCAGAAGCATCTGGAACGCGTCATCATCGATTCCCTTCATGACGTGCTTGATCTTTTCCGCGTCCGTCATGGGACCGTTCCTGCGCCTGTGCAAATGGAGGATGTCTTCTATATAGCCGGTGAATGTCTCACCCGTGTCCTGTGCGCGTCTACGCAAACGCTGCTCGACTCGGAGTTTCGTGACGGCGGGTCGGTCAAATATTTCTGTAATCGACGTCTTGAACGCCGACCGCGTTCGGATAACCCCCTCATGATATCTGAACCAGAGACTGGCCATGCCCGCGAGGTAGAATAATACGGAAGCCAGGTTGTCCGAGTCATTCCATTTGTTGTGAAAGCTTACCAGTTCGTAGGACGACAGCCACTCTTCAACGTCGTTGTCGTCGGTTCCGCTGAAGATGTGAGGTTCCCGCTGGCGAACGGTGCCAGTGCAAGGGACGGGTGGCGATGGAAGAGTCCGCTGGTCGGCGTCCGGCAGGGTAGAGGGTATGGTCCGAGAACGGAGTTCGAGGATGGTAGAGTAGAACGTTACCCGGCACTGCTCCACCACTTATAAAGAGATTTATTGAGGTTCGTAACGACAGCCGGTTCTACGATGCACCGAGTACCGTGCCCTAGTTCGAGCCTCTGTCGGGAACTTGATGCTGCCGATGCGGCTGTTTCTGCGATCACGTTCATTATCTTCTTTAGAATATATATATATATATATATTTATATATATATATATGTATATATATATATATATATATATATATATATATATATATATATATATATATATATATATATATATATATATATATATATATATATGTATATATATATATATATATATATATATATATATATATATATATATATATATTAAATCAGCGTGTTTAGTGGCAAATTCGGGTGGCCGATCCAGTACAGCCAGTTTTCACCGCATGGATACGATACTTTCGTTGCATGTCTCTTAACACCCCGGAATATCTCAAGGGGCCACTCGCTTTGAATCGTGAGGTACACAAAGCAGGAGAGCACAATTATGAAACCAGGTTAATGGTCTTAACGTGTCCAGAAAGAGGCCCGATATTGCAGTTGCAGCGATGTTGTTGGTGGAAGCATTTCTGGGTGCTCCAACACCGAATTCAGCAAAATGTGAGAATGAACCAAACGCAGTCGGGGTGCCTGGTTTTGTCCATCCGAACAAGCTGACTGAAATGAAATCGCGTACCTCTGGGACACTCACAGCGCGTAGCTGGGACATAATGAACAGCGCGTACCTATGGGACACCTTGAACTGTGCACCCGAAGACGCCGCAAAAGTGAAATAGAGAGAGAAGTGATACAAAAAACGCAGGGAAGGCTGGCTAAGCTGGGCACGATTTCCTATGCTTGCACTCTGGAAGGGAAAAGCAACTTAGAGACGAGATGCCCAGAAAATGTTCGCTGTGACGCACGCACACACGCGGCCATAAAGTGTTCCTTGTTGAGTTGTCGCAAGCGGCCATATAGGCTCGTTCATCTCAAGAAACGTAGCAGCATGTTTGGGACATCAAAGTTTGCCTAATTTGCATGTTTTGCGCATCAACTCATTGTACCTCGCATGGCGTGTTTAGCACTGCGCACGTGGCATCAGCGGCGCGTAGCTGAAAAGCGCAGACTCTTGATAATTGGGTGTTGATGATGTTTCCAAACAAGAAAAAAGCGCCATTGTGACGTTCGGTATTGGCTTTATGTCTACTTGTAATGAAGTACGTGAGGGAGGAAGCGGAGGAGAGAGAGAGCGTCCGTGAGTGAGTGTAAGAAAGGGTAATAAAACTGCTTCCTCACGTTTGAGCTTACCGAGGACTTCGCTGCCCTTTAACCGGCGCCTCAGTACCACAATCTTATTGCATTTTGCGCCCATCGAAATCCGCATGCTGTTACCGACAACAAAACGAGAGACCTATGCGGCAGAATGAGAACTTGCGGTGCACTGATCGCGGTACAACAGGCGGAGCAGCTATTCAAGAGCGAACAGCCTGCAGGCGAATTTGCACAGAGGCTGAGCAAAGCCTCGCTTGATAGCACGGTTGTCCACGCCCTGCCCGAGCGACAAAATCTGTGCTGCTCGGCCA